>NC_067142.1:8557201-8895854 GCF_903995435.1 Acomys russatus
TGAATCTAATTTCATTCTTTGAATTAGAATATCTAGTTTTTTCCCCCAGTATCATTGTTAAAAAGGTTATCTACTGGACGTAGGATTCAGGCCACCCACTTCACAAATCCATAATACACAGCTTGTGTGAACACAGTGCAACAACAGAATTCATAGAACAGAGTGGAAAAAGGTGAGTTTTCCCTGGCTTAAAAAAACCTGCATACTCTGACAAAAGTGCCTCTTTCATTCCTACTTTGTTTTTGGTCCCTGCCTTCTCAAGGGACAGGATGTGATATGTGGAGCAAGTGCAACTTCTTGGTGGCAATACGTCCCCAAATAAGCTTAAGTTTCTATTACATTCTTTGCCGACCTCAGCAGCCCAACCTGAGTATATACAATGACCTTTTAGCCTCTCAGCAGCAACCATGATAAGGTCATTATGATAGCTTCCAGCTCCTTAAATCTTCAGGCAGACTTGGATCAGTGGGTTATGCCAATCAACCTTGGCAAAATTGCCTCCAAAGCTCAGAGCAAGTCTCTGTTACTGGGTGCACACATGGCAGGCACTAATTTACCCAAGTAAGGGCAGGTCGTTCTTACTGCCTGACTTCACCCTTTTCTGTTTTCCACCGAGCAGCAGTGGCAGAGACATGGAATGAAAGCTCAAACCTGCCTGCATCATTTCCAGCCTCGATTGGGGCCCTGGCTGCTAGGTGCACAGATGCCAAGACTCTTATCACCCATGGGCAAAAAGGATGCCATGTGCACTCCTTAATTGGGTCACTGCGCCAATGGCAACATCATCCACTCAAGCCATGCCCTTCCCATAGGCTTTCCATTCAACCCACAGCACAGGACTGGTGGTGTTCCAGAGGCAGGCAGGAAGGTGTCCAATATGCATGGGAATCCCGACCTCCTCTCTAGTCCCCTTCCCCTCCACCATCCCATGCTTGGTCTCAGGTGAAGCCACCAGAGTGCATGGTTCACAAAATCTTGCTTGTTTTTCCTAAAGGCTCAGTAATTTAACCTAAAATTGGTTACAAGGATTGAGAGCAGTTAATAAAACCATGTAAATTTTGGATTCCTACCAAAGGGGTCTACCCCATGTGTGAACCATCTTATCCAATGTCTTTTTATTAGCTATAGGTATCAAAATTATTTCTTTTATTCCTTTCCACCCTCAAGACCTTGTAATCCTTGTATTTTACCACATTCCCTGCCCTTTTCCCCAAACCTATCCAGTTAATAGTGCTGGGCTAGACTCAGGCTCTAGCTAACATCCTAACTCTTTGCCAGGAGGTTGTGGCAACTTCCTTAAAACCTGAATTACAGAAATGATCTGATATACATCCAGGGATGGGGACATTCCTCCATCTCCCCCTCCCAACTTTAAGATAAACTAATACCTTCCCTATCTTCTCTAGGATTTAAACATAGCCACTCACAAAATACAGCTTATTCCAAGCATTGAAATTTTAGAACAATAATTTCTCTCACCTTAATATGCCCTCCTAAACCCACCTTTTTCTTGTCTCAGGATTTCTCAAATGATAAGCCTTTAGACCTTGAATCTGAAACACCAGGGTTCAATTCTCTGCTACCTTTCATTTCCTTTAGAGTACCCTGCCTTGACCAAGCAGCTTCAAGTTTCCAGGCTACCAGCCTGATGGAGTTTCTTGCCACATCCTCTGGTCCCAAGTAGCCAGTCTACAAATTTAAAAGAAAGATATGCTACCATCACCCTGGGAAAACAATGCTTTTAACATTAAATTGTTCATAGATTGCAACCAATGGTAATACTAATGTATCTTGGACCCACCTGACAACTCAAATAAGCTACATTAACAACCATTAAAGCCACCTTATTTTCACAGAGAATTTCTTCATATTTCCAGCCATTGTTCCTGTTTTCCTAACTCAGGTAATTGCCAACTTAAAAAATGGCAGACAAGGAATGACGTTCCTCTAAAATGCACCTCTTGCTTTCTGCAGTGCCCATAAATACTCTTGAAAGAGTATTGGAGTGCAAATACTACAGCCAGAAGAAATGACATCCATCCAGAGTCCCACAAAATTCCCATTTCTTTTCAAACACCTGCCCTTTATTGGACCTTACCCTCTTCCCCTTTCTTCCAGGCCTGAACAATGAGACAGTTACTAGACAGTTACTAGATTAACTTGTGCATGACTTCCTTTTCATAAATTACCTCCTACATAAACATCCAGCTATCAGGAGTATTTGCCACTTGTGCTTACTTTACAGGCCAATCTGTACAAGGAAGAGATAACTACCACACACCAGACAGACAGCACAAAGAAGAACTTAATCCAGAGAGGACATCCACAGCCAACGGCCTTGGATTCCCCCAGAGACAGCTAAACTTTCTTGTGGAGTCCTGATCCAAAACAGCAACTAGACCTAATAGCTGCCACAAATGTTGAGATGTGCATAGTATTAGAAAAATGTGTTGTATATGTAGATATATCATGTTATTTGAGATCATTGTTAATACTTTCAAAAACTTTTTTACAAACTCGCTTTTGAGATGTCAGCCCACTAAACAGTAAAGTTAGTTCATTAATCCCTTAAGTTCCCGACCCCTCCCTTTTCCTAGCTATCTGAAAATGGTGTGTTTCATTTCATAGCTTGCACCCTGACTCATGCAAATTTTAAAACATCAGATGAGCAATCTTGCTAAAGTCACCAACAGTCAGGTTCTGGTTCAATACTAAACTGTCTCCCACCTTAAAATCTGTAGGCTATGATGAGATGTCACCTTTCCTTTTTGAAAATAGAAAGGGGGAGATATGGGACTCTGATGGATAAGGTTGACCTTTGACTTCTCTGGATACCTGTTTGCACTCTTTCTATTGGGGTGGATTCCCTTTTCTCCCAGGGTTATCACTCTCCCTCATCTGGTAAGCCCAGATTATGTAAGGAGTGTCACACAGCCCTCAAGCAAGGTTACAGTCCCTAACATTTCCAGATAGGGAACTTGTTCAAGCATTGAATGTTCCTGAAATTACCCCACCCTGTGTAAAGGAGATTCTAGCCTCCAATAAATGACCCTTAATCATACCTAGATGACATTCTCTCACCTATATGATAATTAAGTACCATTTTCTCTTTCTTGTGATAGGACACACATATTACTGCATGTAAATGAAATACTGAGCCAGTGTGTGTAAATTAGTATCCTGTCACCTTTATCCCTAGTGAATCAGAAAATTTCACCCTCAAAACCCTTTCCCACTGCCCAAGGTTAATAAATAAAGGCTAATTGTCATGCTCACCGGCTATTGTGCTCTCCATTACCCGAACATGACCATTTGGAACTTCTTTTATTCCAGGGGAAACCTCTGCTGGACACCCAATAGTCAGGTGATAATGCAAGAATGGTGGAACTGGCTTTGGAGCTGCCTGGGCCAGCTCCATCCCTGCCACTGTCTTGTTACTGACCCCAGATCAAGTTCCACCAGGCCTATGTCTCGCCATACCTGCCTGCCAGTGGGTTTCTAACATCTGCGTGATTTCACTGGTATGCTCAGCATACCAGCTCAAAGAAGGAACTGTAACACTTTTTGGAATCATCTGGGGCTTGGAGAGCTCTGAGTCTCCACTGCCTTCTGATACCAGTAATGTCATTCTCTTTTTTTTTAAATTGTATTACTTTATTCAGATTACAACTCAATTATTATCCCATCACTTGGTTCCTGCCATTCCTTTCTCCCTCCCACTTTTATACTATTTGCTTTCCCTAGGTCTATGACCAAGGGGGACCTCCTGTCCCACTATATGGTTATAGGCTATCAAGTCTTATGTTAGTAGCCTGTTTATTTTTTCTTTGAGTGCCTCCAGCCCTTCCCACCAAGGGGAGGTGGTTAAATATAGAGCACCAAAGTTCTTGTCAAAGTCACTCCCCACTATCCACATAACTGTGGAGAATGTCCTCTCAATTGAGTAGATCAGAGTAGGGGTTTGATGTTTGCTGAAGATGTTTATCAGCTGTAGGAGTTCTCTGGTACAGTTTTTGTGGTCCCTTATGTACACTACCCAATAATCTGCAAATAGGGATAATATGACTTGCTTCTTTCCCACTTGAATCCCCTTGATCTCCTTTTGATGTTTTACTGCTCTGGCTAGAACTTCATGAACTATATTAAAGAGATACAGAGATAGTGGGCAGCCTTGTCTGTTCCCTGATTTTAGAGGAATTACTTTGAGTATCTCTCCATTTAATTTAATGTTGGCTATTGGCTTGCTGTATGTAGCCTTTATTATGTTTAGGTATGTGCCTAGTATCCCCAATCTCTCCAACACTTTAAACATGAATGGGTGTTGGATTTTGTAAAATGCTTTTTCAGCATCTAAGGAGATGATCATGTGGTTCTTTTCTTTCAGTTTTTTATATGGTGGATTGCATTGATAAATTTCCATATATTAAAACATCCCTGCATGCCTGGAATGAAACCTACCTGGTCATGGTGAATAATATCTTTGATATGTCCTTGTATTCATTTTTTGAGTATTTTATTGAGCATTTTTGCTTCAATGCTCATAAGAAAAATTGGTCTGAAATTCTCTTTTTTTGTTGGGTCTTTGTGGGGTTTAGGTATCAACCTGACTGTTGCCTGATAGCATGAATTCGGTAATGTTCCATCTGCTTCTATCTTTTGGAGTAACTTGAAGGTCTGATTGAATTTTTCACTGAAACCATCTTGCCCTGGGCTTTTTTTGGTTGGGCACTATCAATCACTGCTTCGACTTCTGTGTGACAAATAGGACTATCCAATTAATTTATCTGACCTTGATTCAATTTAAGCAAGTGGAATCTATCACGAAAATTGTCCATTTCCCTTAGATTTTCAAATTCTGTGGCATATATGCCTTTAAAGGAGGATCTTATGATTCGTTGTATTTCTTCAGTGTCTTTTGTGTCTCTCTTTTCTTTTCTGATTTTGTTGCCTGGATAGTGTCTCTCTGCCTTTTCGTTAGTTTGGCTAATGGTTTGTCTATCTCGTTTATTTTATCAAAGAACCAGCTCCTGGTTTTGCTGATTCTTAGAATTGTTCTCTTTATTTCTAATTTATTGTTTTCACCCCTGAGTTTGATTATTTCCAGATGTCTACTCCTCTTTGGTGTTTCTGCTTCTGTTTTTCCTAGGGCATCCTGATGTGTTGTTAGGTTGCTTATGTGAGATCTTTCCAATTTCTTTACAAAGGCACTTAGTGCTAGAAATTTTCCTCTTAGCACCGCTATCAATGTATTCTACAAATTTGAGTATGTTGTTTCTTCATTTTCATTGACTTTCAGGAAGTCATTCATTTCTTTATCTTTTCCATGACCCATGTAGAGAATATATTTAGTTTCCATGTGTGTTTAGGCTTTTATTTCTGTTGTTATTGAAATCCAACCTTAGACCATGGTGATCTGATAGAATACAAGGTATTCTTTTAATTTTCTTGTATCTGTTGAGGCTTGCTTTTTGACATACTATGTGATCAGTTTTGGAAGTTTCCATGGGGTGCTGAGAAGATTGTATAATTATTTATGTTTGAGTGAAAAGTTCTATAAATATCTGATAGATCCATTTGTTCATGGTGTTAGTTGATATTATTTCTCTGCTTAGTTTCTGTTTCAATGAACTATCTTTCAGTGAAAGTGGGAAGTTGAAGTCTCCCAGTATTAATGTGTGGGGATTGATGTGTGGTTTAAGCTTTTTTTAATAGTTCTTCTACAAATGTGGGTGTCCTTGTATTTGGAGCATAGATGTTCAGAATTGTGATGTCTTCTTGGTTGAGTTTACCTTTGATAAGTATGACATGTCCTTTCTCATGCATTTTGATTAATTTTGGTTGAAATTCTATTTTATTAGATATTAAAATGGCTATACCAGCTTGCCTCTTATGAAAATTTGTTTGGTATATTTTTTCAGCCTTTTATTTTGAGATAATGTCTGTCCTTGTGGGTCAGATGTGTTTCTTGAATGCAGAAGAATGTAGGATCCTGTTTACATATCCGTTAAATTTGTCTGTGTCTTTTTTTGGAGAGTTGAGACCATTGATGTTCAGAGATATTAATTACAAGTGACTGTTAAGTCTCTTAACTTTTGATGTTACAGTAGAGAATTTGTGTAGTTGTGTTTTTGTCATGGTGTAGTTATGTATTTACTGTGTAGTTTTGGTTGTGGCTTGTTCCTTTGCAATGGAATTTTCCATCTAGTAACTTCTGTAAAGCCAGATTTGTCGATAGGTATGGTTTGAATTGTTTTTGTCATGGAATATTGTTTTCTCAGTCAATAGTTATTGATAGTTTCATTGGGTATAGTAGTCTGGCCATGCATCTGAGGTCTCTTACAGGTTGCAGAACCTCTGTCCAGGCCCTTCTGGCTTTTATGGTCTCTGCTGAGAAGTCATCTGTTATTCTGGTACATGTGCCATTGTATGTTACTTTGCCTTTTTCTCTTACTGCTTTTAATATTTTTCTTTGTTCTGTACATTTTATGTTTAATATTATGTGGCAGGAGGACTTTATTTTCTGGTGTATTCTATTTGGTGTTCTGTAGGCCTCTTATTTGTGTATATGCATATCCTTCTTTAAATTTGGCAAATTTTCTTCTATAATTTTGTTGAAGATATTTTCTGTGCCTTGGAGTCATGTCTCTTCTCTTTCCTCGATGCCTATTATTCTCAAGTTTTGCTTTTTCATGGTGTCCTTAATTTCTTGGATATTTTGTGTCAGGAACTTTTAAGATTTAGCATTTTCTTTGATGGTTGCTACAAGTTCTACAATTGTATCTTCTATTCATTCCTCCATTTCTTGGATTCTATTTGAGAATCTCACTTCTGTGTTGCTTACTTTCTTCTCTAAGGTCTCTCTTTCCCATTTTTCTTCTGTCTGTGCTTTTATCACTGGTTCTATTTTAATCTTCACATCTTGAACTCTTATTTATTTCCTTCATCTGGTTGTTGGTATTTACTTGATTTTTCCAGTGCCTCTTGGTAGGCCTCTTTTATGTCTTCCACCTGTTTGGCTGTGCCTTCTTGCAATTGATTATGGATTTTATTCGTTTCCCCATTATCATTTCATTACTAAGGATTTGAAGTCATTTTCTTGTATTTCAATTTTGTTTGAGTTCTAAGGGTTTCTTTTTTGGGATAGCTGGGATCTGGGGATGACTAGTTGTTTTGGTTTTTGTTGTTTGGATTCTTATGCATTCCTTTAGTCATCTTGCTATCTCCAGTGTTGTGTGGTAGCTTCTGGTGCTTTTCACTTGTAATTAAGAGTAGGTAGTAGGTGAGTGATTATAAGTCACATACCCTTGCCTTTGGGGATCAGAGAGTTCTTCTCTGGAACAGGCACGTGACCTGGTTTCTAATCCAGGAAACATTGTACTACACATTAAGCTTCTGACTGTGTCAGCAGAAGAAGGCTTTTTGCCAGATTCTGTTCATGCTACTGAAGGGATTCAGACTAGCTGTGTTGGGGGCCACAGTTTAATTTTCTGTCATGACCCCTTGGGTAGTCCAGCCTCTCCCAAGCATGTAGGAGACCCCACTGGGCTGTGGGGACTTTGGCTTTATCTGGCTAGCTGTCCAGGCCCAGACTACCCTGGTCCTCAGACAGGTTCCTTCGCTGATCTCTCTAGAAAGCAGACCTATCTAGAATGTGCCAGAACTCAGACTACCCAGGCCAGTCCAGCTTCTCCCACAAGCGTGGGGAGTCCATGCTGGGCTATGGCGACTGTGACTTTACCTGTCCAGTTGTCCAGGCCCAGCCCACCTTGATCCACATACAGGTTCCTGCCCGGAGCAGGATAGATAGCAGACCAGCCTAGATTGTGCACCTTTGGCGGCTCAGTCCCACTGAGCTGTGGCTGCAATTCAGACCCACTTCCAGACCCTCAGGGAAGTCCAGCTTCTCCCATGAACATGGGAGTCCCTGCCATGCTTTGGGGGCTGACCTTGCCATGTTCTAACAGGCCAATTTTGAAGGCTCATTCTGCTGAGGTCAGCTCAGGCTGGACTTGCCCAGACTATGCAAGCTGTTTCTGGGTACTGTGGACTTCGCTACAGCCTTCAGAGCTCCCCATGGACTAGAATGGTGTGGCTGGGGGTGTACAAGGACAGATTCACTTGTTTCCATAAGACTTTTCCTGGCTAGAGGCTCTGTTGTTCCACCATGTCACACACTGCACCTGGGCTATAGAGGCCAGCTGTAGTCGGCAAAGAGTTCTGTTCCAAAGTCTGGAGATTGTATTCAGGTTCTCAGTGGGCTGTTATTTGGCCCGGGGCCAAGCCCACCTGTGGTCTTCATTGTGCAGGACCCCACTTACCTAGTGTTCTCCAGTTCTTGCAGTCTGTGGCTCCCAATCCAGTCTCTGGTCTCTGTACAGTAGATCAGATACAGTGAGTGATAAGTGATACCATTTTGAAACCCTCAGCAATGTCATTCTAAAAGAAAAATAATTAATACTCCCTGAAAAACTCTTTTCCACCACCTCCAATGAGACCAGGAATATTGCTTAGTGCCCAAGCCAAGGACCTTATCCTGAGCTCTCTAAACTGCCTGTAAGCAAGAAACAGAGTCTTAAGACCTTTGAAGTCAAGGGAAGGAAAAGCACCTGGACCAATCCATTGAACATGGGACCCAGGCCGGCCACCAGCAGATGATGAAGAAAACCCCTAATGTGTTTGTTTAGTCCTTTTGTTAAAAGTCAAGCAATTATGGCTTGAAGAGTCCTGTATTGTGCCTTGCTTTTTGCATCTCTTTCTTCTGGTTTCCTGCAGTTTTGTTTTGTTTTGTTTTGCTATAATTTCAATCGAGGCATTGTAATACCTCTAATACCACCTTTGTATTTATGGTGGCCATGGGTGTTTGGCTCTGCGGAGAGTGCCATCATGCCCTTCTCCCTTATTATATAAGAGTAGATGAAAATGTTGTCATTCTTAATTGCTGTAAAACATTACATTCTTTAAAGGAGACCTCATGTCACCAGAGAGCATTTACTCTTTGAGAAAAAATGAAATGTATAAGTTTTTCTTTCATTTCAAATTAATTTTTATGCTTGACAACATTGCTACATACCTTTAAAATTTCTACATTTACTTTAGATAAAAATACAACAATTTAATAATCTCCAGAGTCTTGCTTTTGTACAGGTGAAAGTAGTTATACAATTTCCTTGGTGACTCTAATAAAAGGGAGGAAGAGAACTATTGAAATGTGGGGGCCACAGGAAAAAATGTTTCTCTGTGAAACAGCACAAAATGAAGTCCTAGAAAGTAAAGGCTGGGGTTTGTGGTGGATGGGATTGTGAAAATAAAAGATGTCAGACTTTAAATATCTTCTATAAATGATTCAGAAGTTATTGTGATTCTCACCAAGATTATTAAAACCTATTTCATTCTGAATGTACAAAACCTGGTGGAATAAAGTTGTACACATGCCATGTAGAAAAAAGAAACCTCTCATTTCTTCTATTGCTCTTGCCAAGTACAGTAATTAAAGGAAGCAAACCTGAAGCATAACAGCCTCTGTTAGGTTTTCAATAAAAATAAGCAATGCCTTCCATTTGACTGTCTTGAAATTTGTGAAATGTTTGAGGTCTGTGGTTCAATAGAATACCTAGGTAGACGGCTACCATTCGATAGGGACTGACTGAGGCAATGTAGAAATAAAACAATTTAGAAAGGCATCTCCAGAAGCATAGTTGTTATTCAATTTGAACAACTGATAGCCACGGTCTCCCCAGATAAGTGAGATTGTGTACATGTGGTGTGGATCTTGGGGTTATGAAATATGGCCAAGGAGCATTTTCTGAAGCCAGAAGAGTCCATCTGCAGATCAGTTCCCCTGAAATCTGAAACTGGCAACGCCAGTAGTTTTGGAATATGGGTCTGCTTAGCAGAAGCTTCCACAGGTGTGACCAGTCAAGTCAAGTTTCCTATACATAGCTTCGCAGCCCACTTGAGGCTTTTAAGTCTTTCACCCTTCATCTAGTTGGGCAATATATTTATTAGAAGAATTATTAGTACCAAAGACTGACAGAAAAGAGCATGATATCTCTGATGAAAGATCTGGCTTGAGAAACAGAATGAGGGTTCTTCCCTAAGCTTTTCAGAGGAAGAGGTGGCTTCTTTTTATGTGACTGCTGATAGTTCATAGTGTGTGCTCCCTTCTGTGTGCAGAATCATGAATGAAAGCAATACTCTATAAAACAAGTTAACGAAAGAGCTTTATGAAATGCTGTGGCTCAGGATAACCATTTTGAGTTTGACAATCAAGATGAGGCACCTGCATCTCATGTGTTGTGATAAGCAAAGCTTGAGGCCAGGGGTCTTTTCTTCCCAGAACACTTGAAAGGGAGGAAGTTAGAAAGAAGTAAGGTAGGTGAATTTAATAGGAATCATAACAGAACTCTTTTCTAGTGAATGAGTATGACTATTTTGGGAAAAGAGTACAATGAAGGGAATGACAATTAAGACCCTAATATGGAGCTTGTCCCCATTAGAAGCCTTCACAAGTATGTCACAGGAATCCTAAATGTATAGCCACAGAATTCTGTAACATTTCATTACAAACACAAACTGTAGCCTGGAACCCTGTGACCTAACCTCAGGACTAGAAATGTCTTGATTTTCATGACTCCAATTAGCATTGCTTTGATTTGCATAGCAGAGATTGCACAAATGAATATTTCACATAGAGTGGCTCATGCTGACCTCACAGAACTGTACATTTACTTTCTCATGGTGTGAATCACATGAAAGAAAATGTACACAAACTAACTACCTAACATTATAGTAGAGATAACCTGCCTTTTAGTAGCCTATTGTTCTGTGATCCTGAAGTACTATAGTCTATTCAGTGCCCAACCACCTCTCCTTCTAGGTCAAGCAACAAACTATTTTTCCTATACTGATCTAAAATATAGGTTCATTAATACCTTTGGTCAGTCTGTTAAGATACCCTAGCATTCTAAGCCCAGATTTCAATATGCAAGGTGCAAGAGTAGACTGTGTTCACTTCTTTTATATCTCCTGCATATGCTTTCAGGGCAGGTACAAAACATGCAGGGCATGTTTGCTCACAGTGTAAGACAAAATTGTGACAGATATGATGGCATATCTTTTGAGAAGATTTATGTCCTATGTCCATGAAGATCTATGGAGATGAAAGTGTTAAGACCTCTGAAACTTATACACTAAATTAGTTACCAAACATGCTTCCCATGGTTAGACAAGATCAGGTATTGTCACTAAAGCACTGCGTATTGGGATTTATTGCTTTCTATCATTTTTTCAGAAAGTGTATCATCTACAACCAGCATTATTTCATTGAAATAGTTGAATTAGGCAGTTTTCAGAAATAGAAAAAAAGATATTTCATACATGATGAGATAAGACTGCTAATTAAAGTTATGAGGACCAAAAAAATTAAAGATTAAGAGGCAATAAAAAAGTGAAAATGAATCATTTTGAGGATAAGATATACTTAATCAAAAGAGCATCATAGAATTATGTTAAATTTAGAAGACACTGACATATTTAAATTTCAGATTAATCACTTTCAGTAGGGAACAAGAATGTGGTGAAGAAAAAGGGGACCCATCTGCAAGCAGTTTTGACAGAAGATAATGCTTCCTGAGAATCCCATGGGAGTGAATTCTACGAAATCACATATTCCATTCACAGTGATCCATCAGACAGCTACAGCTTCAAGTATATCCCTGACTGAAGCCTTCCAGAGTACCAGATCCAGAGAAGATGAGGTAATTTTGGTTTGCTGGATTTTTTATTTATTATTTATTTATATTTACTTTTTAATTTTGGGGTTAGGTAGCACAGACATGCTACCCATGGTACATATGTGGAGTTCTCTCCTTCTATCCTTTTATTCTCTGGAGTAAACTCAGGTCAATGCTCTTGATGACGTGCACTTTATGAGGATCTTGGCAGCCTAAATTTTGTTTTGAGAAAAAAGGAGAGAAAAGAAAAAAAAAGTCAAACTGCCATAAAAATAAAACATGTATTCATGGTGCTTTACATCACCATCCCTACACCTACAGATATAGTCTATAGAAGAGTCACCTATCTGCACATAGGTAGCGCAATAGGTGGTTCACTTTTACATTTTTTTTCTCAGGGGATAGGAAGCATGGTCAGGCTGTGCTTCCCAGGCTGGAACTTGTCTTCCCCTGCCTCAGCATCTGAATATGGGAATTAGAGGTAGGCATTGCAACACCTATTTATAAGGGCAAATTACTGGAACTACTTCAATGTTCATTTAGCTATAAATAAGTATTATGTGGACAAGCTGCTGGAATATATCTACTGTCACAAAAGTAGCAGAAAGTGGCTTCATGTGAAATAGATATAATTAAGGTCTAATTAACTAGAAGCCATGAATAAAATGAAATGGTAAGTACCACCATCACTAACTCCTTTATTAGCAGTAATGACAACTGAGCACAGTGAGTCTTCTCCTTGCTTTTTGTGGCGAGTTAGAACACTTTGGTAAATGCCCCAGACACTGTAACTTTAAACGTACTACTAACACTGTAACTTTAAACGTACTACTACTCCTCAGTTAGTGTAAGATTTAATGAGGATTTTCTTGCTCTTTTTTGCTGTTTCTATTGTTATTCTTGTCAGAATGGTATCACTTCAAATTTTGGGACATTGACTCCTGAGACTTTTTATATACTGATATTCAGACTAAATTCATTTCTTTACATTTGTTTTTAGCATGTTTTGCCACTCATTTTGAAATGGAAAGTAGACAAAATGCCAGAATTTACATGAAAAAACATGTGTAAACAATACAAATAAACTCTAAAAATTTTATATATTTTTATTTCATCACTGTTTCCTTAAATAATTTATAGCCTATTATATATCTTTGGTTTTTTTGGTATAGGAGTATTGGTTTCTCAGTGGAAGTTACTTATTTATACATATGAAATTTAGAGCTCAAATATTTGTCCCAGTTATATAAACCATATTTTATTTTATTAAACACCTCAAAATGAATTTTCTCTTGTTATCAATGAGATACATATTAGTAAGTAATAAAAAACATATCTAGGTATATTATTAAAGCTGTTTATTATTTACATTATATTATGAGTTTTTCTTTTTTATTTATTACATTTTTTTCATATTATATCCTGTTTTATCGCTCAAATGTATCATTCCATTCTCACCCTCCCTCCTTCTTCCACCCTATTCCTCTCCCATAGACCTCTAAAAAGGGGTCCTCCTTCCCCCACCTTCTGGTCCTGGCCTATCAGGTCTTTTCCAGAGAGCTTGCATCCCCTTCCTATTTGTGCCCACAAAGTCTCCCCTCCAATGGTAGTGATCAAATCCCAGGCACCAGAGTTCTTGTCAGAAGCAGTCCCCATTCCCCTCACAACTGTGGAGAATGAGCTGTCCATTGGCTTGGTCTGAGAAAGGGGTGTATGTTTTCTGTATGCATTGTCCGTGGTTGCTGCATTAATTTGTGCAGGTCCCTCTAGGTGGACATACATTGGCCTTAATGGAATCCCTGTGGGCCTTCTGAACCCTCTGGGTACTTCCATCCATTCAATTTTCAGAGCTTTGCTGAGGGTCCCATTGTCTGTCCTGATACTTGGCAAGGTGGAGTCACTCATATGACATCAACATTGGGCTATTATCCACATATAAGTAAGTATATACTATGCCTGTCTTTCTGAGTCTGTGTTACCTCACTCACAATTATCTTGTCTAGTTCCATCCACTTGCCTGCAAATTTAAGGTTTTTATGATTTTTAGTAGCTAACTTGTATTCCATTGTGTAAATGTAACAGTTTCTTTATCCATTCTTTATTTGACAGACATCTAGGTTGTTTCCAGATTCTGGCTATTATGAATAAAGCTGCTATGGACATAGTTTAGTACATCTACTTGATTTATGGTGAAGAGTCTTTAGGGTATATGTTTGGGAGCTGTATAACTGGGTCTTGAGATAGCACTATTCCCAACTTTCTGAGAAAGCTTCAGATTGATTTCCAAAGTGGTGTACTAGTTTGCACTACCACCAGAAATTTAAGAGTGTTCCTTTTCTCCACATTCTCCTTTGAATATGTAGGCACTTGAATTTTTTATCTTAGCCACTCTGATAGGTATAAGATGGAATCTAGAGTTGTTTTGCTTTGCATTTCTCTACTATTCAAGGAGGTTGAATTATTTGGTTTGGGAGTATTTAATTTATTGAGTTCTTTATATATTTTAGATATTAGCTCTCAGTCAGATACAGACTTGGTGAAGAGCTTTTCTCAGTCTATAGGCTGCCCTTTTGTTCTGTTGACAGTGCCCTTTGCCTTACAGAAGCTTTTCAGTTTCATTAAGTCCTATTTATTAACTGTTGACCTTAGAGTCTGAGCTATTGGTGTTTTGTTCAGGAAGTTTTCTCCTTTGCCAATGTGCTCATGGTTTTTCTCTACTTTTTCTTCTACCAGATTTAGTGTGTCTGGTTTTATATTGAGATCTTTAATCCACTTGGACTTTAGTTTTGTGCAGGCTGATGAATATGAATCTATTTGCAATTTTCTACATGTAGATATCTAATTAGACCACCATTTGTTGAAGATATTATCTTTTTTCCATTGTATAGTTTTGGTTATTTTGATAAAAATCTAGTGTCCTTAAGTGTCAGTTTATTTCTGGATCTTTGATTTCATTCTGTTTATCAACCATCCTACTTTTATGCCAGTACCATTCCATTTTTATTACTTTCCTCAGCTGTTGAACAGCTTGGGATCAAGGAATGGAGCCTCCTCCCAAAGATCTTTTATTTTACAGGATTATTTTAGCTTTTCTGATTTTTGTTTTGCTTTGGTTTGGTTTTCCATATGAAATTGAGCATTACTCTTTGATGATCTGTAAAAAAAATTGTGTAGGTACTTTGATAGGGATTTCATTGAGTCTGTAGATTGCTTTTGGTAAGATGACCGTTTTTACTATGTTGATGCTCCAGATCCATAAGCATCTTAGATCTTTCCATATTCTGATATCTTTTTCAATTTCTTTCTTCAGAGACTTGAAGTTTTTTCATACAAGTCTTTCACTTGCTTGGTAGAATTACAAAAAGATGCTTAATATTATTTGTGGCTATTGTGGAGAATTTAGATTCCCTAATTTTTTCTTAGCTCATTTGTAATTATTATGCAGCATGGCTACTGAAATTTAAAATCTGTCTTGTATTCAGACACTTTGCTGAAGGTATTTACCAGATATAGAAGTTCTCTGATGGAATTTTGGTTATCACTTATGTATAATATAATATCATCTGAGAACTGCAATACTTTAATTTCTTTCTGATGTGGATCCACTTGACCTCCTTTTGTTGTCTTATTTATCTCACTATAACCTCAAGTACTATATTGAAGAAACTTGGAGCGAGTGGGCAGCCTTTTCTAGTACTTGATTTTAGTGGATTTTTTTTTAGTTTGAGATTGGCTGTCAGTTTGCTGTATATAGACTTTATTATGATTAGGTATATGACTTGTATCACTTTTCTTTCCACACAATATAGTGGCTGCATGAAAGCAGGTATGTGGTTAGACTTCGGAGACCTTGTTTATACTTGTGTGGACCCAGGAACTTTCTGAGGATTTGCCAGGTTACTTGAAATCAGACCCACCTGTGTTCCATACTGTGGAGTCTCCTCTGGTTGGCAAGTCAAGACCCTGGTGTTTTGTGGCACACAGTTCAGACTCAGACACAGAGCACAGGGCCTGCATGATAGCAGGTGAATGGCTTGATCTTGAATACTGTGCACAAGCATGCAAGTGACCCAGGGAATTAACTGAGAATTAGCTGGATGGCTCGAGGCTGGACCCACCCATGTTCCACAAAGTGTGGACTTCTCTCACTTTAGAAACACCAGCACTGATATTTTGTAGCTCTTAGGTTGGTCCTTTGCTTGCTGTGCAGTCACTGCTATCCCACTGGTCAGACACAAAGTGTGAATGGTGCTGCCATTTTGGATCTCTTTTATCACTATTATGTAAATAATAAATTACTTTAGCAGTCATCCATGTCCTCTGGCCCTTACTAAGATTTAGCCATATCTTACATGAGTCCTGCTGAGATCTAAGTGCTTCACACTCCTTTATTCTCTTCATTTTGACCAGTTGTGAGTCCTCATATTTATAACCTGCCATCCATTACATAAAGAGACTTCTATGATAAGGGCTATCTGTTGCATGAGTCTGTGGGTATGAAGACAGTATTTAGGAAACAGATAGTAGTAGGGCCTATGATCTCTCAGCTCTGGGTTCTTAGACAGGTTTACAACCAAGCATGAATTCATTCCTGAGGAGTACACCTTAAACCCAATTAGAAAATAATTGATTGTTGGCACTGTTTCACAGGCTGTAATCTTAGTACCTGGGGAGGCAGTGGTAGGCAGATTTCTGTAAGTGTGTGGTCAGCCTGTTCAACAAAGCTAGTCAAGGACAGCTAAGACCACACATAGACACAAATGAACATCAAATAAAAAAAAAATAAAAAAAAAAAACAAAGAAAAATAAAACAGTTTACTAACCCTGTGACTTGTTTTACTACTGTATCAACAATCGTATTCTACCAGTCCAAATATTGAGGGTAGTGAGGTTCATGGCTGGGTAAGACTCTTAATTCACTCATCATGAATTTACTGTCCCTTTGATTGCCAGGATAAGACTATTCACTGTTGCTGCAGGATAAGATCTGGCTAGCTAATATCCTACCAATTAAAGAGAACTGGTTCACAAGGCTCTACCTCTAACCAAGAAGCTACAGAGAGTCCAGGGTCCCTGAAGGAGGGATACCCAGATTTTTTTAGGGACATGGCCAGTATTAGGTTGCCCATATTTCTGCTATGATACTCTACATCCATGAGTATATGAATATCACAAATTGGATTTAATGAGGGAAAAAAGGCATGAAGTTGGGAGAAAGATGTGGATGGAAAAGGAAAGGGTAGTAAGTTTATGCAGGCATGCAGGCATATGTTTATATGTGTGTGTGTGTGTGTATTTCTCTCTCTCTCTCTCTCTCTCTCTCTCTCTCTCTCTCTCTCTCTCTCTCTCCCCCTCCCTCCATCCCTCCCTCTGTGTGTGTGTGTGTATGTGTATGTGTGCACATTTGAGTGTTTGTATATGGTATATGAGTATGTGTATGCATAGGTCAGAGGATAATTTTTGGAAATTGGTTCTGTGCTGCCTCCACATGGGTGCCAGGGATCAATCTCAGATCTTCAGGTTTGTTATCAAGCACCTTTACCTACTGAGGCACCTCAAAGACTCTCTTTCCACCTTGTATTTTAGGCAGGGTTATTCTTCTTTCTGCCGCTGAATGTATAGTTGAGGTTATCTGAACTTTGAACAAAATGATCTTCCCGTGTTCATCTCCCATATTTTTGTGTATGTATCATTATCATAAGTGAATTAAATACTCTTCCAGTGCATTTCATTTTCTTTTTTGTGGTAAAGCTAAATGGAATATAGATACAAATATTAAGTGTAGCTTCTTGGTGTTTAGACATTAGGTAAAAATTTATTGTAGCCATTCTGATAGTTGTACAATGACTGCTTTCTATACGGCTGGCTTAGTGATAATTGAGAACAAAAGGTAAAGGTCAGTTATTTAATGCTACTAAGGGTAACCTTTTACTCTTAGCCCTTTGGAAAAACAAATACAGTTGCAAATTTCAAAGAAGCTATTTTATGTCCTCCAGGAATTGAGTTTCCACTTTAAAAGGACCCCCACGGGTAAAGTCCTGCAGAAAGGAACATAGGAAGGAGAAATTTTTTCCCTTCGGTGATTCTACAATTATTGGAAAAGCTAAGTATGAGGGCAGCAGCAACCTGAACATTATATTACTGCTCAATATTCAGGTACTTTCTTGGACCCAGGAGGCCAACAGAGACGTCCCCTTTCTCTTTAGGAAAGATGTGGGACCTGCAAAGGTCAGGTATAGTATAAGCCATTATTTCATAATGTAGTTAACTGGCCATTATGTGTATGTCTTTAAGCAACCTCTCTAAACCAGTGAAATGTTCTCTTTAACCTGAATATCTGGGGTCAAAGGAAATAAAAACACTGTCTGATAGTAATAGAAAAGTTGTTCAGTGTAAAGTGAGATGCTCATAAAATAGTACTCATATCAAATGAATTACATATTCATTTTGGGAATAGAACTTGTTTTCATGATTGAGAGTATATGGTAGGAGGCACTGGAATTTTCAGTTCAACCAAGCAGATAATGCTGAACTCGCCCTGTGTATGGCACCAGCTCCAGAGAAGTCAACAAGTCTAATCAACAGTTTCAGAACATGGCCTTTCTCATTCCACTTCCATGCTAGCATCTGAAGGTCCGCACATCGCTGTAAAACAGTAAATGTCTTTAATGATAGTGTGTGTGTTTGTGTGTTTCTTTGTGTATGTGTTTGTGTGTGTGTGTGTGTGTGTGTGTGTGTGTGTGTGTGTGTGTGTGTACTAACTTCACACACAGGTACTTTGGTGAATTTCTGGTAAAACAGGTTGATTTGTCTTCTTTTGACTCTATGAAGGAAGCTCTTGGGAAGCTGTGAATATGTGAATTCAACAGGAAGAAACTGACTAGCTCAGGTTTTTTAAAATATATATATAATGAAAATATTGTTATATAATTTCTTCCCTTTTCTTTTCTCTACTCTCTCACATGTACAAAATCTTTCTTAGTTCATGACCTCTTCTTTAACTTTTATTGATATGTGTGTGTATTTACATGTGTGTTTACATATTATAATACATACATACATACATACATACATACATACACACATATCTATAACTGTAGTTATCTATATATGTGAATACAATGTGCTTACCCCTTTACTGTTAACATGTGTATTCATGTTTTAGGGCTGACCACTTAGCTTGGATAATATTTAGGTGGTATCACCTCTGGATAAAGCTAATTCTCACTTTCTCAACAGTTCTTAAGTGACAGAAGCTGGTAATAGCTAATTTTTATAATATTCCCCCAGGTGTTAGGAGTTGTTTGTTAATGTAGACATGGCTATTGGAAACACACAGCTTAAAAAGATTGGAAATCTGACCTAACTCAAAGTCTAAGACTACAGAGAAAGAGAGAAGAGTTTGTTTAAGAGGCTATTGTCGTTCTTTCAAGGACTATGTAGCTAGGTCTTCTGTATCCTTGTTTGTGGTTCTACTCAACAAAGACTTGTATGTTTTAAGCTTCTCACTGGTGATTGACCTACAGTGAAGCTCATCTGAAGGCAATTAATGATTAGTCTAACAAATTGTACTTCTTTATGTCTTTAATTCACCAAGTCCTCCCATTGTCTGTTTGTTGCTTTTCCTTTCTGCTTTCATGAGAGTCATCAAGGACCAGCAGCATTTTGCTTTTAAGTCTCTATTATTTTGGACTCACTTTCTGGCTCCTGCTTTTATTTCCTTGGGGAGCACTCTAGAGTTCACCAGGAGTTATTGTCTTTCTGTTTAATATGTGCTGTTCCCTGGAGACTTCCAGGCCATTGTTTCATTGTTTGCCAATCTAGAAATGCATTTCCTTCTGAAGACTATTGTTCACTTTTTAACTTTTTCATTCATTCACTCCCTCAGGAAAGAGGAAAAAACAGTGGGTGACTCCATGGTTATAAAATCTAGAAGCCAAGTAAGTTTTGAAATTGTTTATAAAGTTATCAAAATGTTTTTTAGAGAAGTTCAGGAGATTGGCTATGGGGGTCATACATGCCATAGTAAAGTAGAGATGGCACTTTCATTAGTTGGCAATACTTTACAAATGATTCTATGTCACCCAAATTCTAAAACTCAATAAGGATGATGTTTAAAGCTGGGCTTCTTGAGATGCTAAGTCAAAAATAAAAAGCAATTAGAAAGAAAGAAAGAAAGAAAGAAGTAATAAACTGAGATGGAAGGACCTCAAAAAGAAAATGAGTCTTCCCAGAAATATAATTTACATTATGTTATAATTATGATCTTCAGAGTGAGTATACATATGTCTGTAGTGAGGTTCATGTTGTAGTTTCATTTCTGCTGCTGTGATAAAAGAATCCAATGAATAGTATCTTAGTTGAGAAAAAAAGTTTATTTAAACTTATAGTCAACTATTATGAATGAGTCATGACAGAAACTTGAGGCAGCAAGGCTCATCATATCCATAATCAACCCCAGGGAGAAATACATGCATGTACACTCACTTGATTCCTTGATTATGCCAAGAGTTCAGGAATCCCTGCCTAAAGGATGGTATTGTGCAAAATAGCTTCTTCCTATTTCAACTAACTCAATTAAACAACTCTTCACAGATGGGATAATGCAATATAGATAATCTATCACTGAGAATCTCTTCCCAGATAATTTTGGGTTTTACTATATTGACTGAAAAAAAGAAAACAGAAGGTAGATATGTTTATTGTTAGTCACAAGCTGAAAAAAGAGTGTGTTAGAAGACTTACCAAAGTTCTTATGCTAGTGAAGGGATGGGTGTATAGAATATGTTCTACAGCTGTATAACAGATAAACATGATGGAACTATGATGTTCAAGTACTATTTAAAAGATATGAATTGGTTTTCAAATGTTAATTTGTTTCACTCTCATTTTAAATTTTATTTTGTCATTCAGTCAGGAGACAGCCAAGCCAGGCTCCACAACCTAGCAGGGCCTACCATGCTCTCAAGAGAGGATCAGCAGTACAGAAGGGATATGGCAGAAATCTAGCCAACCAGCAACAGTCAGAAGCTAGTAGCTGCTCTCTCCCTGGTGAGGAGAACCTAGGCCCATCTGCATAGGTGGATCAGGCAGAAACCTAAACAAGGAGAAGCCAGCAGGGGTTCCGGCACTCTAGGGTTATCTGAGCCTAGAACCCAAAGTCCCAAGGCCTGAGGGCAAGGTATTCAAAGCCCAGGCAAAGACAGGATAACTGGCTCTATATACACTATCTTGAGCTGATACTATGGCTTCTGAGCACCAGAACCTACCTCAGTTGAATTAGTGGGGAGCCCAGGGTATGGAGCAAAGTCTCCTGGACCTGAAACCAGGTCCACTGCCTGTTCTGGTGAAGAGTTCCTTGATCTTCATTGGCAAGGGCTCTCAAGCTGTAACCACTCACCAAAAATCTGCTCCCAGTGACCAGTGAAGGACACCAGAAGCTATCTCCCAACATCAGAGATAGCAAGTTGACTAAAGACCAGCATAAAAACATAAACAACAAAACGAAAACAATATGGTAACTCAAGATCCCAGCTATCCCAAAGAAAGCAACCCTGAAAACTCAAACACAACTGAAATACAAGAAAATCACCTCAAATGCTGAGTAATGAAGACAATAATGGAGAAAATGAATAAAATATGTAAATCCATAAATAAATGCAGGAAGATGCAGCCAAATTGGTTGAAGACATAAATGAGGCCTATAGAGAAGCACTGGAAGAAATTTGGAAAAATACAAACAGCCAGATGAAGGAAATAAATAAAACAGTTCTAGATCTGAAGGTCTATGAAGAGGAGCTGGAAGAACATCGGAATATACAAACAATCAGATGAAGGAAATCAATAAATCAACTCAAGATCTGAAGATGAAAATGGAAACAATGATAAAGGCACAGAGAGAAGAAAAATGGGAAGAAGAGAAATTAGAAAAGAAATCAAGCTACACAGAGGTGAGGTTCTCTAACAGAATCCAAGAGATGGTAGAGCGAATCTCAGGACTAAAAAATACAATCTCAGAACTTGAAAGGACCATCAAAGAAAATGCTAAATGTGAAAAATTCTGTACACAAAACATCTAAAAAATAAAGGACACCATAAAAAAAAAAAACCTGAGTAAAATAGGCATTGAAGAAAGAGAATATGCCTGACTCCAAGGCCTAGAAAATATTGTCAACACAATCATAGAAGAAAAATTTCCCAATTTAAAGAAGGAGATGTATATGCATACAAGAGGCCTACAGAACACCAAACAGAGTACATCAGAAAAGGAAAATTTCTTGTCACATAATAACCAAAACACAAAATATACAGAAAAAAGACAAAAAAATTAAAAGCATCAAGGGGAAAAGGCCAAATAACATATAATGGCAAACCTATCAGAATTGCACCCGACATCTCAGTAGAGACCATAAAAGCCTGAAGGGCCTGTACAGAAGTCCTGCAAACACTAAGAGACCACAGGTGCCAGGCCAGGTTATTATACTCAACAAAACTATCAATGACCATTAATGGAAAAAACAAAACATTCAATGAGAGAAACAAATTCAAACAGTACCTATCGACAAATGCGGCGTCACAGAAGTTACTAAAAGGAAAACTGGATCCCAAAGTGACAAACTGCAACCAAAATTACACAGGAAATTGATAACTATACCATTGTGAAAACATAAACACACAAACACACTATTGTAACCAACATCAAAATCAAGGAACTTAACAGTCACTGGACATTATTATCTCTTAACATCAATGGTCTCAATTATCCAATAAAAAGACACAAACTAATGGAATGGATGCACAAAGAAGACCCAAATTTCTTCTGCACTCAAGAAACACATCTCAGCGACAAGGATAGACATTGCCTCAGGGTAAAAAACTGGAAAAATATGATTAAAGCAAATGGACAGAAGAAGCAAGCTGGTGCCACCATTTTAATATCTAATAAAACAGACTCAACAGACTTTCCACCAAAATTAACCAAAAGAGATGAGGAAGGACATCACAATTCTGAACATCTATGCTCCCAATACAAGGGCACTCACATTTGTAAAAGAACTATTAACAAAGCTTAAACCGCACATAAATCCCCACTCAATAAAAGCAGCAGACTTGAACACACCACTTTCACCATTGCAACAGAAGCTAAATCAAGAAACAATGACACTAAAAATGCAATGAGTCAAATAGATCTAACAGATATCTACAAAAAATTTCTCCCAAACACAAAGGATAATACCTTCTTATCAGCACCCCATGGAACTTTCTCCAAAATTGTTCATATAAGCGGTAAAAAAGAAAGTCTCAACAGATACACAAAGAATGAAATAATACCTTGTGTCCTATCAGGTCTAAAGCTGGACTTCAATAACAACAGAAATAACAAAAAGCCTACACACTTGGAAATTAAACAACTCTCTACTTAATGACAACTGGGTCAAGGGAGAAATAAAGAAATTAAGGACTTTTGAAATTCAATGAATATGAAGGAACAACATACCCAAATTTGTGGGACATATTGAAAGCAGTACTAAAAGGAATATTCGTAGCATTTTTTGACTTTATAAAGAAATTGGAAACATTACATATAAGCTACTTAATGACATATATGGAAGCCCTAGAAAAAAAGCAGAAGCAGAGTATGTCTGGAAATAATAAAACTCATGGTTGATATTAATAAATTAGAAACAAAGAGAAAAATTCAAAGAATCAACAAAACCAAGAGCTGGTTCTTTGATAAAATCAACAAGATAGATAAATCTTTAGACAAACTAACCAAAAGGCAGCGAGAGACACTATCCAAATCAACAAAAGCAAAAATAAAAAGGGAGACATAACAACAGACATTGAAGAAATAGAAAGAATCATAAGATCTTACTTCAAAAGTACATATGCCATAAAAATTGAAAATATAAGGGAAATGGACAAATTTCTTGATCGATTTCACTTGCCAAAATTTAGTCAAGATCAGAAAAACTATCTAAACAGTCCTATTTCTACTACAGAAATATAAGCAGTCATTAATAGTCTCACAATCAGAAAAAATCCAGGGCCAGATTATTTCTGCAGAGAATTCTACTAGATATTCAAAAAGCGCTAATGCTGATACCCTTCATAATACTCCAAAAAATAGAAATGGATGGAACATTACCAAATTCGTTCTATGAGGCCACAGTCACTTTGATACCCAAACCTCACAAAGACCCACCAGAGAAAATGAATTACAGACTAATTTCACAGATTGAATATTGATGCAGAAATACTCATTAATATACTCGCAAAATGAATACAAGAGCATATCAAAGATAAAATTTAACATGACCAGGTAGGCCTCATTGCAGGAATGTAGTGATGGTTTAATATACGGAAATTCCTCAATGTGATCCAACATATAAACAAACTGAAAGAAAAAAAAAAACCACATGGTCTTCTCTTTAGATTTAGAAAAAGCATTTGACAAAATCCAAAACCCATTCATGTTTAAAGTTTTGGAGAGATCGGAGATACAAGCCACATTAACTAAACATAAAAAAGGCGATATAGAGCAATTCCTGTAGCCAACATCAAATTAAATGGGGAGATACTCAAGTAAATTCCTCTAAAATCGGGGACCAGGTAAGGCTGCTCACTTTCTCCATATCTGTGCAATATAGTACTTGAAATTCTAGGTAGAGCAGTAAGAAAACAAAAGGAGATCAAGGGGATCCAAATGGGAAAGGAAGAAATAAAATTATCCCTATTTGCAGATGATATGATAGTAAACATAAGTGACCCCCAAATTTCCACCATGGAACTCCTGAAGCTGATAAACACCTTTACCACAATGGCTGGATACAAAATTAACTCAAAAAAGTCAGGAGCCTTCCTATAAAAAAGGACAATCATGCAGAGAAAAGAATCAGGGGCACTACACCCTTAATGATAACAACAAGCAATATAAAATATCTAGGAGTCACTCTAAAAAAGCAAGTGAAAGACTCTTTGAAAACAATGTCAAGTCAGAAGATGGAAAGATCTCCCTTGTTCACAGTTTAGGAGAATTAACATGGTATAAATGGCAATCTTAACAAAAGTAATTTATATATTCAATGTAATCCCTATCAAAAATACCCACACAATATTTTAAAGACATTGAAAGAACAATTCTCAACTTCATAAGAAAAATCAGAAAACCCAGAATAGCTAAAACAATATAGTACCAAAAAAAAACAAACAAACAAACAAACAAACAAAAAAAAAGATTCTCCGGAGGAATCTCCATACCCAATCTCAAGCTTTACTATAGAGCAACAGTAATTAAAACACCATGGTACTGACATAACAATAGGATGGCTGATCCACGGAATGGATTAAATGACCCAGAAATAAATCTGCACACCTATGGAAACTTGATTTTTGAAAAGAAGCCAAATTTATACAATGAAAAAAGCATAGCATCTTCAATAAATGGTGCTGGTCTAATTGAATGTCTACATATAGAAAAAATGCAAGTAGACCCATATTCATCACAATGCACAAAACTCAAGTCCAAGTGGATTAAAGACCTCAATATAAAACCAGAGACACTAAAATGATAGAAGAAACAGTAGGTAAGAGAGTGGAATTCACTGGCATAGGAGGCAACTTCCAGATCAGAACTCGAACAGTCCAGGTTTTAAGGTCAATAATTAATAAATGGATCTCATGAGGCTGAGAAGGTTCTGTAAGGCAGAAGACACTGTCAAGAGAATAAAGAGAGAGCCTACAGACTGGAAAAAGATCTTCTTCAACCCTACATTTGTCAAAGGTCTACTATTCAAAATATATAAAGAGCTCATGAAATTAAACACCACCAAACCAAATTAAGAAATGGGGTTCAGAAATAAACAGAGAATTCTCAACAGAGGAATAACAAAGGGCTGAGAAACACTTAAAGAAATGTTCAACAACCTTAGTCATCAGAGAAATACAAATAAAAATTACTCTGAGATCCCATATTACACACATCAGAATGGCTAAGTTCAAAACTCAAGTGACAGTACATACTGGGGAAGATGTGGAGAAAGGGGAACACTTCTTTGCTGGTGTGAGTGCAAACTTGTACAACCACTTTGTAAATCAATCGGTTGATTTTTTAGAAACCTGGGAACAGGGCTATCTCAAGACTCATTTATTCTACTACTTGTAATATACCCAGATGATACTCCACCACACAACAAGGACATATGCTCAACCATGTTCATAGCAGACTTAGATGTAATAGCCAGTACCTGGAAATAACCTAAATATTCCTCATTCTAAAAATGGATAAAGACACTGTAGTACATTTACACTATGGAATAATACTCACCTATTAAAAACAAGGAAATCCTGAAATTTGCAGAAAAATGAATGGAACTATAAATGATCATACTGAGTGAATTAACCCAGATCCAGAAAGACTCACATGGTTTATACTCACTTATAATTGGACACTAGTGAAAAGTGATGTCTCATGAAAGTCTTCACTTACCAGGAGATTGAGATAGATGCGAGGACTTCATATTGGGAACCTGGGTGTGAGAAGTATGGGAGAATGGTGAAATAGAAGAATCCAGAGGTTCCTCAAAACCTACAATAAAAACATCATGATGGGCTGATCTTGAACCAGGAGGATCTGCTCAAACTGCTGTACCAACCTAGGGCAATACATGCTCTAAACCTTGAACCCTGACTCAGTTATATCCAATGGACAGGTCATTCTCCACAGTTCTGTGGAGAGCAGGGACTGACTCTGACATGAACTCTGGTGCCACATATTCAATCATTTCCTCTTAGTGAGGAAGCCTGGTGGCACTCAGAGAAATGATAATCAGGCTACCAAGATAAGACTTGATATGCTGTGACCATATGGTGGAGGAAAAAGTCCCCTTCTGTCACAGACAGAAGAGAAGGTAATAGGATGAAAGAGGGAGGGAGGGGGTAACAGAGGGATACAAGTGAGAGAATAGCATTTTAGATGCAATCTGAACAAATTAATTAAATATTAAAATAGAAAAATAGAAAACTCCCAAACAAATTGTGCTATGTTCCCAAATCTGGAGAGTCTAGTGTCCCTTTAGATAATATTATTAAGGAAAAATTTGGCTTCTGGGGAGTATACTCGGATTTTTTAATTATTATTTTTTCAAATTCTCTATCTATCCTGATATAACAGTTGCCTTGCTTGATCACTATAACCCCTAGCCTGCATGTTTGACATCCACATCAGTGAACAAAACAGTGAATCTGAAATAACATCTGCTGAGAAGGTTAAACCAGAGATTGTAGTGTTTGACACATGCTATAGTAACTATATATATGCTCTCTCTCTCTCTCTCTCTCTCTCTCTCTCTCTCTCTCTCTCTCTCTCTCTCTCTCTCTCTCTCTCTCTCTCTCTCTCTCTCTCTCTCTCTCTCTCTCTCTCTCTCTCTCTCTCTCTCTCTCTCTCTCTCTCACACACACACACACACACACACAATAAAAATGAAAATTTAAGTAGACAAAATTATCCAAGTATACTTCTCTTTGTTCTGAAATTGAGAAATGGAAATGGAGACAAAAGAAATACTACCTTGCCTAGCATTAGAAATTAGTTTAAGGTCACAGAAAGACCAATTTAAACCTTTTGACACTGTAAAATTTTGCTCTTGACAAAAACTCTGCACTCCTAACAAAAGTAGAACAGCCACCCAGGGGCAGGAGCATTTGGTAGTAATGTGTGTTTTTTCCATTGGCCTTGGCCAGACCTATATTCGTTTGTAATGTGCTAATATTTTTTTTAGTGTTACTATTATTGTGATCAAACATCATGACAAAAGCAACTTGCAGGAGGAGATTTTATTCACTCTCACATCCATATAATATTTTGTTATCAAATGCAGTAAAGGCAGGAACTTTAGTAGCATTGTAACCTGAAGGCAGGATCTTGTGCAGAGGCCACAGAGGAGTGATGCTTACTGGCTTGCTCAGTCTGCTTTCCCATAGAAGTCAGGACCACCACCCCAGGCATTGTGCAAAAAATAAATCATTGAGGCCATACAATAGTAACTCTCAAACTTCCAAATGCTGTAGCTCTATGATACATTTTAATACAGCATGGTGAACCTCACCCATAAAATTATTTTGCTCCTATATTATAAGTGCAATTTTGCCTTGTTCAGAATTGTAATGTAAATATCTGATAAACAACATATCTGGTATGTGACTCCCAAAGGTTTTGTGACCCACACATTGTGAACAACTGCTTGAGCAGCTTGGCTTCAGCTGGGTCTTATATTTCTGATTTTTGTGACACAGGATTTCTTTGTGTAATTGCCCTGGATGCCCTACACAATATTTTGTAGACCTCTTTCCTTTGCCTCTTTCTCTTTCTCACCTCTGAAATATTTGAGACCACAAGGTGTCAAGAAAGGCACATTTGCCAACACGATGAGACTTGATAGGTTGTGGTCAGTTAGTAAAGGAGGAGAGGTCCCTATAGGCAAAGCCTTGGAAGAGGGAGAGAGGGTGAGGCCAGGCCTAGACAAGGGAGGGGGAACTATTGGGATGTAAAGTGAATACATTTAAAAAATAATAAATTTAAATTGAAAAAAAGATGAATTTACTTTGACTTTTTAAGAATTTGTAATAATGCTGTCATGAAAAACAAATCACGTTAATGGCTAAGTCAGATAAACTAATTTATTTTGTTTTGTTAAGATTCTACATAATGTACTAGTTTATATTACTAAGTAATACCAATAAGTTACTTTAAAAATTATAAGTAGACTGATTGAAAGCTAAGGAGCTGTCTCAGTGACTATGTTACATGGCTCATGTTGAGGATCAATGCTTTGGTGTCAGCAGTCATGTAGTGGCTCACAGATACATGTAACTCTAGTTCTAGGGATATGGTCCTCAATTTGGACAACAGTGGGAACCTCTACATAATGGTACATGCAATGTCCTACAAGTACACTCATATGTATACTAAAGGAAGTAAGTTTTTAAAAAGGATTCTGTAGTTCTAATTAAATCTTTTTCTGATCTGATTTTGTTTATTTTATGGTATTATTTCGAGCCCCCATTTTACAGCTATGATTAAGTGGCCTAAATGAATTGCAAATATTCAATTCAGTATTTTTACTCTATGATCAAGTATTAATTAAGTTAACAATGTAACTACAGCTTAGTAGTGGGAGAGATGATGATATATAAGATAAATATATCAAATAGCTCCTAATAATAGCTACTGCTGCCTGCCTTTCCCTGGAGCAAATCTTTCCAGAGACTTTAATTACCTCAAATTATCTTTATCATGATATGTTACAATATAGGAAAGCTAAGTTACCATAAAACTCATGAAAGATCATAGAGGTTGACAGCCATTTCATAGAATTCATATATCCTGTTTGAATGCATACATAAACCCTAGGTAACCTATGATTCTCAACTTACAATGCCTTGATAATTATGAATGTGAAAGAGGGTGACTTCCTCCCCCTGTATATGCTCATAGGGTATCAAGTCTCTTCTTCGTAGCCTGCTCTGCTTCCTCTGAGTGCCACCAGGTCTCCCCATTCAGGGGATGTGGTCAAATATGAGGCACCAGAGTAAGTGTGAAAGTCAGACCCCACTCTCCACTCAACTGTGGAGAATGTCTTATCCATTGGCTAGATCAGGGTAGGGGTTTGAAGTTTACATCCTGTATTGTCCTTGGCTGGTGCCTTAGTTTGAGCAACACTCCTGGGCCCAAATCTGCCTATCATAATGTTCTCCTCGTAGGTTTCTAGGATCCTTTGGATCCTTCAACTTTGCTATTCTCCCATGCTTCTTTCATCTAGAGTCCCAGTAGGATATCTTGCCCTCTGTCCCAGTTTCCCAGTTAGTGAAAACTTTCATGGGACATGCCCCTTGGGCTAAAATGCTGATATAAGTGAGTATATACCATTTGACTATTCCTGCTTCTGGGATAACTCACTCATTATGATCATTTCTAGTTCAATCCATTTGTCCACAAATTTCGGGAATTCCTTGTTTTTAATAACTCAGTAGTATTCCATAGTGTATATGTACCACCGTTTCTTTATCCATTCTTCTACTGAGGGACACTTAGGCTGTTTCCATCTTCTGACTATTTTGAATAAGGCTTCTATGAACATGGTTGAGCAAAGTTTCTTGTTGTGTGCTGGAGCATCTTCTGGGTATATTCCAAGGAGTGGAATAACTGGGTCTTGCGGAAGCCCAATTGCCAGTGTTCTGTGATAGCACCAGATAGATTTCAAAAGTGGTTGTACTAGTTTTCATTCCCCCCAGCATTGAAGGACTGTTCCTTTCTCTCCACAAACCCACCAGCATGTGGTGTCACTTGAGGTTTTGGTCTTAGCCACTCTGATGGGTGTAAGATGGAACCTCAGTGTCTTTTTGATCTGTATTTCTCTGATGACTAACAAAGTTTAGCATTTCTTTAAGTGTTTCTCAGCCATTTGATTTTCCTCTGTTGAGAATTCTGTTTAGTTCTGAGCCCCATTTCTCAACTGGGTTATTTGGTTTGGTGGTGTTTAATTTCTTGAGTTCTTTATATATTTTGGATATTAGATTTTTTCAGATGTATTGTTGGTGAAGATCTTTTCCCAGTCTGTAGGCTATCGCTTCATTCTCTTGACAGTGCCTCCTGCCTTACAGAACCTTCTCAGCCTCAGGAGGTCCCATTTATTAATTGCTGATCTTAAGGCCTGGGCTGTTGGTGTTCTGTTCAAGAAGTTGTCTCCTATGCCAATGTCTTCCAGGCTCTTCCCACCTTTTTCCTCTAACGGATTTAATGTCTCAAGTTTTATGTTGAGATCTTTAGTCTACTTGGACTTGAGTTTTGTGCATGGTGACAAATATGGGTCCACTTGCATTTTTCTACATGTAGACATTCAAATAGACCAGCACCATTTGTTGAAGATGCTATCCTTTTTCCATTGAATAGATTTGGCTTCTTTGACAAAAATCAAGTGACCAAATGTGTGTGGATTCATCTCGGGGTCTTCAAATCGATTCCATTGATCCACCAGCCTATTGCTGTGCCAGTACGATACTGTTTTACTTATTGTTGCTTTATAGTACAGTTTGAGATCATGTATGGAGATTCCTCTGGAGGATCTTTTATTGTATACAATTATTTTTTTGCTATTCTTGGTTTTTGTTTCTTCATATGAAGTTGAGAATTGGTCTTTCAATATCTTCAAAATATTTTGTAGGTATTTTGATGGGGATTGCACTGAATCTGTAAATTGATTTTGGTAAGATGTCCATTTTTACTATGTTAATTCTCTTGATCCATGAACAAAGTAGATTCCTCCATCTTCCAATGTCATCTTCAAGCTCTTTCTTCAGAGATTAAAAGTTTTTTACAAACAAGTCCTTCACTTGCTTGGTTAGAGTTACTCCTAGATATTTTATATTGCTTGTGGCTATCGTGAAGGGTGTAGTTTTCCTAATTTCTTCCTCTGCATGTTTGTCATTTGTATATAGGAAAGCTATTCACTTTTTTTTAGTTAATTTTGTATCCAGCTAATTTGCTAAGATCTTTATCAGTTATAAGAGTTCTCTGGTGGAACTTTAGCGGTCACTTATGTACACTATCATAGCATCTGCAAATAGGGATATTTTGACTTCCTCCTTTCTCATTCGGATACCCTTGATCTCTTTTTGATGTCTTATTGCTCTGGCTTGAACTTCAAGAACTATATTGAAGAGATATGGAGAAAGTGAGCAGCCTTGGCTGGTCCCCAATTTTAGAGGAATTTACTTGAGTATCTCTCCATTTAATTCAATGTTGGCTATTGGCTTGCTGTATATAATCTTTACTATGTTTTATGTATGTGCTTTGTATCCACGATCTCTCCAGAACTTTAAACATGAATGGGTGTTGGAAGCTGTCAAATGCTTTTTCTGCATCTAAGGAGATGATCGTGTGTTTTTTTTTTGATTTTCAGTTTTTATATATGGTAGATTACATCCATGGATTTCCATATGTTAAACCATCCCTGCATGCCTGGAATGAAGGCTACCTGGTCATAATGAATGATGTCTTTGAAATGTCCTTCTATTCATTTTGTTTGCATCAATGTTCATAAAAGAAATTGGTCTAAAATTCTTTTTTTTTTTTTTTTTTGGCTCTTTGTGGGGTTAAGGTATCAACTTGACTATGACCTCAAAGAAAAAAAATTAGTAATGTTTCATCCATTTCTATTTTTTGGAACAGCTCGAAGAGTATCGTTATTAGCTTCTTTTTGAAGGACTGGTAAAATTCTGTGCTGAAGCCATCTGTCCCTGGGCTTTTTTTGGTTGGGAGAGTATCAACGATTGCTTCTATTTCTATAGGAGAAATAGGACTATTTAATTTGTTTATCTGACCTTCATTCAATTTCAGCAAGAGGAATCTATCAATAAAATTGTCCATTTCACTGAGATTTTCAAATTTTGTGGCATAAATGCCTTTAATGGAGGATCTTTGATTCTTTGTATTTCTTCAGTGTTTGTTGCTATGTCTCTCTTTTCATTTCTTCCTTTGTTGATTTGAATATTGTTTCTCTTTTAGTTAGTTTGGCTAACGGTTTGCCGATCTTGTTAATTTTCTCAAAGAACCAGCTCTTGGTTTTGTTGATTCTTTGAATTGTTCTCTTTGTTTCTAATTTATTGATTTCAGCCTTGAGTTTCATTATTTCCAGATGTCTACTCCTCTTTGGTATTTCTGCTTCTTGTTTTCTAGGGTTGACCAATGTGTTGTTAAGTTGTTTACGTGGGATGTTTCCATTTTCTTTCTAAAGGCACTTAGTGCTATGAATTTTCCTCTTAGTGCCACCTTCATTGTGTCCCACAAATTGGAGTATGTTGTTCCTTCATTTTCATTGAATTTCAGGAATTCCTCTATTTCTTCCTTTATTTCTTCCTTGACCCAGGTGTCATTAAGTAGAGAGTTGTTTTGTTTCCATGTGTGTGTAGGCTTTTTGTTATTTCTGCTGTAGTTGAAGTCTAGCCTTAGACCATGGTGATGTGATAGGATACAAGATACTATTTTGATCTTCTTGTATCTGTTGAGGCTCGCTTCTTGATCTATTATGTGATCAATATTAGAGGACATTCTATGGGGTGCTGAGAAGAAGGTATAATCTCTTGCGTTTTGGTGAAAAGTTTTGTAGATATCTGTTAGATCCATCTGATTCATGATATTGGTTAATGAAGTTATTTCCTGGGTTAGTTTTTTATTCAAAGATGTATTCTTCAGTGAAAGTGGGCTGTTGAAGTCTCCCACTATTAATGTGTGGGGATTGGTGAGTGGTTTAAGTTTTGTTAATAGCTCTTTTACAAATGTGGGTCCCCTTGTATTAGGAGTAGAGTTGTTCAAAATTGTGATGTCTTCTTGGTTGACTTTATCTTTGATGAGTATGAAGTGTCCTTCCTAGCCCCTTTTGTTTAATTTTGGTTGAAAGTCTATTTTATTAGATATTAGAATGTCTACCCCAGCTTGCTTCTTGTTACCATTTGGTTGAAATATTTTTCCACAACCTTTTTCTCTGAGGTAATGTCTGTCCTTGTAGTTGAGATGTGTTTCTTGAATGCAGAAGAATGTTGGGTCATGTTTGTGCATCCACTCAGTTAGTCTGTTTTTATATTGGAGAACTGAGACCATTGATGTCGAGAGATATTAATGACCAGTGACTACTAAGTCCTTTCATTTTTGCTGTTTGTTACAGCCGAGATTTTGTGACGTTGTGATTTTGTGATGATGTAGTTATCTATTTCCTATGTAGTTTAGGTTGTAATTTGACCCTTTGTGTGGAGTTTTCCTTCTAGTACCTTTTGTAAGGCCGGATATGTGGCTAGGTACTGTTTGAATTTGTTTTTCTCATGATATATCTTGTTTTCTCTGTCAATAGTTATTGATAGTTTCGCTGGATATAGTAATCTTGCCTGGCATCTGTTTTCACTTAGGGTTTGCAAGACCTCTGTCTAGGCCCTTCTTGATTTCATGGTTTCTGCTCAGAAGTCAGGAGTAATTCTGATAGGTTTGCCATTGTATGTTACTCGGCCTTTTTCTCTTGCCACTTTTGATATTTTTTTCTTGTTCTGTATATTTTGTGTTTTTATTATTGTGTGGCGAGAAGATTTTCTTTTCTGGTCTATTCTATTTGGTATTCTGTAGGCCTCTTGTATGCTCATATGCATCTCCTTCTACAAATTGGGGAAATTTTCTTCTATGATTCTGTTAAAGATATTTTCTGGGTTGTGGAGTCAGGTGTCCTCTCTTTCCTCCATATCTATTTTTCTCAAGTTTTATCTTTTCATGGTGTCCTTGATTTCTTGGATGTTCTATGTCAGGAACTTTTCAGATTTACCATTTTCTTTGATGGTTGTTTCAAGTTCTATGATTGTATCTTCAAGTCCCAATATTCCTTCCTCCATTTCTTGCATTCTGTTAGATAAGGTCATCTCTGAGATGCTTGCTCTCTTCTCTGATATCTCTTGATCATGTTTTTCTTCTGTGTCCCTTTATCATAGCTTCCATTTTTATCTTCAGGTTTTGAACTGTTTTAATGGTTTCCTTCATCTGGTTATTTGTATTTTCCTGAAATTCTTTTAGTGCCTCTTTATATGACTCTTAAATCTTTAGCCCTCTTGTTTGCCTCCTCCTGCATTTGTTTACAGATTTTATTCGTTTCTTCCATTATCATCATCCTTACTAAGGACTTGAGGTCATTTTCTTGTATTTTGGTTGTTTTTGGGTTCCCTGGGTTGTTTTCATTGAGATTGCTAGGACCTGGAGATGCCAAACTGTTTTTGTTTTTGTCCTCTGTCATTTTGGTGTCTCCGATGTTGGGAGGTAGTTTGTAGTGACCTTCCCTGGTTGAGAGTGGATAGTCGATGACTGATTATAGGTTGTGTGCCCTTGCCTGTGGGGATCAGGGAGTATTTCTCTGGAACAGGCAATTGATCCAGTTTCCACTCCTGGAAAATTTTCTCTTCACCTTAGGCACCAGACTGAGTCAGCCGAAGTAGGTTTCTGTTTGGACCCTTTCACCTGACTTCTGTAATTCAGATCAGCAGTTTTGGGACCTAGAACAAGGTTAGCACACAAGCACTCTGGTTGGGTAGGTTGGTCCCAACTTCCTGTCCTTCTTGTCACTTTGTAGCCAAGACCCCAGCTAGATCAGATCATCTGGGCTGTAGCTGTCTTTCAGCTATGCCTCTATACCCTGCAGAAGTGTCCAGCCTCTCCCAGAAACATGCAAGATCCTGCCAAGCCATTGGTAGCTGAACCAGCTATGTTCTGTCTGTTGGAGAGTGCAGGATCAGTTGGCAGCGGTCCAGTGGCAATACAGTGTTAGGCCACTGGCAGGATCCAAGGTGCCTGAACATTCTGTGACCCTATAAGCTGGGAAGTTCAGACATGCCTCTAGGTCACTAATTAGACACTGCAGGCACGACCCATGTCTCCCGATAGTGTGTGAGATACTCTCGGGCATGTGGGAGCTGATCCAGCTAGGTTCTGTCTGTTGGAGAGTGCAGAATCAGTGTGCGGGCTGGCCAGAGGCAATATAGTTTCAGGCCACTGGCGGGATCCAAGGTGCCTGCACTTTCTATGATCCTGTAAGCCAGGGTGCTCAGAGATCCCTCTAGGATAGCAATTAGACACTGCAGACATGAACCACATCTCCTGATAGCCTGGGAGATCCTGCTGGGCCTGTGAGAGCAGTCCAAGCTTGTTTCTAACTGCCTCTGTTTGCAGGATCAGTCCATTGTGTCTGGCTTTAGATTGGTCCTAGGATGGCCCACGAGCTGCACACACAGTATAGCTGTTTTTGGTGGGGCCTGCCACCTGTATTTCCACTCGGACTGGGTGGGTGATCTCTGCAGTTCATTGTGGAGTGCGTGGAGGGATCCAAGGGCAGTTTCACCCTATTCCATAAGACTCCCTGAAGCCTGGGCTCTGGAATACCACCTCCCCACACAGCAAATTTGTGCTGTATATGCTGGCTGCAGCTCGATGTGGATTTTGTTTGAGAGTCTGGGGAGTGGGTTTAGCACTTTGGGGCTGTTGCTTGTCCCAGGGCTAAGCCCACCAGTGGTCTGCAGAGTTTGGGACCCCACTCATCTACAGATCTCAAGATCCAGCAGTCTGTGGCTCCATTCAAGTCCCTGGTCTCCTCGCAGTAGATCAGATACAGGGCATACTGGTCAATGCCATCTTGGAACTCCTTGTATATGACATTTTTAATTTATAGTGTAGACAATCTGAACATAAGTATATCCATTATCTAAAATGAAAACATACATAGTTATATATACTACATAATGAATATACATTATGTACTTTATCATTTAATACTTAATGAAAAAATATATATTAAGGATAGGGGCACTTTGGGAAAAATTATAGCAACATTTTTCTCATAATTATGAGAAAGTATGATTTCTTTTGTCTGGAAAGATATATGAGACATTAAAGTGTTTGCCTGGTAAACGTGAAGGCCCAAATTAAATCATCACCTAAAAAGGTAGGCATGTCAACATCAATTCCAAAAATACAAACTAGGCATACCATATAATAGCTACTTGTAACTCCAGCCCCGGGAAGGTTTGATGCCTCTGGCCTCCTTAGGTAACTCTATTCATGTGTACAAACTCACACCAACAAGCACATACAAATTTAAAAATTCAAAATAATTAATTAAAAATTTAAAGCTGGGTATGGTGGTACATGCCTGAAATCAAAATCAATTCCAGCACTGGGAATATAAAGAAAGAAGAGCATTTGGAGCTATCTAGCCAGTAATTCTATATTTATGCATGTCTCCACATTTAATGACTCTACCTCCAAATGTAATTTAGAGAATAGTGAAAGAAAACTTGAGACATTTTCCTCTGAACTCTACATTCATCTTAATACATATGCATGCACACCTTCACATACAGTTTCTCACTCTCCTTCTTTCTAACACACACAGATCAAATCCACTTTATGTTTTTATTATGCTTTTACTGATTGAAAAATGATTAATTTTATATTCAAACTTTTCATAAATTATTGTTTGCTAATATGCTTATTTATGTAATAATATATTGCCTATCTACCCTCATGATACCTCTGTCCTTATAATTAAGCCTTACAAAATGTTTTGTATATATAATTTGTGTCCCTGCATGATTTCCAGAGAACACATCTCTGGCAATGGATGTGTGACATTAATAAGAACATTATATCCTGACTTTTGTTTTTATCATACTCTTACATTGAGGACAATTGCTGTGAATCATGACATTTCTTATAATAAAACCTCTATGTGGATCTCCAATGCCTAGGCAAAGGTACATCTCATAAACATGGTGATTAAAAAAAATATGGTGCTGGAGAGCACTTTGTACTCTTCCAGAGGATCTGAATTTGACTTCCAGCACACACATGTAGCATCACAACCATTTGTAACTCCAATTCCTGGGGGATCCTACTTTTCCTCAGGTAACAGACAGGCATGTGGTATATATGCAAAATACCCATTCACTTAAAAGAAATCATAAATACATCTTTAAACATAAAAATAATATCTAATACCATTACTACTGAAAATTACTTTAATAATGTAACTTCTTAGGATCTTTAATCTTGTCAATTTCCTTGGATTAAGAAGCAACAGGGAGATTATTAATGTAGGTTTGGTTGTGTCTGATGCTATTCTCAGAACATTCAGAGGATGGAATATTTGTCATAGATATGGGTAGCACCATGCCAACAAGTAGGCAGCCTTATCAATTAAGAGCAAAGAGTATGTCATGATTCAGGTCTGTTGTAGTTTCTCTCTCTCTCTCTCTCTCTCTCTCTCTCTCTCTCTCTCTCTCTCTCTCTCTCTCTCTCTCTCTCTCTCTCTCTCTCTCCTCTGACTCTATCTCTCCTCTCTCCCCCTCTCAGTCTCTATCTATCTGTCTCTATATGTGTCTATCTTTCCCCATGTGAGGTGTACTCATGTGTTTGTACTTGTGTGGGAGATTGTGCTGGGGAGAGACAAGACATTACTGTTGGCTTTCTCCTTTTATTACTCTACATCTTACAGACAATATAACTCAATCAATCTGGAAATTAGTGTTTTGGCTAGATTGTCTGTTGAGGGCACCCATATAATCTGTGATCTCTAGGTCATCAGCCCTGAGTTCAGGTGATAGTCACCATACCTGCCTTTTTTCATGTAGGGGATGCGGACTTGAACTCAGGCTCTCATGCTTTCAGAGTAAAGATGATAGAAGTGAAACATGTTCAAAGGCTTAGAGCTTTATTGTTTTGTTGTTTTGAGTTCTGTATTCTCACTGATATTTCAACCCCCTTTCATCTCTTACTATCACTATTGTAATTGTAATTAGATTCCAAAAACATTAAATAAGAGCAAAATTTATGTGTGTGCATATTTATGTGACTACATCAGCATATGTGTGTGTGGTTGCCCACACAGTCCAGAAGAGAGTGCTGGGTGCTTTGGAGTTAGAGTTACAGGCACTTGAGTCAGCCACCTGATGTGAATAAGAGATTGGAACTAAGATCCTTGTGATTGAGCAGCAAGGAGAGTGCCTTTACAACTGAGCCATCTCCCCTTGCCCTCAAAATGCAAACTTCAAAACTAAACTCTTGAAGCAGATTTTTCATGCAGAAAATAGGAATATGACCTAGAAAATGGTATTGAATTATGGCAAGCAATATAATGACACTACAGTTTATTTAAAAATCCATTATATTAAAGAGCTTCTTCTTGAAATTGGAGAAGATAAGGCACATATGATGGTATTAGGACACTTGTTTTGCTCCTTGTTGTTAAGTCAGAGGGATTCAATGCTGTAGCTTCTCTATACACTTATTACTATTTACCAATGTTTAAATGCATAAATATCCTGACATAAGTAGGTTAGTATGCATATAAAATACATTTCTATAAGTGTGAACCTCTTGAAAATTTGTTGAATACAAACACAGTAATCTGTAGGGTTGTTTTTTTTTTCAGTTTTAGAAGCCAATTATCATATCATATTTCATTTTTTCAAAAAAATGGATACTACAGTATGATGTCTGTAGTGATGCTCTTGCTGTGCTTCTGTAGGAGAATAAAGCAAGTTTTCAAGTCATCTGTGCACAGTTAACATGCTTGCCTGTCGATCACTCAGGTTTGTATTCTGTTGGTGATTCTGTCTGCCTAGAAGATTAGATTCTCTATGTATCTGTGTCCTCTTTCTTGATGACCATAGGAAGTCCCCTTCTCTGTAGACCAATAAAGTACAATAGGAAAAAGTATAGTTTTCTCAAAAATTCCATTGTACATATTTCCCTCTTCTTAGTAAATGTGAGTGTGGCTTACATCTTGAATTATAAATACAGTTCCTCTCACAACCTAGAGGAGGAAAGGATGGTAGCTGGACATTCATTAGAAAAGACAAGCTCCTACACTACAAACTCAGAGATCATCAAAGGCAGCTGCACAAACTCATGATTCTCAACATATAGGTTATAACCTCTTTGGGAATCAAATTACCCTTTAATATGGGTCACAAAAGACTATTGTAAAATTCAGATATTTATATTATATTCATAACAGTAGCCAGATAATGATATTACAGTTTGGAAACACCATATCATGAGGAACTATATTAAAGGATCGAAGCATTAGGAAGATTTGAGAAAAACTGTTTCAAATGGTCGTTCGCTTAAAACTATCCATTGGACTGTGGAGACATTACTTGGAGAAGTGTTAGATTTTCAAGAATGAAGATGTAAGATAAAACCTTAGAACCCATATAAAATTGGTTTGGTATGGCAGTGTCGGCTTGTAACCACAGTTTCAGGAAATGAGGGTAGGGACAAGCATCAAGATGCTTGATTTTTCATGTCTGATGAAGCGAACCTAATAAGCAAGTGGCCTCATTTCCAAAAATAAGGTAGATGGCTCCCAAGGAATAGCTACATGTGCAGCTGAAACCATATACATACGAACACACAGAAAAACACATAAAAGCATCAGTATACCTGGCTTGGTCTGATGTAGCCAACCTGGCCTGAAACTTGTTATGTGTTAAGGATAACCCTGGAGTCCTGAACTCTAATTCCTTCCTCTACTTCCAGACTTCTGAGATTACACGAACAAACTATTATGCTCTTTTTATATTAGTCTGGGAATAGAACCTAAATCTACAACTATCCTAAGCAAACATGCTCCTACTTCAGCAAGATGCCCTTCCACATAGCTTTTCTTTTTATTAAAAAAGCAATTGAAATGACTTCTGTGGATACGAAAAAATCATTTCAGTCAAGTCTTATGTTGTAGATGTCAGTGCATCTAGCTAACCCTAGATATCTGAGTGCTGAGTTTGAGTCTGTGAAGAAGAAAGCCTAGGTACTCTTTTTGTATTGCTAAGCTAGCCATTCCGTTCCTCAGAGCAGGAATAGCTCTGACAAACCATACTCCTCTGAGCAATTTTGTTGCCATCTAGTGTAGATCACGATTTTTTTTTCATAGTCATTGCCAGAAAGGAATGGAAAATACCTTGTAATCTGCCATGATTTTCACTTGGGTCTGGGAACTAAATTCACATGGAATATACTACAAGATACAAAACATGTGATTAGGGCTGGAGAGAAGGCTCAGTGGTTAAGAGCACTGTCTACTCTTCCAGAGATCCTGAGTTCAATTGTTGACAACCACAGCCATCTATACTGTTATCTAGTGCCCTCTTCTGGCACACAGTTATACATGCAGGCAGAGCACTGTATATGTAATAATAAATAAATCTTAAAAACAAACATGTGTGATATCAATGGTATAAAACAAAAGGAAGACCAAAGTAATTGCAAGACCAAAATGTCTTTCCATAAGGTCAAGCAGAGAAACACCTATGAAAAATTGTCATAAATATATGGAACAACTAGGTAGGTCTACTTGTAGAGGGCTGGGAAGGAAGGTCAGCTGGTAAAGTGTTTGAATTAAAAGCATGAGGACCTAGCCTCAGTTAAAAGTCTGGGTATCCTAATATTATAGTTTGTATACTTTATATATACCTTATAAGTAGTTTAAAATAGTCTTTCTTTCAAGCTGACATGTATGGAGATATTATATTGTGAAAATTCCCACTTTTTGTAACTGGCCCAAATAAACAGCATTTTCTAAACCTCTCTTTTAAAATTTTTATTTCTGTAATTTGTTAAAATTTCATGTCAATTGTCATCCCCTCAATTTTGTATCTTCCGATTGCCCCCCTCCCTCTTTAATCCCATTCCCCTCCTCTAGGTCTGTAGCAGAAGAAGACCTTGTCTTCCACTATAAGATCACAGCCTATCAGGTCTCTTCTAGGTAGCCTGATTACTCTTCCCCTGAATGTCTACTATTCTCCCCACCAAGGGGGAAGTGGTCAAAGAGAAGGTACCAGGGTTCATCTCCAAAACAGTTCCTGTTCCCTACACAATTGTGGAGAATGTGGTATCCATTTTTTAGATCTGAATAGGGGGTCTAGATTTTCTGCATATATTGTCTTTGGTTTGTACAGTAGTTTGAGCTTACCCTCCTGGATCCAGATCCACTAGCTGATATGGACTTCTGGTAGGTTTCTAGGACTCTTCATATCCTTCTATTTCCCCATTCTTCCTTACTTCTCTCACCTAGAGTCCCAATAGGAAGTCCAAGTATCTATCCCAATCTCACGCTAGGTGAAGATTTTCAGGGTGCATCTCTGAGAGTTAGTGTCCAATTATAAGTAAGTATATGTCATGTGTGTCTCTCTGCATCTGGGTTAAATCACTCAGGATGACCATTTCTAGACCAATCCATTTGTCTACAGATTTCAGTATTTCTGTGTTTTTAATAGCTGAGTAATATTCCATAGTGTAAATTACCAGTTTCTTTATCCATTCTTCAACTGAGGAACATCTAGATTGTTTCCATGTTCTGGCTATTACGAATAAGGCTGCTATGAACATGGTTGTGCATATGTCCTTGTTGTGTGGTGGAGCATCTTTTGAGTATATTCCAAAGAGTATCCCCATTTCAAGTTTTCTGAGAAATATACAGATTGATTTCCAAAGTGGTTGTACAAGTTTTCATTCTCACCAGCAAAGAAGTGTTCCTCTCTCTCCACATCCTCGCCAGGATATGCTGTCACTTGAGTTTTTGACCTTAGCCATTCTGATTGGTGTAAAATGAAATCTCAGAGTCATTTTAATTTGCATTTCTCTGATGACTAAGCACATTGAGCATTTCTTTAAGTGTTTCTCAACCATTCAATACTCCTCTGTTGAGAATTCTCTGTTTAGTTCTGAAACTCATTTCTTAATTGGCTTATTTGGTTTGGTGGTGTTTGTTTCTTGAGGTCTTTATATATCTTGGATATTGGACTTTTGCCAGATGTAGGGTTGGTGAAGATATTTTCCCAGTTTGTAAGCTGTTGCTTTGTTCTGTTGACAGTCTGTTCTGCCTTAAAGAAGCTTCTCAGCCTCATAAGGTCTCATTTATTAATTTTTGACCTTGGAGCCTGCCCTGATGGTGTTCTCCTCAGGAAGTTGTCTCCTGTGCCAATGAGTTCCAGGCCCCTCCCTATTTTTTTCTTCTAATAGATTTAGCACCTCATGTTTTATGTTGATGTTTTAAATCTATTTGGAATTGAGTTTTGTGGATGGTGATAAATATGGGTCTACTTGCATCAATCTAGAACATCCAGTTACATGAGCACCATTTGTTGAAGATGCTATCTTTTTTCCATTGAACATATTTGGCTTATTTGTCAAAAATTAAGTGTCCATATGTGTATGGATTTATGTTTGAGTCTTCCATTTGATTCTATTGATAAATCTGCTATTTCTATTCCAGTACAATGCTGATTTAATTAGTGTTTCTCTACAGTACAGCCTGTGACTAGGTAAGGATATTCCTCCAGAGGATCTTATATTATACTGGATTGTTCCAGCTATTCTGGGTTTTTTGTTTTTCCATATGAAATTGGGAATTGATCTTTCAATGTCTTTAAATTTTGTGTATGTATTTTGAATGGGGTTGCATTGAATCAATCTATAATTTGCTTTTCATAAGTTGGACATCTTTACTATGTTAATTCTCCTGATCCATGAACAAGAGAGATCTTTCCTTCTTCTGATGTCATCTTCAAACTCCTTCTTCAGAGATTTGAAGTTTTTTTTTAAACAAGTCTTTCACTTGCTTCATTAGAGTTATTCCTAGATACTTTATATCGCATGTGGCTATTGTGAAGGATGTAGTTTCCCTAATTTGTTTCTCAGCACAATTGTCATTTGCATACAGGAAGACTACTGATAGTTTTCAGTTAATTTTATATCCAGCTACTTTGCTGAAGGTATTTATCAGCTGTAGGAGTTCTCTGGTGCAATTTTGGGCATCACTTATGTATACTATCATATCATCTGCGAATAGGCATAATTTGACTTCCTCCTTTGACATTTGGATCACCTTGATCTTCTTTTTTTGTCTTATTGATCTTGCTATTACTTCAATTGCTATATTGAAGAGATATAGAGAAAGTGGATTTCCTTGTCTGGTCCCTGATTTTAGAGGAATTTCCTTGATTTTCTCTCCATTTAATTTGATGTTGGCTATTGGATTGCTGTATATAGCCTTTATAATGATTAGGTATTTGACTTGTATCCATGATCTCTCCAAAACATTAAACATGAATAGGTGTTGTATTTTGTCAAATGATTTTTCAGCATCTAAGGAGATGATAATGTTATGTTTTTTTTCTTTGGGATTGTTTATATGGTAGATTACATTGATGGATTTCTATATTGAACCAATCTTGTATGACTGGAATGAAGCCTACTTGGTCATGGTGAATGATATCTTTGAGGTGTTCTTGCATTTCATTTGTGAATACTTTATTATTTTTATGTCAATGTTCATAAGAGAAATTGGTCTGAATTTTTCTTTCTTTGTTGGGTCTTTATGAGGTTTAGGTATCAAAGTGACTGTGGCCTCATAGAATGAGTTTGGTAATGTTTCATTCATTTCTCTTTTGTTGAGTAGCTGGAAAGAGTATCAGTATTAGCTTTTCTTTGAAGGTCTGGTAAATTCTGCAGTAAAACCATTTGGCCTCTGACTTTTTTTTGTAGGGAGACTTTTAATTACAGCTTCTATTTCTGTAGGAGAGATAAGACAGTTTAATTTATTTATTTGATTTTGATTCAAGGTTGGCAAGTGGAAACGATCAAGAAAATTATCCATTTCTCTTAGATTTTCAAATTTTGTGGCATATATGCCTTTGAAGTGGGACCATATGATTCTTTGTATTTCTTTAATGTCTGTTGTTATATATCCCTTTTCATTTCTGATTTTGTTGATTTGGATAGTGTCTCTCTGTCTTCTAGTTAATTTGGATAAAGTTTTGTCTACTTTGTTGATTTTCTCAAAGAACCAGCTCATAGCTTTGTTGATTCTTTGAATTGTTCTCTTTGTTTCTAATTTATTGATTTCAGGCCCAAGTTTGATTATTTACAGTCATCTGCTCCTCTTGGGTATTTCTGCATCTTTATTTTCCACAAGGGCTTCCAGAGGCATCATTAAATTGCCTATAAATATGGTTCGTAATTCTTCATGAAGGCATTTAGTGCTATAAATTTTAATCTTTGTACTGCTTTCAATGTGTCCCATAAATTTGGTTATGTTGTTCTTTCATTTTCAATGAATATCAGAAACCCCTTCTGGCTTGCGGAGGTTCATTAGGATTCTTCCTGATCCATCCAGGCTGTGGGCCTAGGTTCAGTACTTCTTGAGAGATAAGATACTGCCCTCTGGCTTGTGGGAGTTGGCTGGTCTTCTGTTAGTTCCCTTCAGGCCAGTTCAATCCCATCTGGCCATGCAGGGGCACTCCCACTTGGTTGCAGTAACTTGTAATGCTCTGCCAGAGCTTGTGGGAATGACTCTCTGGGTTGGGGGAGGTGGCTGGATTTCTGCCCGAATACCTCAGCACAGTTCAGACCCTGAGATTGTATAAATCCCTGCTGTGGTGGCTACCAATGCATCTGCCTGGTCCTTTCAGGCCAGATCTGTTCCAACCTAGTATGTGGGGACAATCCCCTGGGATAAAGGTTTACACCCAATCTGTTCAGACAGAGCATCCTTAGATCAGTCAAACCAAGTGTGAGGCTTTGGAGCCGTGGCTGGAGGACATGTCCACAGTTGCTTGGGACTTGCATGGGCCCTGGGTCCCTCTGTGTACTGACGGGCCCTGATCCACACTCTCTGGGACCTCTGGGCCCACATATGCCTGACTATGCTAGGCTTTGGATTTTGTACCCTGTGGTAACCTGCCCCATGGGGCTTTTTTAGTACTCACAGGTCTGCCTGAGGTCAGAACCACCCATTTTTCTATTTTTTCTCAGATTAGCAGCTCCAGGCTGGAATTAAACCACCCACTATTCAGTATCAGATAATGAGTCACTGAAATAGTATGGGGTAGCAGCTCACTGGGGGTACAGGTCCAGACTCTGGGGACTGGGCATCTGTCCTCTGTGGGCCAGTTGGGTAGCCCAGGTTCGACCCACTTGTGCTTTGCACTTTGTGGACCCCTTTCACCTAGGGTTCTTCAGGTCTTGTTGTCTGTAGCTCCCAGCCTGGTTACTAGTAACCATTTTGGAAATAGATACCCTGTGTGTTTGGTACCATCTTGGATCTTCCTCCTAAACCTCTTATAAGATGCTCTCAAGTACACTTTAGCAGAACTCTATCTGCCATTTTAATTGTTAGCCATATGGAACATATGACAAAAGATTGCTCAAGCAACATCTTTTCCAGAAAACAAACACTAGATTTGGGGAAAAATACTATAGACTTTTATAGTATAATTTTGAGCCATTTGTTTAATTTTAAAGCATCAAAGAGTATCTTGGAACTTTTTAAGCACATGCTCACAATGACTCCAAGTCAGTCACCTACATTTCTCTGCCTCTAAAATGGAATATATCGTGCCATGGTCAGACTATTTGTGCCTACCTAAAATTTCTGTGTTGAGATTATGTACACCCACAGCCCAGATGGTAGTACATAGAAAGTGTATCTTTCTGATGTATGGAGGTCATGAGCGATTAGCTCTCCTCAGCCAAATTAATTGTTTTTAAAAGATACCAGTGATATTAGCCCTACTTTTTCTAGTAGCAAGATAGAATAAAACGTGATATAAATGGACTATGACACAGCTCATCAGTAGAAAGCCAAACTTCACTGATTTTGAAATCACAGGACATGGCAATAGGTATCTCCTCCTTATAAGCCAATCAGCTTCTCTGGTCTTGTGCTGCAACACTCCACACAAGATAATCAAGTGAATGGTTGGCTTTTTCATTCATCACCTGTATCAAATACTTGACCTAACAACTACAATGTGGAACAGATATTTTAGCCTTGTTGAAGGCACACAATCCCACAAAGAAAGCATGCTGGCAGGACCATGAGGGATCTGACTACAGTGCATCCACAGTTCATTGCAAACAGAGATATGGATGTGGATACTCAGCTCTCTTCCTTTCTTATATAGTCCTGAATCTGTATCCATAGACTGATACAACCAACATGCAGGTTAGGTATTTCAACCTCTTTTAGCTAAATTTGTAGACATCTTCACCAACATTCCTAGAGTTTGGTCTTCTAGGAGATTCCAGAAGCAGCCAGGGACACAATTTTTACTAACCATCATAGACCCCAATGTAGTAGGCCTAAAACCAAAATATTGAGAAGTCATTGAATCAGGACATTTACAACCTAATGAAACGTTTAGCCTTCTGATGGAATCATAAACATAATCTCCCTCTCAGGTGAGATCTAGTTAAAGGATATAGGTTACTAGGTGCAAGACTTTGAAGAAGGTGTTCCACTCAGTGTCATTTTCTTGCTCATATGCTTCCTGGCCATTATTACCTGAGTAGACTCCCCAGTCATAAGCCTACCATCATGATGTGGTAACTCATTAGAGATCCATAGTAATAAGGGAACCATCCAACTAATGGTAACTAATAGCCTCTAAAATCATCAACAAAAGCAATCATTTTTGGCTTTAGGTTAACGCATATGTGACCAAGACAAGTTCATTATGTTTTATAATGGCGTTGGACCAGCTTACAACAGGATTTTTATATGATACAATCTGTAGAACTGTAACAAGGTTCAAATCAAAGCACGACCTTGAATACTAGGGTTAGTAGAACAGGCACATTTAGCTGTTTCCCAAGCCTACCTGATGGAGTAGAGCAAGGCTTATAATCTCAGAAATCAAGAGAATCATAAAACCTAGAAAATAAAGGAAAACTGCAGTCACAGGATGTTCCTGATTGCCTAAAGTTAGGTAGTCAGACTAGCTATCCTGCTCTCATGTTGTGAAGAAAGCTCCAGGAATGCAACTTTCACAGAAGCTGCTCATGGTAATGTGGAGGTCTCCAATGCAGCAGCTGCCTTTGAGTCATCCATTCTAGTGTATGCAACCTATAGTCCGGTAAGTAAACTCAACATGTCTACCAATGCACTAAACTGAACTTAGGAGGGATTTATCTTTGGTTTGTTCACAGTTACCCATTCTGAGTAAATAGATGTCTGTTCTTGCTTCCCCAGAAAATGTTACACAGCATGTCACTTAGAGACTGTATTTCTGCTAATGATTAACTTTAATGCAACACATTTTTAATAAATTAGTTATTTCAATCACTATATTTCTAGTTCAATACTGTCTTTTATTTGTTATATGTTCTGGAAATTTGAGGAATGAATGATTGATAATGTTCATTCATTCATTTTAAGATACATTGTTTTAGACACTGATTGACTTCTATCTTAACAAATCACCAGAGTTTGAAAAACCATAAGGTCCTAGAAACCTAAAAGAAGACCATCAAGGCTGGTGCATCTGCACCCAGGGGTATGTGCTCAAAACTACTGTACCAACCAAGGACAATGCATGCAGTAAAACTAGAATCCCTATCCAGATTTGGCCAATGATCAGCACATTCTCCACACTTGTGTGGAGAGTGGGGACTGACTCCGACCACTTCCCCTTGGTGGGGAGGCCTGGTGGCACTCAGAGGAAGGGTTAGCAGGCTACCAGGATGAGACCTTATAGGTTGTGATCATATGGTGGGGGAGGAGACCTAGGGGAGGAGAATAGGGTGAAAGAGGGAGGGAAGGAGGGAGGGGATGGGAAGATACAAGTGAGGGGATAACAAGTAAGATGTAATCTGAATAAATTATTTAAATAAAATCAAATTAAACAAAACAAAACAAAAAAGTCAGAGGTATCTGTACCAAGTAAATAGCCACAATGATTATTGGCAAGTTGCCACTGATTTGGTATAACATAGATGTCTCAAGTCAGACCTACTGTGCCAAAAATAATGTGGGCCCTGTTCTGAATCTAAAGCTTCTAGGTTAAAAGGGAATTTTTTTTCATTTGTTCAACTGTCCCAGAATGTTCATTAATTTTGGTGTGAAGTAAATGTCAGTTAAAAGTAAAGGTGACTTAAATGCCACAGCCCCTTCAGAGTGTTAAAAAAAAAAAAGAGTGTTCATGAATTAATGAGCTTAATAGACATTCATTGCAGAAGAAGTCAAGATACAGCAACCCACTTTCCCTCACTCACATGCTGGGACTCCAGTCCTTCCTCAGGCCAGAAGGTCACAGTGCATAAAGAAGAGACACTGGGTTATGAGTTACAAAATGAGTTGGTGTGATTATTGTAAATGTTAATCATGCTTATCAAAAGCCCTTGGGCCACTTCCAAAATTAATATAATCCTAGCACAACGTGCATGTAAAAAGCACAGAAATTGGATAAAAGGATCTGGAGCATTTCTGACTTATTTTTTGCTAAAATTGACCCTCTCAGAAAATGTAATTTAAATCCTGAAGTAATTCCCAGATTTTGCTTCTTCCCTGGCCAACAAGGACACCAAAATAAAATATAGCAGTGAGGAGTTAATAGTGAAACGAAATTGGGCTAAATATTTAAGATGGAAGTTAAATAATGTCTCAAAGTTTTATCTATCTTTTGCATTAGGATATTCTGATATAAGCAACACTGTATTCCCATAACATGACTTAACAGGAACTAATGGTGTTTATACCAACACTGAATACTGTTTTCTTATTTATTTTAAGTATAGCTACTGCAAATTGAGAGATGTTTTAACATCTGTAGAAGTTTGATTAAAAATGTCACCTACAACGTCATATATTTGAATACTTAATCACAAGGTAGAGAAATTGTTTGAAAGAATAGAAAGGTTAGAAGTATTGCCTTGTTGGAGGAAGTGTGTCATGGTGTCTCTTGACCAAGGATGTAAACAGTGACTAAAAAGAAGTTCTTACCTAAGACTGGGATATTACTGTGAAAGTCCTGATTATGCTGTCAATTGAAAGAATATGGAAGACTTTGGGACTGTGGACTAGACAAGCTATTGCACAATTTAAGTGGTGCTTAATGGGCCACTCTAGTAATAGCATAAAGGATAGTGCTGAGGGCATTTGATCCCTGGGAATCTAGCTTAAGAAATTTCCATGAGGAAGAATATTAGTAAGGAGTCTAAACAAAGTTATCATGATATTTTGCCCAAAACTATAGCTATTTCCTGCCCTTGTCCTAAAAATATGCCTGTGAATAATTTGAAGAGTTTTGGACTAATGGTATTGACAAAGGAGATATCAAGACAGCCTAGCATTTTAATGTGTCGTATGGTTACTAATAGTAACTCTTATGCAAATCTACAATAAAAAAAGGAAGCTGCACAAAGATAAATACAAAATGTAAAGTAGAAGGTGAAAGGAAGACCAGAAAATGTAGTGGAGCTGAGTCCTATACTTATAGTGACAAAAACGTAACGATAAGCCTGTTGGTAAGTGGAATAAAGTAAGTCATAACTTCAGTAAAATACCACACCTACCTAAGCTTCTAGCTTGTGAAAGGAAATTAAAGGAAAGCTTAAGGAGGGAAATAAACCATGAACAACAGAAAGCTGACACAAATATACTTGAAAGGTCCCCATTTCAGCCACATCAAGCAATAAATATTGGCAGATTTGCCTAAGTGGTTCTTGCTTTAGAGTCAAGGATACAAGAACAGTGTTATGGAATTTTTCTTCTTGGATAACAAAGGCAGATGAGGCCAGAAGAGTGCCAATGGAGGTCCAAAAATGCCATTGCCTGAAGCTCTGGAGGTGAAGCCTGAATTATGCTAGAGATGCTAACATGGCAGCATCATAGAATTCCTACAAAGAGCAGCATATCAGGCGTGGAATCAGCCCAGGAGATAAAATAATGTTACAGTCAACAAAGCCGGAAGGAGTTGGAGTTCTGAAGAGTTCTTCAACATCACATATGGCGTTGCAGAGCTTGGAATTTGCCCTGATCGTGTTCATTCTCATTTTGGCCCGAAATTTTCTCACTGTCCTTCCTTTTCTCCATTTAAGAATGATGATGTACATATGGTGCCACTGTATTTTGAAAATATATAATCTACCTTTTGATTCTGGTTTTATGGAGGGATTGTAGCTAAGCTATAATTTGAACTTTTGGCTTTTAAACTGTGTTGAGATGGGATAGACCATGGGGACTTTTGAAATAGGACTAAATGCATTCTGTTATATGATATGGCTACAAGCCTATGAGAGCCAGTGAGTGGCATGTGGTGGTTTGAATGGGTATACGTCCCATAGTCACCAGGGAGTGCAGCTATTTGTTAGAATGAGAAGCATTAGGAGAGTATGGCCTTTTTGGAGTAGGCATGGCTTTGTTGGATGAATTTATGCCATTTTAGGTAGGTTTTGAGGCTTCAAAAGCCCATGTCAGTTTCCCTTTACCCACTCACTCTTCACATCTTTCACCTGTCTCAAGATACCTCTTAGTTCCTATTTCAGAGTCATGTTTCCTGCTGTTTTTATAGTGTAGTAAGCCTCAGAACTTCTGACCCTCTAAGAAATCCTTCAATTAAAATAAATTCTGTTTTAAGAATTGCCTTGGTCACAGTGTCTCCTCATTATAGAACAATGAATTAAAAATGCCTTACCAAAGGCTTGAACAAAACTAGGTTCATAACATGAACATCTGGCAGTTCCAGAAGATTGGATATCCTCTTCTTAATTATAAATACATACAGTCGCACACACTCACATTCATACACAGAGATAAATATATTCTCATATTTTTGAATAATATTAGCAAAATACAGCTTTTAGTTGCCTACATATGTTTATGAAAGTGCGTACAAATCTACCTCATAAATTATATACACTAGACACAGTGACCAAACCATTAAAGAAAGCCAACTCTCTCTCATACAAGGTTTAGCAACCTTCAACTATAAATAGCTCTTTGGTTGTGGGTGGAGGCTCATGAATTCCTTTTTATTCTATGCTATAATATCCACTGCATTGATCTTGTCCCAGCCCTTTTTTGGTTATATCACTTCCTATTCTACTGAAGTAATAAAACATTATTTCAAACAACTTATGGAAGTTAGAGTTTATTTTGGCTTATGCTTCTAAAGAAGAATCCATCATGACACAGAAACATGACAGCAAAAGAATGACATGACAGCTGCAATAGAAAGTAAGAAATCACATCTCTAACAGAAACACAAAGTACAAATCACTCTTCGAATGAAGTAAGGTTTAAAATATCATGGCTTCTCTCACTGATCTATTTACTTTAGTGGGGCTGGAATTCACAACAATATACCCAATAAGAACCATGACCAAGGGGTCAATGCCTGAGCCTATAGGAGACATTTCTTTTTGAAACCACAACTTTTCTAAACCTGGCTCCTTTACGCTCATCACTGTATCAAAAAGCAAAATGCATTTAACTATACTTAAAATTTCACCCAAAGCTTTCAGCCTCAAAATTGTTTAATTCTTCAAAGTCTAAGTTTCTTCAGAAACTCAAGACAATAATTACTTTATATATATATATATAAAAGAGCAAATTACATACTTTCACCATACTGTAGCACAGAATATACATCACCAGTGACTAATGGAAGAATGAGGGAATAGTTAACCAAAAAAGAACAAAACCCTTCAGGGAAAAATATCACATCCTGTAGCTTCACACCAAGTGTCTCAGACTTTACTTTTAAGGGGCTTATTTGGCTGCACACCTCAAGCTTTCCTAACTACAACACACATCTCATGGGCTGGTTTCCTTATCAGGTATGCAGCTCTCCTTGTCAGATGTCTCCTGGTTTTGGTATCTTTATAGTTTTGGTTTGTACTGCCCTTCCCTTTATAGCTTCATGCAATGGCCTTTTAGTGTTTCCTGCACTTTCACGGCCTTCACACTGGGATTGCCCAGTGAAAGGCTGTCTTCTGTTGGTGTCTCTTTAAATATCATAGAACTGCACACATAGTACCTTCAATTTTGTATTTTTAACATTATTAAAGATAATGCCAAGTTTGATTACCAGACTGGGGTGGACTATGGCCCCTTGGAATCATATTACCTGCAGCTTTTTTATTCAATTGCTTTCAAGGAACAGACAGATCCTTGATTCATGATCTTCCTATATACACCACCTAAGTGATAACACTAAAGGAGTATGCCCACAAGCCTGCTTTTAAGATCTTTCTCTGTGGAAGATTTTGTTTATATTTTAGCTCTATTCTAAAGTTTTACCTAAATTGTCATTTCTTTTTGTTGTTGTTGTTATTTTTATAAATAATCTTATTTCCTTGACTTCTTTCATGGTTTCCTAGTTTAATATAATTAAAATAATCTTTCTGAATGCATAAGTTATGATAAAGAGGCAACTTCTTTGATGATTTCTTATGCATTGTGTTTTGTTTCTGTTTCATTCTGCAACTTTTTCCCAGCTATAGACCACCATCATTATGTATCATTTTCTTGATGTTTGTGTTCTGAAGAAGTCACAGATTTTCCATATTCTGTCATTAAAGTTATTGACTTGCTGTAATGATGCATTTTATGGAAATTAACTGGATGAATCCAAAGCAAATGTTGAGTCACTCTTGCATTATCTCAAAAGGAGAGGCAGGTGCATGAGATCAGTTTGCCTTGAAGTTGGTCAGCATCTTACCCCTACTTGGGTAGCATCTACTGCCTAACATCTCCCAAAATCACTTAGAGCTGAAAAAAGGCAGGAAAGAGTAGGGATTGGAAGCCCATGTGAAGTGTTCTGACCTTACCATGCTTCCTTCTTGTATGGAGCATCAATACTGCTGCTATCCTACTTCTTTTACCAGGGAACATCAATATCTCTATTGCTATTTTCATTGACTTGGATATTAATGTGGTATTGTTCTGCTTATTAGTAGACATGACTACCTGATCTATTTAATGTCTACTCTAAGATGGTATTGTACTTTGCTATGAAGGAGTCATCACCTTACAAATCTAGCTTCCTGTGCAGTACTCCTTTGACTTTCATTTTTGCTTCACATCCTAGGCATGGACTTCATCTTCAGCCATTTGAAGTAATTCTGTTCTCTAGAGAGGACTTTTTCTCTAGCACTACATGCTTTGTTTACAACCTACCTCCCACTTGATCTGCTGTTGGATATCTTTGACATTTCTTCCACTCTACCAGTTGTTTCATTTTTTAATTTGGATCTAACCTTATCTTCATTTCTATGGCGTTCTTTCAAGAACAACTTTTATCAAAATATTTCAATTTATTTCTAATTTTTCTTCTTTCAAGGGAATTCTCTAGCTATGGTTATTACCACATTAACCTTGGCTCTTATAACTTGGCCTCTCCTAAACATTAATATATCTCAGCAGAGCAAAAGATAGCTGAAAGGACAGAGAAGAATCTCATTTTTACACTATATTATATTAATTTATTAATATTACATCTCAATGGTTATCCCATCCCTAGTATCCTCCCATTCCTCCCTCTCTCCCATTGTCCACTTACTCCACTCCCCTACAACTCTAACTAAGGGGGATCTCTTCCCCCTGTATATGCTCGTAGGGTATCAAGTCTATTCTGGGTAGCCTGCTATCCTTCCTTTGAGTGCCACTAGACCACCGCATCCAGGGAACATGGTCAAATATGGGGCACCAGAGTTTGTGTGAAAGTCAGTCCACACTCTCCACTCAATAGTGTAGAATGTCCTGGCCATTGGCTAGATCTGTGTAGGCATTCGAAGTTTACTGAACGTATTGTCCTTGGCTGGTGCCATAGTTTGAGCAGGACTCCTGGGCCCTGATCTGCCCATCATAATGTTCTTCTTGTAGGTTTCTAAGACCCTCTGGATCCTTCTATTTCCCCATGCTCTCATGCTTCTCTCACCTAGAGTCTCAATAAGATGTCCTCCCCGTTGTCCCACTTTCCTTATAAGTGAAGACTTTCATGAGACATGCCTCTTGGACTAGTGTCCAGATATAAATGAATATATACCACTTGACTCTTTATGACTCTGGGTTAACTCATTCATTATGATCATTTGTAGTTCAATCCATTTGTCCACAAATTTCGGGAATTCCTTGTTTTTAATTACTGAGTAGTATTCCATAGTGTAAATTTACCACAGTTTCTTTATCCATTCTTCTGCTGAAGAACACTTAGGCTGTTCTGGCTATTATGAATAAGGCTGCTAAGAACATGGTTGAGCAAATGTTCTTGTTGTGTGCTGGAGCATCTTCTGGGTATATTCCAAGGAGTGAAATAGCTGGGACTTGAGGAAGCCCTATTTCCAGTTTTCTGATATAGTGCCTGATAGATTTCCGAAGTGGATATACTAATCTGCATTCCCACTAGCACTGAAGGAGTGTTCATCTTTCTCCACATCCTTACCAGCATGTGGTGTCACTTGAATTTTTGATCTTAGTCATTCTGATGGGTGTAAGATGGAATCTCAGAGTTGTTTTGATTTGCATTTCCCTGATGACTAAGACGGTTGAGCAATTCTTTAAGTGTTTCTCAGCCATTCAAAATTCCTCTGTTGAGAATTCTCTGGTTAGTTCAGAGCCCTATTTTTCAATTGAGTTATTTGGTTTGGTGGTGTTTAATTTCTTGAGTTCTTTATATATTTTGGAAATTAGAGTTTTGTTATATGTAGGCTTGGTGAAGATCGTTTTGCAATCTGTAGGTGGTCGCTTTGTTCTGTTAACAGTGTCTCCTGCCTTACAAAAACTTCTCAGCCTCATGAGGTCCCATTTATTAATTGTTCACCTTAAGACCTGGCTGTTGGTGTTTAGTTCAATAAGTTTTCTCCTATGCCAATGTTTTGCAGGCTCTTCCCTACTTTTTCTTCAAACTGACATAGTGTCTCTGTTTTTATGTTGAGGTCTTTGATCCAATTTAATTTGAGTTTTGTGCATGATGACAAATATGTGTCCAATTGCATTTTTTTACACATAGACATTCAGTTGGACCAGCACCATTTTTTGAAGTTGCTATCCTTTTTACAGTGAATAGATTTGGATTCTTTGTCAAAAATCATGTGACGATATGTGTGTGGATTCATATCTGGGTATTCAATCATTCCACTGGTCAACCAGCCTATTGCTGTGCCAGTACAATTCTGTTTTAATTAATGTTGCTTTATAATATAGCTTGAATTCATGTATGGATATTCCTCCACAGGATCTTTTATTGTACAAGATTTTTTTTAGCTATATTGGGTTTTTTGTTATTCCATATAAAGTTCAGAATTGAACTTGCAATGTCTTTAAAAAATTGTGTGGATGTTTTGATGAGGATCGCCTTGAATCTATAAATTGCTTTTGGTAAGATGGCCATTTTTACTATGTTAATTCTCCTGATCCATGAGTAGGGAAGTACATTCCATTCTCTGATGTCATCTTCAATCTCTTTCTTCAGAGTTTTGAAATTTTTTCAAATAAATACTTCACTTGCTTGGTTAGAGTAACTCCTAAATATTTTATATTACTTGTTGCTAATGTGAAGGGTATAGTTACCCTAATTTCTTCCTCTGCATGATTTTCGTTTTTGTATATGAAGGCTATGGACTTTTTTGAGTTAATTTTGTATCCTGGCAACATTCTGAAGGTGTTTATCAGCTGTAGGAGTTCTCTGGTGGGATTTTGGGGGGTCACTTATGTATAGTATCATATCATCTGCAAATAGGGATACTTTTACTTCCTCCTTTCCCATTTGGATACCCTTGATTTCATTTTGTTGTCCTATTGATCTAGCTAGAACTTCCAGTACTGTATTGAAGAGATATGGAGAGAGTGGGCACCCTAGCCTTGCTCCATATTTTAGAGGAATTTCCTTAAGTATCTCACCATTTAATTTGATTTTGGCTATTGGCTTGATTCATATAGCCTTTATTATGTTGAGATATGTGCCTTGTATCCCTGATCTCTCCAAAACTTTAAACATGAATGGATGTTGGATTTTATCAAATGCTTTCTCTGCATCTAAGGAGATTATTTTCAGTTTGTTTATATTGTGGATTACATTGATGGATTTCCATATATTAAACTATTCCTACATGCATGGAATGAAGCCTACCTGGTCATGGTGACTGATATCTTTGACATGTTCTTGTATTTGTTTTGCAAGTATTTTATTGAGTATTTTTGCATCAATTTTCATAAAAGAAAATGGTCTGAAAAAAAAATAAAATAAAATGCTAAGAGGCAGAAAAAAAAAAAAAAGAAAAGAAATTGGTCTGAAATTCTCTTTCTTTGTTGGGTCATTGTGAGGTTTAAGTATCAATGTGACTATTGCCCCATAGAATGAATTTGATAATGTTCCATCCATTTCTACCTTTTGGAGTAGCTTATAGAGTATTAGAATTAGAACATCATTGAAGGTCTGGTAGAATTCTGCACTGAAACCATCAGACACCGGGCATTTTTTGCTTGGGAGACTGTCAATGATTGCTTTTTTTTTCTATAAGGGAAATGGCATTATTCAACTTGTTTATCTGTTCTTCACTCAATTTTGGCAAGTAGAACTGATCAAGGAAGTCATCTATTTCCCTTCAATTTTCAAATTTTATGACATATATTCCTTCGAAGTAGGATCTTATGATTCTTTGTATTTCTTCAGTGTCTGTTCTTATGTCTCCCTTTTCATTTCTGAATTTGCTGATTTGGACTCTGTCTCTCTTCCTTTTAGTTAATTTGGCTAACAGTTTGTCTATCTTGTTTATTTTCTCAAAGAACCAGCTCTTGGTTTTATTGATTCTTTGGATAGTCTTCTTAGTTTCTAATTTATTAATTTCAGTCCTGAGTTTGATTATTTCCAGGCATCTACTCCTTTTAGGTGTTTCTGCTTCTTTTTTTTTCCTAGGGCTTCCAGCTGTGTTGTTAAGTTGCTTATGTGGGATGTTTCCAATTTCTTTTTAAAGGCACTTAGTGCTATGAATTTTACTCTTACCACTGCTTTTAATGTATTCCATAAATTTGGGTATGTTGTTTCTTCATTTTAATTGATTTTCAGGAAGTCCTTAATTCCTTTCTTTATTTCATCCCTCACCCAGGTGTCATTAAGTAGAGAGTTTTCCTTTTTGCTTTGGTGAAAAGTCTGTAGATATATGTTAAGACCATTTTATTAATAGCAATGATTAATGATGTTATTTCTCGGCTTAGGTTTTGTTTCAATGACCTATGTTTCAGTGAGAGTGGGGTGTTGAAGTCTCCCACTATTATTGTGTGGGGATCGATGTGTCATTTAAGGTACATTAATAGATCTTTTATAAATATGGGTGCCCTTGTATTGGGAGCATAGATGATGAGAATTGTGATGTCATCTTGGTTGACTTTACCTTGATGAGTATGAAGTGTCCTTCCTCATCCCTTTTGATTAATTTTTGTGAAAATTCTATTTTATTAGATATTAAAATGGTTATGCCTGCTTGCTTCTTGTGATCATTTGCTTGGAATATATTTTTCTTGCCTTTTACCCTGAGGTAATGTCTATCTTTACGGGTGATATGTGTTACTTGAATGCAGAAGAATATTGGATCTTGTATATATATCTATTCAGTTAGTCTGTGTCTTTTTATAGGAGAATTGAGACCATTAATGTTGAGATGTATTAATGACCAGTGACTGTTAAGAATCTTAATTTTGATGTTGGTTCCAGTATAACATTTGTGTGGTTTTGTTTTTACAATGGTGTCATTTTCTATTTCCTGTGTAGTTTAGGTTGTAGCTTGTCCCTTTGTGGTGGAGTTTTCCTTCTAGTACCTTCTATAAAGCTGGATTTGCGGATAGGTACTGTTTGAATTTGTTTTTGTCATGGAATATTTTGTTTTCTCCTTCATTGGTTATTGATAGTTTTGCTGGGTGCAGTAGTCTGGCCTGGCATCTGTGGTCTCTTAGTGTTTGCAGGATCTCTGTCCATGCCCTTCTTTATTTTATGGTCTCTCCTGAGAAGTTGGGTGTAATTCTGATAGGTTTGCCATTAAAAGTTTTTGGCCCTTTTCCCTTGTAGCATTTAATATTTGTCTTTGTTCTATATTCTTTGTGTTTTGATTAATATGTGCAGAGAAGTTTTTCTTTTCTGGTCTATTTTATTTGGTATTCTGTATGCCTCTTGTTTGTTTATAGGCATCCCTTTCTTTAGATTGGGGAATTTTTCTTCTATGAATTTGTTGAGAATATTTTCTGGGCCTTGGAGTCTGGCATCTCTTCTTTCCTTGATGCCTATTATCTTCAGATTTCTTCTTTTCATGGTGTCCTTGATTTCTTTGATATTTTGTCAGGATTTTCCCAAATTTAGCATTTTCTTTAATGGTTGCTTCAAGATCTATGATTGTATCTTCTAGACCTGAGATCCTTTCCTCCATCTCTTGGATTCTGTTAGATAGGCTTGCCCTGTGTTGCCCGCCTTCTTCTCTGAGCTCTCACGTTCCTGTTTTTCTTCTGTCTGTGTGTTTGTCATTGAATCCATTTTCACCTTCAGATCTTAAACTATTTTATTGATTTCTTTCATCTGATTGTTTGTATATTCCTGAGTTTCTTCCATTGCCTCTTTATAGGTCTTCAGAACTTGAATAGTTTTATTAATTTCCTTCATCTGGTTGTTTGCATTTTTCTAAATTTTTTCCATTGCCTCTCTGTAGGCTTCTTTTATGTCTTCCACCTGTTTGGCTTTGTCTTCCTGTATTTGATTATGAATTTTATTTGTTTCTTCCATTATCATCCTCATTATTAAGGATTTGAGGTCATTTTCTTATATTTTCATTGTGTTTGAGTTCTCTGGATTGTTTTCTTTGGGATAGTTGGGATCTGGAAGTGCCATATTGTTTTGAATTTTTTTGCCTATGATTTTATGCTGTCCTTTAGGCATCTTGCCATCTCTGATTTTTGCAGGTGGCTTACAGAATTGGGTGGGCAGAATCTGGGGATAGATTAACCCATTTTCTCATGATTTCTCTAGTCCGGAATCTCTGATACTTCACTGATATGGATGCCAGGAGGCTAGCCCTGTAGTTTGGGTCTCTCACAGCCAGTGATCCCCAGGTCACCTGTACTGTGTGTCCTGTAATTGTCCTGGGTTTCTGAATGGGCGTTGGGCAGGGCCAAAGTGTCCACATCCTTCTGGTCCCCTCATAGCACTGAAGGTCTTCAGGGACTGAAGCAGGTCATGCAGAGGGGGTCTAATGGCCACTCTACTCCCTGTCTCCATGAGATTTCCTTAGTCCTGTAGCTTTGATGCTCCAATGGTCTGTGGTTCCTGGTAGTGTTTCAGGACCTAGACTGCTCACAGAGTCCAAGTTAGTGTCATGGGCCCTAACCACACACACACTGAGTACACTTCACGTCTCTGGACCCAAAAGCATCTCTGGACCCAAAGAGCTCTCTGGGCTTAATCCATGCAATTAGTCCAGTTAGTGCTGAGTCCAAGCAGGGTCTTGTGCCCAAACTGCACACTTAGGTCCCCGAGTTCAGCTAGAGTTTTGGGACCTGGATAACACGCCCAAGTCAGCTAGAGTCTCTGAGTCCAAAGGGCCCACCAAGCTTAGCTAGGGACTCTGGGCCCAATCCGTGAGCTGAGTCCAGCCAAAGTCTCAGGGCCAGGACTATGTGACAAGCTCAGCTAGATTCTCTGGGCCCAAACTGCCTGTTGAGTTCAGCTAGTTTAACTAGACCTAAATTCCCTCCCAAGTTCAGCCAGGGACTCTAGACCCAAACCATGCTAAATTCAGCTAGGGTCTCTGGACCCAAACTGCATCCCGAATTCAGCCAGGGTCTCTGTCCCTGGAGTGCACGATGAGACCAGCCAATGTCCCAGGGCCGGGATCATGCTCAATCTCAGCTAGAGTCTTTCAGCCCTATCTGCATGCCATGTCCAGGTAGGTTCTCTGGGCCCAAACCATGCGCCACGCTCAGCTAGCATCTCTGGGCACAAACCGCATGTCAAGCTCAGGTAGTCTCAGGGCCCGAAACTCACTCCAAGTCCAGTTTGGATCTCAGGGCATGAGTCATGCAACGAGTCAAGTTTGGGTCATGGGGCCCAAACCACATGCTTAGTTCAGCTAGGGTTGTGGGCCCAAATTTTGTTTGTTTGTTTGTTGTTTTTGTTTTGTTTTTTGAGACAAGGTCTCTCTGTGTTAGCCTTGGCTGCCCTGGATGCACTTTGTAGACCAGGTTTGCCTTGAACTCACAGCGATCTGCCTGCCTCTGCCTCTCTAGTGCTGGGATTATAGGCGTGTGCTACCTTGTCTGGCTGTGGGCCCAAATCTTGCACTGAGTCTCCTCTCCCGCAGCAATTCCCACTGGTTACCATGCCAGCTGCCTCTGCCGGAGGGTTCTCAGCTGCAAACCTTAGCTGCCACCACTGCCACTTTGGTCCAAGAAAATCCATGCTCCTCCCAAATGCAGGGGTACACACGTTTTCTGTATTTTTCTCCTTTCAAACTGTGGAGTACTCCCTTTGTATTGAGGTGGGGAGCTTGGTGTTTCTGGTTCAGAATTCCATGTAATTCCCTGAATCGTTTACTGGAGCTTCTAAACATGATCAACACAGCTTGCCGACATCTTGGATCTTCCCATTTTCACGATCTTAAGGCAGTTGCTTAAGTACAGAGGAGTAGAAACTTAACTTAACCTTCCTTTCCTTTCCTTTTTTTTTTTGAATTTGATATTGTCTTTAGCATTCCTATGGCTTCATCATATCTTTGCCAATCTCATGAGAATATTAGCAAAGTGTCTGATATAAGGCAACAAGTCTTGCAAACTCACCCAGAAGTGTAGCCTTATATTGTTATAAGTGAAAATCTGAGTTTAGGGGGCACCGTTGGTGTTTTTACCTACTGGTATTTTTGTTTTTGCTCCTAGAATACATGATTGGACCAGTTGCAGAAGGATAGTAATATAGAAACAACTCATTTGGAAAGTGAAAGAAATTCTGAGATGCTAAACAGTGTAAGGTAAGAAAAAAACTCACAAAAGGCTGAGCCAGGGACACTTCATCCTTCCTGTGTTATTTCTTTAATACCTGTCTTACCTTCTGATTGTATACCGTGGGCTTTTTTTTATGTACATTCAGTTGATTTTGGACTTCCTTAAAAATGTCTTTGCCAACTGGCTTCTCTTACTATTTGTCTTGATGTAGATTTCCTCTTCTCTTCATTCATCTTCCACAGGACTAAGAGTATTTTGCACAATGGGACAAAAATAGTTGTCTCAAAATGTTTGGGGGAAACTGAAGAAAGCTGATTGTCATTTTACAGGTAATAGATTTTGTGGTACAAAGGAGAAACTGTGGATTTCTCATGGTTTTATATTACTGTAGAGAGCATTTATTTTGAAGAAATTATGCTAGATTGGTGAAACTCCATTTCTCTGGGATCATCTGAAATGAGTTCAGCAGTAAACATGTGCATGGAGAGCTATATCCTAGTGTTATAGGGGCTTGTTTTGACTACCTTTAATATTTAAAGACAGGTTGTGTCCACAGTGAGTCACCCCACAATTTCATATCATTTTTGGAGCAATTAGAACAAATTAACCTTTTCTCTTACAACCTCTCAAAGCTCCCTAAGACTCCCCTCAAACCTTAAAGACAGCTTGATCAATGTGTCCTTTAATGTAAGGAGTGTTTCACTGCCTTATGTGTATGCATGTAGTGGCTGTCTTCATTTTGTTAAGCATTATTGTCAGGCAGCTATGTTTGATAGTGGACATCTCAAGATGGAAGTATTTTTGTGATAGCCTTAAGTCGTGTGCCTTCAAGATCATTCAGAGTATTAAAAGATGCATACATTTCAGAGGTAATTTTACACTTTTCACCTTTACCAATTGATTATTTAACAGAATACAGGCAAGCAAATGATAGTGAATAAGCAGTTAGACCTTCCGTACCATGATTATTGTACATGTCTTCGTGTTTTCTTCTTGTAAATGAAACTTTAATTAGTTTTAACACTTCTCCTTCCTATAGGAAGGAGCTCTTCAGTATAAAATTAGGGAAACTTAAACAATACCCCACGGCTTTCTGTTGCCTTTCTGTTGTGCAATAGAGGTAGATAATAGATGGTGCTGATATTATTTAAGATATGCTGATCCACAAAAAAATGTAATTTTTCATATATTAAATTAATGAAAACCAAGGAATTCATTTGATAATATTATGGATTACTTTTAAAAGTGTGTGTGTGTGTGTATGTGTGTGTGTGTGTGTGTGTGTACACCAAAGTTTGACATCACATTTCTTCTTCAATCATTCTTTATCCAATATTTGAGGAAGGATGTCATTCTCAATCTAGAGCAGATTGATTTTGTAAATCTGGATGTCTAATGTACCCCAGGGATTCTGCTAGCTGTGCTTTCCCAGTTCTGGGATTATGCATGTCACAATGCCTTGCATTCTGTGTGGGTGCTGGTGAGCTGAAAGTATTAAAATACCACTTGTATTTTGTTGTTGTTCTTTGTTTGTTTGTTTTGTTTTTTTATTTGTTTGTTTTTTGAGACAGAATTTCTCTGTATAGCCCTGGCTGTCCTGGACTTTCTTTGTTGAACAGTCTGGCCTCAAACTCACAGGAATCTGCCTGTCTCTGCATCCGAGGTGTTGGGAATGAAGGAATGCACCAAATCACCTGGCTCCTACTTGTATTAGTTTACCTCTGAACAAATTGATTTTAATTCTAATGAAATATAGGATGACTTCCTGATTTGTCCTTCGTGGTTATAAAGTCCCACCCATTCTGAATATGTAACAACTTGTAAACACACAGGAATGAAGTAATAGTGAGCTTGTTTGCTTTACATAATGCCTATTAACACAAGTCTCCTAGGAGATAGAATTCCCCAATAAGCATCCATTTACTTGTTAAGTGTGTATTTTTTTCCACTTAGTATTGAATGAAGAATAAAAACAACTAAGCAAATAATCAAAGGCCCTCTTTGTTTTCTGAGAAGGCTATAGAGCAGATGGCTGCTCTCCTTGAGAGTAGAGGACAGTAGAGAGCAAAGAAATCAGACAAACTAACAAAGAATAATTGGAACTTGCACATAAGCACATGGTCTTTACTCACCTCTTAGTATAAAAATGATAATGATGCTCATAATAGTATAATGTTAATATTATTTTTAAAAAGCATAGTGGTACTAGATATACTCATTAGTGGCATTGATGTTCAGATATAAGTGACTTAACATCCTACACTAAAGTCTATTCAGAAGGGACTATTGACAATAAAGAAACAATGACTCTGCCAAACTTCATTTTCCTGGAAAGTTGTCCCTAGGCCAAGGTATTAAACTTCCACATGAGACTCTTCATTTCATTTGTTTTCCAGTTCTCTTCATTTCTTCATCATTCAGTCATCTGTCTCTTATTCTTTCTCTTTCTTCCTTTATTTTTTTCTTTAATTTTTGTGTGTGCATATTTATACAGAAGTAAGCTATCCTGTGCACAGCATATGGGAGCAAAGTCAACACCACATCCCTTTTACAACTTATTCTCTGCCTCATTTTTTTAGACAGTTTTATCTGAAGCTGAAGCTCCCTGATTCAACTAAACTTAGGTGGCCAGTGAGTGCCTTTCGTATGATTGTCTATGCCAATCAATTTCTGGGGCAACCATTGTGTATGTACTAGATGTACAGATATGTCTATACCTGGTTTTTGTTATGTAGGTTATGGTAGTCTGAAACCAAATACTCAGGCTTTCATAGCAAGCATTTTACACACAGCTGTCATCCCAGCCCTGTTCACAATCTTCTAGGTTGAGAAAGATAGATGACCAAAATGAATATCAAGATGATAAGAAAAAATAACGTATTTTTTTTAATGTTAGCGTTTGTTTCTGAATTCAGCAAGGAGGAAGTTGTATGTAACCTGTCTCTGCTGTGGGAACTCAGGAATTAATGGAAAGAGAATTATATGCACACAAAGGTGACATTCTTGAAACATTAAATCTATGTCTCTGAATCATAAAGATATCATTTCATATTGTAAAAATATCATTACAGTTGATTCAGGATGAATTTCCAAGCAAGAAATAAGTTGTATATCATCATACATTTGAGAGTACTTGTAGTGTTTCTGTGGTGTTCTCTATATATTTTCTTCAACTTTCCAGCATTGTATAATATCCATTCTTTTCATTTAAATATTAATAGAACATTCCTTACATTACCTATTAATAAGGTAGTAAATAAAATACTGACTTAATGTGGAGCTGCCATGAACATAGACTACATATATGATTTGGGCTCAGATGTATGTTACATGAATTAAAATAAGAAGAACTTATTCATTTGAGACAGACTAATACAATGCAGAGTGTATGTTATAGTATTCCATCTTATCAATCTGAATTGTGACCTGCTGATAGTGGAATGCTAGAGGAATGTGATGTCCTTAAGACAGAATGGAAGGGCTATCCTAATCCAAAGGCCTGGCTAAAGACTAGCAATGTAAGAGTTCTCGGCATGTTGTAAAAAGCATTCGCATAAAAGTCATCTAGTTTTGTGTGGCTTACATCTGACTTTTATTTGATTTACTTTCTTTCCAGGAAGACAGACTAGGGAAACAAAAAAATATGTTTTGAGTCTTGATAAAAGAACAGGTTGTTATTATTTGTAGGTATCTCTTTATACTTTGTGTATGTGCACCTCTGTGAAGGTGTCTCTTTAAAGAGGGAGAAGAGGATGTCAGATCCTCTGGAGCTGACCTTTTGGCAGTTGCAAGTGCCTAATAGAACAGAATTCAGGTCCTCTGGGAAGAACATCTTTTTAAGCTCCCTAACACGTCATTTGTAATAGAGTACATGGTGTCTCTTCCAACTGAAACCACTGTGTTGATTATTCTTGGTTGTCAACTCAACAATATCTGGAAATACCTAACTATAGAGTTCTTGATATAACTGTTCGAGACATTATATTATTTGATCATTAGAGGTGGTATACTCCCCTTAAATCCAAATCACCTGATATTCTCAAATAACTACTCAGAAATCTGGACTACACCTTTTTGTTGAAGCCTATAAAAGGACATGAGAAAGAAAGTGCTTGCCCTTTGTCTATATGCCTTTTCTATTGCTGGCAAGTTCATCCTGTCACTAGCATTATACATTATTTCTTTGGAACTCTGACATCTACTGAAACCCAAATAAGAAATCCATTCTAGTAGACTGAAAAACTCCTGGATTTTTAGACTTTTTGCCAGGAGATAGCAGTGTTGAACTAGCTGGACCATTATCTGTAAGCCATTCTCATAAATTCCTTTGATATTTATATCAGTTCATTCTATCAGTTTTAGTCCTCTAAAAACATAAATAATATACGTATAGACTTTGAATAATAAAAAGTGGCAATCTTAGTGCAATATTATCACATAAATAAAAATAAAATAAAGGAAATAAAGCCCAGACCACACGGGTCTTCTCTAGAGAACATTGCAGGCAAGAAATATGTTCAACTGATTTGCATGCATGTTTATAAAAGCTTTATTCAATAAAACAACCTACCAAACAATTGTCAAGGAAGAAATACACCCAGTTTGATATTGCATGATATCTAAGAATTATAAAATAAAAAAGATCTTCACCAACCCTACATCTGACAAATGTCTAATATCCAAAATAAATAAAGAATTCAAGAAATTAAACACCACCAAACCAAATAACTCAATTGCAAAATGGGGCTTAGAACTAAACAGAGAATTCTCAAAAGAGGAATATCAAATGGCTGAGAAACACTTAAAGAAAAGCTCAACTTCCTTAGTTATCAGGGAAATGCAAATCAAAACACCTCTGAGATTCCATCTTACTCCCATCAGAATGACTAAGATCAAAAATACAAGTGACACTACATGCTGGCAAGGATGTGGAGAGAGAGGAACACTCCTTCATTGCTGGTCAGAATGCAAACTAGTACAGCCACTTTGGAAATCTATCTGGTGCTATCTCAAAAAGAAAAGATATAATCATCTTCCATATATCTGCAAAAACAAAGAAATAGAAAAAAAATTCATTAAAAAGACATCTCAATGAAATTTCTAAAAAGGAAATACACAAATTAATAATATGGATATGAGTAATTTTGTACTTCCTGCATCCCTCCCTTCTTGTCTGTCTGTATTTTTCTTTCTAAATATATTTTAAAGAATGTTTTTAAAATCATGTGTGTGGCATTTTACATGCATCTATATCTATTAACCACATGTGCAGTGACTGTGGAAGCTGAAAGACGTTGTTCGAGGCCCTGTTGTTACGTATAATTTTGTGCTGTCCAGTGCAGGCCAGAAATCAGTACCAGATCCACTGGAAAAACAGCCAGTGATCCTAGATCTCAGCATTTTCCTTCCACATTTCCTTCCTTCTGTCCTTCCTTCCTTCCTTCCTTCTTTCCTTTTCTCCACTATTATTTCCCCTTCTTTTTTTTCTTTCTTTTTTAGTTCAGTAGGAATTGGAAGAAATGAGTACTAATTTAAAAAGATAATACATTTTTATTATCAAGTGGGTGAAAATTAGGAAGAACTAGGCCTTGTGAAGGTGAAGTCACCAAGGAAATTTTTGTATTGCTGGTTGAAGAGAAATTGAGTATAATTATTCTGCAGCATATTTGGTTGATCATACTTATAAACTGTGACCCAACAATTTCATTTCAGTAAATAGATTTTAATTATGTTTGGAAGTCTATAAAGACTCCTGAATGAAGGTATTTATTATATTGTTATTTGTGGATGTAGTCTTTTAAAGAAACAGCCTCCCGGCTGCATAATAAAGTATATAGCTGGAATATCAATCACTGAAGATTGTTTTGTATTGAAAGAAAGAAAAATCTGAATTTATTAACATTTCTTAAATGGCTTGATGGGAATAAACAAGAAACATAAGTTCTCTACTAGCCAATATATTTCATATTAATTAAAGATAAAGGCAGGACATGCACATGGCTCACTGGGAAATTGCTGGCTGTGAACTTATAAGGATTTGAGTTTTTATCCATAACACCTCTGTAAATAACAGGAATTGAAGTGCAGACCTTCCTTCACAGTGCTAGGAGAGGTAAGGACAGGAGCAATCCTGAGGAGTCATGGTAACACAGTCTCTTTTCAACAGTGAGGTCCAGGCTCAGTAAAAGATCATATCTTAAAAATTAAGTTGGAGAATTACTTTGGAAAACACCTGATGTAAAGCTATGACATACACATATACACACATAAAACATATACACAAACATGTACACCCACACATGTACACCCACACACTCTCACACACACACATACACACACAAATAGAGAGAAGTAAATTTCTAACACAAATCTTACTTTGTTCTTCAGATTATGCATTTTCCGACAGACAGAATAAACATGCTCTCTTTTGATGAAGTGGTGGGGAAGAGATGAAAGTAGAGGAGAGACAAATCAGAACAAAGTGTGAACTCAACATTTCTTATTATGGGCTAGGAATCGAGGAATAGAGGAAATTTAACTTCATCATCTGAGAGAATGAAAAGTAAACGTAAGTGTTAAACTCATAAATCCTACAAGGTACATAAGCACACCATGAAAGTTAGGGCTTTATTACACTTATTATAAAATACATTGGGGAGTGAAGAATTTTATCTTTATTGCAAATGCTTTAAGCTACCACTCAGGCAGAGGTAATTAAGCAGCATTCACTACCCCCAGAATCTGTTCTCCACATGATTGCTTTATCTACAGAGAGCTTTCGTTGTTCCTGCTCCAATGCAGGCTCATTGTGCTTACATAGGTAACACATCCTTCCATCTACTGCAACTACTGGGTCCTGGCTTGTACACTTTTGATTCTACCTAAGAAAGAGAATTTGTCATGTATTACCTGATACCTTGTATTTTCTGTTTACTGTATTACCTTATTTTGACAAGTTCTCCTTAAATCAATACACACCCTTCAACAGATGCTATTCAGGTAATTTCTGCTTCTTGGACCTCCTTTAATATTAATGTCTTAGGTTGTTGTAGATTTTGGATTCATTGGTATGGTGATTTTAATAATAGTAATGCCATAGCCTAATAGATTGATTGCTTAGTGAGTAGCAATATTTGCTGGAGTGGGTGTGGCCTTGTTGGAGGTAATATGTCACTTGAGGTGGGCTTTGGAGTGCCAGTAGCTCAAGATTAGTCCAGTCTCTCTCCCTTCTTTCTATCTGTGGATCGGGATGTAGACTCTCAAGCAACTTATCTTGCACCATGTCTTCCTCCATGCTATTATGCTCCCTGAAAAATGAAAATGACTAAACTTCTGAAACTATAAGCAAGCCCAATTTTATAAAAGTTGTCATGGTCATGGTGTCTCCTCACAGAAACAGAGCACTGACTACGATAACCAGATACATAACAAGATCTAACATAACAGTGGTGATGTAGCTGCCTTTGGTGACATTTGCTTATTACTGCTTAGCTGATAGTAAGTTATGTAATATTGTGTGGATTATGTATAGCAATGAGGAAATTGCATCTAGAATTTGCTTTTCATTTGGACCACTCTTACACTTATTTAAAAGTCAATTGTATAACCAAACCATGAGAGGTCATTAAGCTGATAATTCAATAGAAAATTTTAAGGATAAAATACGTTTGGAAAGCTCATGTTTGTTTATGTTTCACTATGAACTGGTAAGGTCTGATTGGGTATGAAAAATAGAGAATGCTCCATGATCCTTTCACATTTTCTTCTATTTCATCACCACTCTTTCTAACCATCACCTTTCTCACTATCACATTCACCTTCTCTCCTAATAATCCTGTCATTATCACTTTTTCTTTTTTTAATATATTTTATAATTTTATTCATGATTCGTTTTCTACTAATTTTCAGTTTACTATCCTTTCAATTTTAGAATGCAATAACATTCTAATTTCTTATATATATATATATATATATAATTTATTCATATTAGATCTCAATTGTTATCCCATCGCTTGCTTCCTCCCATTGCTCCTTCCCTCCTGCTTTCCCTCTACTTCCCTCCACTATGACTGTGACTGATTGGGACCTTCTCCCCTGTATATGCTCATAGATTATCAATTCTCTTCCTGGTAGCCTGCTATCCTTACTCTGAGTGTCACCAGGCCTCCACATCAAGGGATGTTGTCAAATATGGGCCAGCAGAGTTCGTGTGAAAGTCAGTCCCCACTATTCATTCAATTGTGGAGACCGTCCTGTCCATTGGCTAGATCTGGGTAGGGGTTCGAAGTTTACTGCACGTATTGTCCTTGGCTGATGCCATAGTTTAAGGCGAACCCCTGGGCCCAGATCCACCCATCATAATGTTCTTCTTGTAGGTTTCTAAGACCCTCTGGATCCTTCTATTTTCCCATTCTCTCATGCTTTTTTCACCTAGATTCCCAATAGGATATCCTCCCTTCTGTTCAACTTTCTTGGTAAGTGAAGAATTTCATGGGACATGCACCCTGGGCTAGTGTCTAGATAAAAGTGAGTATATACCATTTGATTCTTTCTGCTTCTGCTTTAACTCACTCATTATGATCATTTCTTGTTCAATCCATTTGTCAACAAATTTCAGGAATTCCTTGTTTTTAATAGCTGAGTAGTATTCCCTCTGTAAATGTACCACCATTTCTTTATCCATTCTTCTACTGAGGGACACTTAGGCTGTTTTCATGATCTGGCTATTATGAATAAGGCCACGATGTACATGGTTGAACATATGTCCTTGTTGTATGCTGGAGCATCTTCTGGGTATGTTCCAAGGAGTAGAATAGCTGGGTCTTGAGTAAGCCTTATTCCAAGTTTTATGAAATAGCACCAGATAGATTTCCAAAGTGGTTGTACTAGTTTGCATTTCCACCAGCAATGAAGGAGTGTTCATCTTTCTCTACATCCACACCAGCATGTGGTGTTGCTTGAATTTTTATCTTAGCCATTCCCCATTCTAATGGATGTAATATGGAATCTCAGGGTTGTTTTAATTTGCATTTCTCTGATGACTAAGGACACTGAGCATTTCTTTTAATGTTTCCTAGCCATTTGATATTCCTCTGTTGAGAATTCTCTGTTTATTTTTGAGCCCCATTTCTCAATTGGGTTATTTGGTATGGTGTTGTTTAATTTCTTGGGTTCTTTATATATTTTGGATAGTAGACCTTTTTCAGATGTATGGTTGGTGTAGATCTTTTCCCAGTCTATGGCTTTGTTTTGTTCTGTTGACAGTATCTCCTGCCTTACAGAAGCTTCTCAGCCTCATGAGGTCCCATTTATTAATTGTTGACCTTAAGATCTGGGCTTTTGGTGTTCTGTTCAGGAAGTTGTCTCCTGTGACAATGTGTTCCATAACCCTCTCTCCCCTTCAACTTTTTACTGTCACCTTCTTCCAAAATTATCCTGTGTCACCATCACATTCTTCCAAATTCTTGCTCTCCCCCTCACCCTCTGTCAGCATCATGATTTCTCGGCTTCGTACTGTGTCATCATTCCACTCTCTTTCCATAATTATCTCTTCTTCATTCTTTTTAAATGATTTATTTATTCATTTCTTAGTTATTTATTATGCATACAGTGTTCTTTTTTGCATGTACACCTGAACACCAGATGAGGGTATTAGTTCATATTAGACATGGTTGTGTGCCTCCATGTGGATGCTGGAAATTGAACTCAGGACCTCTGCAAGAGCAGTCAGTACTCCTAGCCTCTAAGCCATCTCCTTAGTCCCATCTCCTTCATTTTTAATATAACTCTCTCTCACCAAAAACTTTTCTTTACCATTGTCCTACTTTCTTTGCCATCTTTTCTTACCATGGTCCTCTGTATCAATCACTTTCTTTACTATCATTACTATGACCATAATCCTCTGTGAACATTGTCTTCTCTCTGTATTGTCTGCTGTTACCATTTTCTGTTCTCAGGATCATACTCTCTCACCTTACATTTTTTTCACCATCATCTTCTCTCTCCATTATATTCTCCTACCATCATTATTGGTTGAAAAACTTGGTGTCTGTCACCACCATAGTCTCCATTTTTATTTCTCATGAAGAACTGTGAAGAATCAGAAACTTCGCTTAGTTAGTGTCTTCCAGCTTGTCAGTGCTTTACTTTGCCAGGAACATACTTCTTGTATCATTGCTATGTGAAGTCGGTATGGCAAATATACACATCGGAGTTCTGCCTTTGTCATATCTCCTGTTTGGTCATTAAGAAGATACCTGAAACTCTAGTCTTGACTTGGAAGAGAGTTTTAGGCTTTGCATATCCTCTAGTATTATGAATCTTCTCCAAAACAACTCAGTAAACTAAATAAAATGATAGAAGTATGTGGAAAACAATTATACATTACAGAATTGTATTTGTGGATTATTTTATTTCTATCTGAGATGCAGGAACAGGCACCAGCTATTTGGGTAAGAAGTTAAATAATATTTCCAGGAGACTGTTTAGTTAAAAATCAGTGCTCATTGTTTTATGGTAATCAAATCTTTAATTTTTCATTCTCCAAGATCAGAATCTTTGCTGAGTTTGTACCATGTTTTAGGGAAAATATGATCCAGAATGCATTAAGCCAAGGATTAAGAAACCATGACATACATCTGTCTGGGTGGTATAGAGTGGAGTTACAGTGAAGATAGACCAGTAGAGAGCAACAATATTGGAAAATTGCAGAGTTACTTTCAAGTATCAATAGAACACTGATTGGTATGTTTTTGAGGAGACCTCCTTGTTCTGAATGGGAACAATTTGGTAGAATTAGATATACTGAAAAGTTATCAGAGATCTTTGGGCATATTGTCTATTTCCAGATTAGTATGGAAAGGATAGGATTCATAAGCAAAGTATCTAGAAACAGATTGGAAGAAGCAGCAAGGTCTGGAGGGAGTTAAGTTAAGGAGCCTGCATATATGTACAGCTGCACTCCCTCCTCCTTCTCATGCCATCTTCTTCCATTCTTAAGTTCAAAACAGTAAAGAGTCTTTCAGGAGAGCAGGTACAATTTAAATTCTTACTTAAGAGCCTAATTTCCATGAATGAGATCCCTGTATAGCAGGCAAGCCTGTTTTGTGACCACTGTCTTATTGTTTGATTTGTCTAGAGCTTAGGATATACTTAGATTCTGTCTGAGCTTTATAAAGATTTTTTTGAGGCTGCCTTGTGTTGTATACACCATAGCAAGTATGTGACAATTAAGATGCTCAAATAAGAGGCACAGGTGTTATTACTATATTTAGACAAAATGTTTTTATTTAAGTATTTGAGTGTAATGTTAGGAAAATTCCAAAATGCTTCATGCAACTTATATTAGCAAGTGTTCTCATTGCTATAAAAATATTTGACCCAAAAATAATTTCAGGTAATTCTGTTGGTCTTCTTGCAGGGTTCTTGTTTCCTACATTTCCTTCTATCCTTCCTTCCCATTCTTCCACAGTATGCACCAATCATCGCTTAATGTTTGCATATGTGTCTTAGCATCAGATTTGAATAGCTTTTGGGGTGCCTCTCAGAGTAAGGTTAAGTTAAATTCATGTCTAGGGCTAGAGTCAGTATGTAAAGTGAATACATAAATTAACAGTATGTTTAAAAAATAATTTTAGGAAGGAAACATTTATTTTTACTCAGATTTGGTTTTGCTTTTGGTTTGCTTGCTTATTGTTATTGAATATGCAACACATAGTGGTAAGGAAGTCATGGTAACAGGAAATTGAGGGAGCTGGTCACATTCCATCCACAGTCAGGAAGCAATGATGCATGCTGCTGCCCAGCTCAGTTTTTCTACTATATTTCACTAGAAGAAAACGATTAAAAGTTAGAGATTAGAACAGATATTTCTGTGTTTGTAATCCCATTATAGAAAGTACTTTTCAGGCATGCCCAGAGCCCTGGTTTCCTGGGAATTTTGAATCCCTTTTAGTCAGATATCAGAATTAACCCTGTAAACAAGGGTAAAATCAGTCTTTTTACTGAGCATCATGGGTAGCTTCTGGCAGAAGCAAGGCCAAAGGAAAGGCTTCTTTTTTCCAATCCTTCAAACCACTTCGGAAACTATATTATCTGTACTTACACAGAATAGGTGCCAGTTATAACAGTTAAATGTGTATTTATGTATATATTTGTTTTTATGGTTGTTGTGGGTGTGCCTATGTGTGTTTATGTATGCAAACACAGATGCCCCCAGTGACCATCAGAGTATATTGCATATAATTATATCTCCTGGAACTAGAGCTTTAGGCAGTATTGAACTGCCTGACACAGTTTCTGGAAACAGACCTTTGTATTTTTTCAACAGCCTCTGACCCATTTCTCCAGGATGCCAGTTTTATTTTAAACAAACATAAAACATTGACTCTATACTGTGATAAGCACTGTTTAGGTGATTTATGTTTTAGCTTTATTCATCATATTAGAGTTTCTACACAGTGAGCATGGCAAATGAATTACTATATGCTTCCTTAGACTGAGCAATTGAACTTAATATTGGTATCACACACATTTAAATTATTAAGAAAAATTGTGGTAGTATTGTTAAAAACAATAAAAAATCATTTGTATTATTATTTTAGTCAGGCCAAAAGACTATTATTAATTCCTTAAGTTATCAGCCTCTCATTTACTTACAGTTCCACAAAATGATAAGATACATAATCTCCACTACATAGAAAGTTCTACGCTAGAATATACTGGTTTTAACTCCTTTAAAATTATGTAATTCATGTACTTAGGAAGTTACCATTCAAAAATGTCTCTCTGTTCATTCTAAATTTTATTCATGTTTTTGTATGTATGTGTGTGTGTGTGAGTGTGTGTGAGTGTGTGCATTTGTGTGTTTCTATACACATTTATACCACATTGTATAGATGGGAGACAAAAAAACGCCTGAATGAGTGTATTCTGTTCTTCTACCATGGAGTCCTGGTAGTCAACATCAGGGTAAAAGGCTTATTTTGTCCCATGCCTTTATCTACAGAGACACATTGCTGATACAGTTCATGGCTTTTATCAATGATAATCTTTACAATCTTAGTTTTCTACTGAAGTAAGATGAATGCATTACATTTATCCATGTTACTATGAATAGAATAGTCCTAGTATTAGTCATGAGCTTTCTCTTATTTATTATTAATTTCATTTGATCTTTTTTGACTCTTTATAAAGGACGTAAAGCAGCATGATGGGCATATTTTTTAACAGGGTATGAATGTATTTACATATTATCCACAGTCCTGAATAATGCATACACTTATTTTTGACTAAATTTTCTCAACTATTTTATTTGAAAAAATAAGCTAATATTTTTTGTTTTAATATAACTTCAAAATTGGTCATTTCCCAAAGAAAATAGCCAGTGCTAAGAATTAGCATGAATAAAGAGTATTTAGTAACAAGAAAAATATTCACATTTATTGATCTGCATTGTTTTTCTGAGAAAAATAACCAGTAAAAAGTACAGTGATCATTTTTGGTTTCTTGAAGAAAACACAGAAATATTATGGGGTTATGTTTTTGTTTTAATCCCAGGTATGGCATATGGTACTGCTTCAGATTGTCTACAACAGGTAACTATGATTGTTTTGTACTCTAGCAGGGCTGTGACTTTGCCAGCTTAATATTGTTTATATTTGGTGTTCTGGGCACACATCATAGGATACACAAATACCAGAGCAAAAAGAGAGGTGGGGGCTGCTGCTCCCTCTAATGCTGCTGCTCCTGTTGTTACTGCTACTGGTTGCTGTTTGTTGCTGTGTGCTCTATTGCTGGTTGCTGGTTGAAGATATTCTGACACAGAAGATTAATCTAGCCCCCAATGTACTTGACAACCCCAATCACCAGGAATCACCCTTTCCTACAATATTGACACACCCTTTCCTCTCTAATCTTCCTTCTCTTTTGGCAGATTGTAAGCGATAGGAGTGGTGTGAAGAAGTAAGAATAAGAACCCAATAAGGTAGCCAAAATTTTGGCTGCGAAAATTATGAAAACAGCAATAAATATGAAAATTAATATAGATTATGAAGAATTGGACCTGTGATAACTTTTTTGGGAGCATGTTTTCAAAGATAGGCTATATGAAAAGAGCTTATCAGAGCAGAACACTAAAGATAAAGACTGGATATACAGAATTGATTTTATTGTGACACACAAACCAGATGCACAAAGAAACTAATAATGTGCTGATAATTATAAGGTTGAAAATGGGTCAAGTGTGGTAGTAAAACTTCTGTGTGAGAAATGATTAAAGGAATGTGGTGTGAAGTATTTGCCATACAAGCACTAAGGACCAAATTTATTTTGCCAAAACACAGGTTAAAGCGCTCAATATTGTGATTTTTACTTATACTCCCAGCACAGGAACAATGGAGACAATAGTAACCATGGAGTTTACTGGCCAGCTAGTAATACCAGATTGTATAGCTCCAAGTTAAGTGAGAAATTCAGTCTCAGAATTAAAAGTTGGAGCTGGAGAGATGACTTAGTTATGAAATGTAGTTGCTGCTTTTACAGAGGTCCCAAGTTCAGTTCCAAATAATCACATGACAAATTACAGCTGTCTGTAACTATCTGATCACATCCATGGATTTTAGGTATTGATGTGCAGTTAAAAAAAAGTACAGTCAGGCCAAACAGTCAGGCACATAAACTAAAACGGAAAATAAAAGACAGTAGCCATTAAAAAATCACCAATATGTAAGTTGCAGAATGATAAAGAGACTTGACACAGACCTTTGCACTCCAAATTCACGTGTTCACAAACACAAATGAACACACACACAATATAAACACATACACACAGAACACACACATACATGTGTACACACACACACATACACACACACACACACACACACACACACACACACACATACACACACACACACCAAACAAAGCCACTTAGAACTGCAAGTCCCTCCTTTATATCATATTCTCAAGGACCCTTAGCCGGGGAAATTGTAGACACAGAACCCCAAAACATCATTTTTTTTTCTTCTTTCTAAGTAACTCATCCATTAGCAAAGACTTTCATTCAAAGAGATAATATCTCATTACAGAATCTGACTGTCAATTAAGGGTAAAAATAAACATGATTGATTTCTGGCCCAATCTATTTTGTGTTCTATAAGCTTCTTGTATGTTTATAGGCATCTCTTTCTTTAGGTTGGAGAAATATTCTTCTATTATTCTTTTGAAGTTATTTTCTGGGTTTGGAACTTGGAGTCTTGCCCTTTTCCTATTTCTATTATGCTTAAGTTAGATCTTATTACACTGTCTCTGATTTCTTGGATGTTTTGTCTCAGAAACTTCTTAGATTTAACATTTTCTTTGGTTTATGCATCAATTTCTTCAATTGTACCTTCTACACCTGATACTATCTTTTCCATCACTTGTATTCTGTTGGTGATGCATGTGTATGTAGCTGATCTTCTCTTTTCTTGGCTTTCCATCTCCAGGATTGTTCCATATTGTGTTCCCATTATTGCTTCTATTTCCATTTTTAGGTTTTAAACAGTTTTATTTATTTGCTTCTCCTGTTGGATTGCACTTTTCTTTATTTCTTTAAAGGATTTACTTTCCTCTTTTAAGGTCTCTATCATTTTTATAACCTAAGAATTAAGACTGTCTTCTTGCACTTCAAGTGGGATAATACCCACAGGGGTTGATGTGGTAGGATAGCTGGTGTCTGCTTGTGTCACATTGACCAGTTCGTTGCTGCTTATGTTCTTAAACTGATTTCTAGGAATCTGATTACCTCTGAGGTTAGCAGGCCTGGTGGTCCCTGGTAAGTTTATTTTTAAATACCTGTGTTTGTTTCTTATAGTTTCTTTCTTAGCCCAGCTATCATACAATTCATTGACACTCTTAAATTTGTTTAATAATAAGCTTCACAGCACAAGAACTGAACAGTTATTGATCTATTCTTAACTCTCTAAGATAATTTGGTTTCCTCCCAACATACATGGCAGAGAGACTTGAATTTTGTTTTGTTCTCTTCTGCGTTCTCTCTCCTGATAACTCCTGGACATCTGCCTCTGACTGAATCACCCACTTCTTCTGCTAACTCCTCTTCCCCTAAGGGGCAGGAAGTCCAGCCCTATTTTCTCCCCTATTCAGTGATTGGCTTTAAGCTGCTTTACTGCCATACTAGGGGACAATTGGAGATCAGTTTATACAACATTTAGGCAGGAGATTCTCAGAAAAAGACTTTCAACCAGACATGGGGGTTACAGAATTAAGCATTTGAATTAAACAATAACCTTATGGCTACAGGTCTGATGATCAGGTAGTTTCGGTCAGATGGTATCTCAAAGTGTCTTCACTGAACACAGGAATATATTTGGGAATCTCTTTCAATATGGCTTCACTCAACTTAGTAGGATTAACGTATTCTAAAGAAGCACTTATTCCCCTCCTTTTGGATCTCAGATTCTTGAAACAATAGACTCTGAGAGTGTAGAATTTATCTTGGAATCTCTTGCTGGAGGAAGAAAATGTCTAACTTCTAGCCTAGCCAAGTGAAGAATTTTCTTCCAGAAATAGATTTATAACTTGTTAACAGCACCTTTACTGAAGAAGCAATGGGCAAGACCACACTTTGACAAAGAGAATTCTATGGTGTTTTTCATGGCACCTATTGTTAGCAAGCGACATTTCCACTGGTCCAGCTCCAGGGACCCAGCAGCATCTTATGTCATCAAGTGCCAGCAACCAGGTACACCAGGTGCCCTAGTGGCTGGGCATAAAAGATACCCAGCTACTCTAGACTTCTTTTATGTAGTTTCTTTTGTTTGTTTGTTTGTGTCTGTCTGTCTCTTAGTACTTCATCCCATATGTTATTCATTCACTGTCTATGTCTCTCCTCTTCACGCTCTCTTTTTCCCTGTCTGCCTTTATCTCTCACTCATGACCCTCTGAGTGATATCTACCTACCTTCCTTTCCTCCAATAAATCTCTTATACTAGATTTGTTGTGTTGCATAACTTCTCACCAAAGGTACCTCTGCATTTTATTCTATCATCAATTAGTTGACACTACTACAGTGGAAGCATTAGCAAATATCTACTTATTAAATAGGAAATTCATGACAGACTACATGAGCATACCTAAAATCTAATTTGGTGAACCAATTAGTTTTATTGGCATTAATTGAAAAAATATGAATAACAGGTTACATATAAACGCAGGGATGACTGAGAGACAGTTGCATCACTAAAGTCACAGCCCCCCCCCTCAACCCCAGCCCCAGCATGGGTAACATCTCAGAAAAAACTGGAATGTGGTCTACAGAATGCAGAAAGATCAATAGTTTGGAAAGCATCCTTCCTCAGTCCTTTCCAGGCATCTTTGTTCTTCTAAGAGTAGTTCTTGGCAGTCCGTACAGTTTATATATTCTTAGAAATGGAGGGACCTAGTGTATCCATCCAGTTTTAGCAACTTTGTAGGGCCAGTGTGTTTTTTACTTCCTGATTTTAATGAGGTTCCCTGGGTGATTAACTGATTCTATTCCTCTTAGAAAATCCTGTTGTTATATACCCCTGGAAGTACCATGTGTCTTAATGAGCTTCTCTTGGAAATGGAAGGTTTTGCTTATAAAGGAAATTATTACATACCAGAATTAAAAGTGTCTTCACTGAATACAAGTAGCTGATCACTTCTTAAACCATGTGATAAATTGATATGGTTTCCTTGACCCCTCGTTTCTCAGATAATCAGAAAACTGATGTGCTGATAGCATCCACAATTTTAAGGATTCCAATAAAAACATCTTAGAACTTTAATTACTATCTGCACTCATGCACCGTGCCATATGGCCCAAAGCCAGAAACTGGCAAGATCCAAAAATCAGGCAAGAAAATTTTAATGAAAAAGTGTGGAGAAATTTCTGGCCAGTTTTGATCCTTCACAATCAATAAAATTGTAATTAAAAGGCAGGAAAACTCTCTGGAAACAACAAGCAGTCCATGTGTTAAAAGACAGGGGAAAAAGATAACAAAACAAACATCTAAGTGCTTCTTTTACCCTACTTTATATGTTAAAGTCAGAGGTTGGCAAGATCCTGTAGCAGACAAGAAAATCATCATGAAATAACATTAGAAAATAACATTAAATAAATAATCTACAACCAAGAATCATGACAGTAATAGCAGAGAATGGGAAAAAATATGTGTTGAATGTATTTACCAAAGTAGTACTCCATTAGTCAATCAAATAATAAAAAAAAAAAAGAAAGAAAAGAAAAGAAAAATTTAGTTGGTTGAAGGAAAGTGGAAGGATTGAGTATCCTCAAAATACTGAAGTTTTAAGAAAGAATATGAAGTACTTTCCAAATATTTAAGCACCTGAAGAAATTTTTATATATGAAAATGAACTATAAATTTTAAGAAAAGAGAAACAATCACAAAAACCCAGATTCAAAAAAAAAAAAATGAAAGAAAGAAAGAAAAAGAATATAAATGACACTAGTTGTTTTCAATTACAAATAGAAACCCAGACAACAAGGGTTTTCACAAGACAGGGTTTTTCCATGGAGCTTTGGATACCCTAGACTCACTTTGTAGACCAGGCCCGCCTTTAACTCACAGAGACCCTTCTGCCTCTGTATCCCGAGTGATGGGATTATAGTTGTATGTCACCACACAAAACTTGGGTTAGAATTCTTAGAGGAAACAATTCTATACCTAAGCAAAAGCATCTATCAAATATGCCATAAAATAAAATGTGTTTCTACACATGAAAATACTTGAGGCTGTAACAGGAAATAAATCCAAGAAGGACGGGAGTTGCTGTCCAGCAGTCAGAGAACCATAATTGTGTTTCTAAGACCTGGGGCAGAGAAAGGGTAGAGATGTTTTGGAGTTGAAAGACATCACCAGTACAAATAATAAAGCAAGGGAGTTCTTCAATCTGATTACTCAGTAAGATGGTGGCTCTCTGTGAGTTTGAGGACTATTGGGTCTACATAGTGAGGCCCAGCCAGCCAGGAATATATATTGAGACCATATCTCAAAAAAAAAAAAAAAAAAAAAAAAAAAAAAAAAAAAAAAAAAAAAAAGAAAAGAAAAGAAAAGAAAAAGAAAAAGAAAATAATAATAAAAAATAAGGGCAGCCAGCCAACAATCAATACACTCACACATACACACACCACACAAACACACACATAAACACACACACACAGAAAAGAAAAACTAGAAAAACAATGACAAAAGAAAAATCCACAAAGTAGCAACATAAAAGCTCCACCAAAACCAGGTTGTAATATTAATCAGAGGTCTCTTAGATCAGCATTTTTCAACCTGTCGCTCATTATTCTTTTGGGGATTGAATAACCTTTCTGCTGGACAAGGTTACACCATCAGAAAACACAGATATTTACATATTGATGTATAACAGTAGCAAAATTAGAGTTATGAAGTAGCAAAAAAAAATTTTATGGTTGGTCACCAAAGCATGAAGTAATGTATTAAAGAGTCACAACATTAGAAAGATTGGGAATCACTGCTCTAGAGAAACACAGCATGGCTTTTTTTTCACAGGAGAATCTGAGAACCTAGTAACTGTTCAGTCCTTGAGGCTGTTGCTTCAGCCATCATAATCTTATGCAAAAGGTCTGGCAGGTTTTTGGAGAATTGTTGGTTACTGGTCACATAGGATGAAAGATTAAGCTGGTTTCTATTATCAAATAAGGACAGAGGTGACAGCAGCAGGAGGACGGCAGGTGAATTGACTAATGTGATACAAAGGAAGTCAGGCAAAAAGAAAATGCTGCTACCTCAGATTTATATCTAGGCCACTGTAATGAGGTATCACACATACTTAGGATACTTGTTTCACTTTAGTTAGCCAACTCAAGACAATCCACAGGTGATCCAGAGGCTTGTTGTTAGTTGACTTCAGATTCCATCAAAGTGAAAACTAAGAATAGCTGTCCTAATAATACATAGAGAAATGTGTGCAGTGATAATATTTGAGCATCTTCCTCTACACTTAAAAAGGTCCTAGGGTTCTTAGTACTTGTCAGCAAAGAATGGTGGAAGGATATAAAAATATGATCAAAAAGGAAACACATGCAACTCAATAACAGCTCTAGGTAAAACTGAGAGCTGCAAGAGAAGGGCACAAGAAGAGTCTGCCTGTGTAAGCACTGGGCATTCTTTAACATCATAAGTATTCTCAGACAGGGACTTTACTCACTCAAATCCGTGAACTTGCTTTTCTTGTACTAAATATCAAAATCTCCACCATCACACCGTTAGGCAATATGTTGTTAATTCAGACCAAAAGAAAAAAATGACAGGAGAAATACCACCAACTGGCATTAATTTCAGAATAGAGGAGTAAAAAACTCTGTGTGACTTTTCAATTTTAAATTATTTCTTTATTTTGTGACATAAACAGGAATCACTTAAACTAGCTTTTGCAGTTTAGGATTTCCAAATATATGAACATCAGTTCTTTACCCTTCAACTTTTTGTGTTGCACAAATACAACATCACGACTGCCAATCTTTGTTCTTTTAGTTCCAACATTTGATTATCATGACATTCTGTCCTAGTCTTCTCTACTGTGTAATATGTGTGTGCAATATTGAGTTTTGATGTACTTATTCTTCCTTATTTATCAGGGATTACATTATACCAGGAAATATTTTTCCAAATTATTTCATGTTTAAATATGTTAATATTAAATGACCACATACCAGACTCCTGGAAGTCTTGGTCCAGTTTGACAACATCAATCTGAACTGAGATTTTCATTCTCCCCTCTTCCCATGCCATTTTCATCCCTGTCTCCTATGACTAGCTGCAGGATCCCCTTTACAAGGTATGGTATTACTTGAGAAGAATTGGGTTGTGTAGCCTTGCTGGAGTAAGAATATCTTATTGGACTTAATGTGTGCCTGGAAGTGGGCATTCAAGCCTGGTCCATTGGTTTTTTTCTTTTTCTTATGCATGTGAATGTAGATATATAATTCTCAGCTAGTTCTCTTGCACTATGTCTTTCTGAATACTACCACACTCTGCACCATGATGACAGTGAAATAAATCTTTGAAACTCTAAGCAAGACCCAGTTAAATGCTTTCCTTCATAAAATTTGCCATTGTAATGATGTGGGTGTTTTCTCATACCAATGGAAGACTGACTAAGATATAAGCTGCTACCATGGACTGGGGTATTGCTGTGGCCTAGAGACTATTCATGTAACATTTTGGTGGAAAATGTGTCTACTTTCTGCTCCTTTTCAAATATTTCTGCTTGAGGCTAAATTGAAGAGTTTTGGATTAATGGCTTTGGAAGAGGGTATTATAGGATAGTTTAGTATTGAGTGTGCCTTGTAGTTGTGTCTTTTAGAATTCATGTTTATGCAGCTCTATAATGAAAAGGAGAAACTACTCAAGTAAAAATAAAAAATTCATAGTTTGAGGAGAAAAAGAAGAATAAAAAGTTTTTTGGTGGCAAATCCAGTAAACAAGGATATAAAAAATATGAAAAAAGCATGATACTAAATGGAATAAAGAAATTTTTCCCTTGTGAAAGACACCACACAGCTAAGCTTACAACTTTTGAAAAGTAATTAATGGGAATCTTAAGTAGTGAAGGAAATAATCAAAACCAGAAAGATGATGAAAGTGTGTTTTAATGAGGGGGCCAAATGCCACACAGCCTACAGAAGAACTTGGCATCTTCATCCACATCATTTTGACTTTAGAGTTCAGGATACAGCAAAAAGAGTATGGAACGTTACTCTTTAATTAAGAAAAAAATCTACTAAGGTCAGGCTTGTGTCAGATATATCCCTTTACAGAGGCCCAGGGATGCAATTTTGTGAAACTTTAAAGACAATGCCTGTTTTGTTTTGAAGATGCCAATACTTTGCAGATTACAGAGCTGGAGAAATCTGCCAAAAACAAACAAACAAACAAACAAAGAAAAGGCTGTAGACTGAATGTGGAACTACACCAATAAAGAAAATTATGTCACAACCAGCAAAGATGAAAGGAGTTGTAGATCTTAAGAACATATTGGTATCAATCATGGAGATCCATGGTTTACAGCTTGTCTTTCTGTTTTTTGTTTTTGTTTTGGTCGAGTAATTCCTCATGATTCTCTCTTTTTGCCCTTTTGGAACAGTAATGTATATTCAGTGCCATTGTACATGGGAAGTATATAATCGGCTTATTGATTTTGATTTTAAATACGTTACAGTTAAGAGATTGCCTTGAGTCTGAAAAGAGCTATTAAACATTGAATGTTTAAATGGTGTTGAGACTATGGAGACTTTTGAAGTTGGACTAAATATATTTTTGCATTATGATATGACTACACACTTATGTGTACATGTGAGTGGAATAAAATGATACTTAAGGGCTAATATATTTGATTGCTAAGTCATCAGGGAATGGCACTTCTTGAGCAGGATTAGGAATTATGGTCTGGTTAAAGGAAGTGTGTCTCTGAGGTAGGCTGTAGGATTTCAGAAGTCCATAAGTTTCTCTCTCTCTTCCTGCTGCCTTTGCACCATAGTATAGAAGTCTCAGCTACTTCTCAATCACCATGTCTGCTTTTTATGCCAACATGCTCCCCACTGGGATGACAAGGTACTAAATTGCCAAGACATCGAGTAAGCCCCAATTAAATGTTATCCTTTATAAGACTTGAATGGTCATGGATTTTCTGCACAGCACTAGAAATCTGCCTAAGACATTTCTCAGCACCACCATACTGTGAAGGTCATTATGTAAGCATCCTAATACAATGATCATATTTTAAAGTGATATTTGTGTTACCCTGCTTGTCTAGGAGACTATAGATTCCAAAAAGAAAAGTGGATTTCCCCCATAATGCTGTGCTGAAAGAATAAAAAGACCAAGGCTTTTTGCAAGGAGAGGGGGTGCTTGACTTCCAGAAAGATAATTTACAAAGTTCTGACAGATTGTTAGATCTTTTGCTGGACAGAGTATAAGCCAGACCATGATGGATGAATTATTGATGAGACTAAATCTTAACCATTACTGTTTGGGTATGCATTCCCACTGATCTCATTTGAAACTGAAACCTTAGGTCAGGACTACAATGCTGCATTCAAAATATCTATTTTTCTTCTTTACATTATTACTTGTCTGTTTAATTGAATACTGAGAACAAGTGACCTAGCCTGACTTGATAGAGTGGTAAGAGCCAAGACTCTGACCATACCTGTCATTTGTGCATTAATTATCACATCATTATGATAGCCTGAAGTGACTTCAGTTATAGTGAATAGTTTACAAACAATGTAAAGGAAAAAATTCCTTTATTTATTTAAAACCATTTATTTAAAACTGTTAATACTAGGTTCTTATCCACTTCTTAGAATTTGGAAACATTTTTTATGGCCTCAGCTTTAAATATTTCTCGACTTTTTTTTTTTTTATCTAAAATAAGCAACACTTCAACCTCAGCAGATTGCTCACCCGTGCATCTAAGGACAATGAATAAAATATTCAGACGATTGAGACACAAACTTTTTTGGTCATGCCATACTTTTTATTGCTAGGACTGTGTGTGTGTGTGTGTGTGTTAGTAACAATACATATTTTCCCTTTTCTGAGCATAAAATAAGTTATATATTATTTTGAGAAGTTCTTCCTGAATATATAAAAGATTCCATGGTTCTTTATGTATACTTACATATACGTAGTACTGTGCTCCTCCTGGATACTAGCTCAATTCATCTGGATTATCTGCTCTGCTAACCATGATTATAAATGTCTCTTCTACACAGGCTTTGATTTGTTTCCAGGAATAACAACCTACTCATTTGATCATAATCCACCCTTTTTGTCATACACTGTGGAACTTTTCTATATTCTAACATATGTACAGTCTGAAAATCATAGTGAATGAGAATGTCTCAGTTTTCACTAGGACTACCTTTGATTAGTGAGTGTGGGCATTCTTGGGTGACTGTGCCTCATTCATTGAAATGGTATGCAGTCTCCAAAGACTCATGCTTCACTATGAAGGACCTACTTATTGGAGCACCTAGTGATAGCTACATGTTTAGCTCCTCACTGTGTTGTTCTCCTGCCAATGCTTGTCAGCCTGTCTAACTTTCATTTATTCACCACATCTTAGCTAAAATTACATACTCTGATTTCTAAGGAGCATAGGCTGCCACAGAGCCAATAGTCACAAAGAAAAAGAAGAGGAGACTTTTATTTGATAAATTCTTTTTGTGCTATTATAATTTTAGCATCCAAAATAATGTTTTTTATATTATTTTTATTTATACTTCATTCTATCAGTACACTCCCATCAACACTCTCTTCTGTCATCTACTCATTTAATTGTTGTTGCTTACCCACCCATAGTCCCTAACTGCTTTAATTCCATAGATATGCTGTAACTTTGTCTTTTTTCTTCCCTTCTGTACTTTAAAATATATTCTTCACATGTAATGCTCCCCCTTACAATTTTAATTCCCCCACACTCATATATAAAAATCAATATATACACTCTATATAAAAGACTAATTGTTTGATAGTTTTCTGTTTCTCCTTATTCTATGCAAACAATTTCATTCATCCATGTTCCTGGAAATGATATTTTTATAATTTAAAGCTGGGTAAAATTCTGTTATGCACATCAGCATATTTTTCTTTTTTCTTCCTCCCTCCTTCTTTCCCTCCCTCTCTCTCTCTTTCTCTCCCTCTTTTCCTCCTTTCTTCTGTGTTTTCTTCTTTCTCTTCTTTCTTTCTTTCTTTCTTCCGTTCTTCTGATGGACTGACAGAATAGTGACATTTCTTAGCTACCATGAAATAGTCATCAAAATTCAATGATGTGTAAGTATCCCTGTGGTGGGTTACAGAGCCTTCTGAGTATATGACTAGGAATAGCAGAGATATGTCATATGTTACCTCTATTTTATTTTATTTTATTTTATTTTTTTGGTTTTTCGAGACAGGGTTTCTCTTTGTAGCCTTGGCTGTCCTAGACTCACTTTGTTGACCAGGCTGGCCTCGAACTCACAGCAATCCACCTGCCTCAGTCTCCCAAGTGCTGGGATTAAAGGCATGCGCCACCACCACCTGTCTTCTATTTTATTTCTTAAAAGATTTTTATTCTGATTTCTATGGTGTCTCCACCAGCTTTCCTCCCTACATGTGTAAAATAATAGCTCAATTTTCATAATCCTTTGTTTCCTTTTTTTGAAAGTAGCCATTCTGATTGGGATTAGATCAAATTTCAAAGAAATCTTTATTTATATTACACTGATGGCTTTTTCAAATTAGTTATTACTTTATGCATTTTTTGAGGTTGGTCTGTTTATATGAGATATTAGCTCATTGATTTATTTGAAAAACATGTTTTGAGTTTTTAAAGTTCTCTATTCACTATAGATATTACTTTCTCTGATGTGTGGTTGGCTTTCTGCCATTAAGTATGAGTGTGTGTGTGTTTGTGTGTGTGTGTGTGTGTGTGTGTGTGTGTGTGAGAGAGAGAGAGAGAGAGAGAGAGAGAGAGAGAGAGAGACAGACAGACACACAGATAGACAGACAGACAGAGAAAGTGAGGCAGAGAGACAGAGAGACATAGAGAGGGACCCTGAGGGACAGAGAGAGAGAAGAAAGGTACTGAATTGTTTAGGGTTACTTACAGGAATATGGCTAAGGGATTGTTTTACAAATGCATGTCCAACATACCAATAACCACCTCAAGAGAATATCACCCCTTTCCCTTGCAATATTAAATGACTTTAAATCTCCAGGGAAGGGCAAGACCATATGTTTTACTCCTTACTCCATGGTGGAATGTTGATGGACTCAATTGTGTGCAAACTGCATGCAGATGATCACAGGTATTGTGAATTCATGAGTGCAATGAAACTCCTATTTCACAGTACTACCACTTCTTCCTCTGGGTCTTACATTCTTTCCAGGACATTATATATTTATTAATTAGTTTTTTTTTCATTTAAATTAATAATTTACTCATATGTGTTTTAGAAAAAAAACATTTAATTATAGTTTTTTTAAAAAAAAATTAGGAGATCCCCATTGGACATGGGCCTAAGGAAGGGTAATAGGATGGGGGTGGGAGGGTAGGAGGAACGGGAAGATAGAAGTGATGGGAGAACAATTGAGTTGTCATTTGAATAAATTAATAACACCCAAAACAGCCAAGTATAAAAAAAATGTAACAGATGAATGTTTTTAATCTTGATAGCTGCACATATCTATAAATTTAATAAAAGATTTACAGAAACACTATTGAAATTTTACACTGACAATAATGTATCCTTTTTGACTTCTTCTATTTTATCTTTTAATTGCATCATACTGATATAGACTTGTTTTCTTAGGGTACAATAATGGTTGTCCCGGAACTGACATACAGTGGGGCACAGTAGAAGTAAGCTAATGGCATGTGTGTCCAGAGCCATAGGTTTCTGTATCTGTTTCTAAAAACATAATGAGATAGTAGCTCTAGGGCAATGAGATGAATATATGCCTAGAAATAAGATGATTGATTGGAACTGTAATAAGATGGCTTGCTGGGATTGTGTAATTAGTCATTTAGCTCAATGTATGTGATGACTGGTGTGATAAGAGAAGTGTAATTAGTTTGGGGGCTGGGAGAGAAGAGTGATTATATAGGACGTGAATGCAAAGAAATATTCTAGGAAAATGATTGGCACTGTAGTGATATGAATACTATAGCGAAGAGAGTTGGACAGACAGTAATATTACCTTGGGGATAGACAGGTGGTAGGGCCTATCAATAGTGAATATACCCACATTAGAAATATTGGCATAATTTACTTATGAGGCTTGACACACATGATATAGGTAAGCCTCCACACTATTACTCTGACAGCTTTAAACAAGCCACTCATTTTCTCCCTATATCTTTGTCTTCATCTGTAAACTCATGGCTAGTATAATACTTATATTAGAGTGTCATTACAAGCACCAAGTGACCTATAAAACTCTCAGGTCTATCGATACGTCAAATCCAGAAGTCCAACGCTGAGTTTAATTCTATGAAAACTCTGAAAAGAAAAATGTGCTTGGAGACTATCTCTTTCTTTATTCCAGCTATCAAGTAGCACTGAGCAAGAGAGGGGGATATAGAAGTAGTATATGTTATTTATTGCTAAAGGTCAAAACTGCAAGCTGAGAAGCAACTGTTTTGGTATGTGAAGGAAGGAGAGTATAATGAGCACACACCATCCAGATCTAGTACAGTCTGACAAAGATCTGTGACAGGGCTAGATGTGACATGTGGATGTCATTTCTGCTCATATCCTAGACTACAGCTGCCACAACTTCTTCAATTGTACCATCACTCCATATTCTACATGTCTTTAAAATAGAAGTAGGATCTATGAAAGGTAGTAAAATGCTTGCCTAGAATTCACGCTGGCAGAAGTATGGGCACTGTCACCCTTGAAAAAGTAAAAAAAATGGACATGTGTCCAATGAATAATTTTATTGTGTGATACAAATTCATATAATAATAAATGTACCTAAAGCATTTAGAATAGTGCTGGTTATATGTTATGATTTCAGCAATTGATATAGTATTTATCTATAAGTTATACAAATTTAATTAATGATGTCTTAAAGAGGACCTTAAGATGTAGCACCATTGATAGAGATATGACAAACATGCATAAAAAGGCAAACCTGGGCTATATGAAACACTACTTCAAATGTAAATGGATGATGCTTATCATCTTCTCTGAGGTAGGCTGGACATTGCCAGGAGTTAACCTGTCTTATTGTCAAAGAATCTTTAAAATAATAAAGACATATTTAAGTGTCATATTCTGTAGGTCTCTGAGGTTTTTGAAGACCTTATCTATCTTCCCTTATCTATCTGTAGAAGCATATTTATCTGTTAAACCTAGGATGTGAATACTTCAGCAATAGCTTCTTTCTTTAAGGTTCTGGGAGGTAGCCAAGAACAATCAAAATAGTTTATATTGTTGTATTCCCATGACTAACAATTCAAAAGGAGGTATCTTATAAACGGCACTGGAGTTTTATTAGATTGTTTATGGCTCCAAGGGCTCATTACCAACACAAATATTACAATTTAATTCAAATTATATGCATGAGTATGAGTGTGTATGTGTGTGTATGTATGTGTGTATGTGTAGATGGAAGAGAGAAACTTCAGACTTCCTTCTCAATCAATTTCCACACGATTTTTTGACACAAGGTCACTCACTGGATGTGGAACTCATCAATTCAAGGTACCTGGCCAATGGCCTCCTATCACTCCTGTGTCTATTTCCCAGCATGGAAATTAGGGCAGACATTGTTGTGCCTGTCTATTGTATGTTTTTAATGTGGGCACTGAGGAAACTAAACTCAAGTTCTCCAACTTGTGAGTTAAGCACTCTGCCATCGAGCCACACCTGAAATTTCCTTATTAAGCATAAAGAAGAGAGGCTACACACTCATGAACAAGGCAGTGGCTACTGATTGAATTGGTACTACAAATATAGCATCTATTGAGGGACTAAATGTCCAAAGATTTCAGAAATGTCATTGCATGAACCCGAGGGATCCATGGTGGGCATTAGGTCTGTCTCCAAGGGACAATTTCTGGTTGTCGTCTTTATGTAGTTCTCTAAGCTTGAAAGGAATTTTTTTTTTTTACACAAGATTAATAATCTTTCTGAAGATAGCTGTCACTTAAGATTGGCCACTGCTGTTTCCCTTCAATAATGAAAAGGCTATGGGGAATAATGTATAATTCATGTTAGCTAAAATTAACCTGTGATAAAACCTCAAATTCTGAAAAGCATAACAAAGTTCAAAGGGATGTTTCCTATTATGTTATATTGTAAAAATTGTTGCCAAGTGAGGCTCTGCACATAAGGACTCCTTGAGAACAATCCAGACAAAGGCACCTTAGATCTGTTATATCAGAGAGTACTGGGCAGTTCAAGGCAAGTAAACACCATGTGAGATGTTCTTGATCAGCTCTCATTTCTGTTTCTATCCCTGAAGCACTCCCTCTCTTCCACCTTTTCTTCTTTCCTTCCTTATTTCTTTGTGTGTTTATTGAGATATTTATTTTTATCAAAGCCACTGGTAAAATAATCAAGAAATAGAATCAAAATTCATTGCACATTAAAAAACTACCAGTCACTTTTTCGTCATAATTTACTAATTGCCAGTGCTGGATACATTATGCACTGTCACTCAACTACTTTGCCTTGCATTCTACATTACTTGCATAGTTTACTTGATTTTAATACAATTTCTATAATTGGTAGCTATCATGAAAATGATACATTTCATTTAGATTTTCAAATTTTAATGACATACAGGATTTGAAGTTGGACCTAATAATTCTTTGGGTTTCCTCAGTGTCAGTAGTTATATCTCCCTTTTCATTTCCGATTTTGTTTAATTGAATACTCTCCCTCTGCCTTCTAATTAGTTTATCTAAGGTTTTCTCTATCTTGTTGATTTTCTCAAAGAACCAGCTTGTGGTTATATTTAGTCTTTGAGTTGTTCTCTTTGTTTCTAATTTATTGATTTCAGCCTTGAGTTTGATTATTTCCAGCTGTTTATAACTCTTGGATATTTCTGATTCTTTTTGCTCTAGAGATTTCAGAGGTACTGTAGTTGCTAGCATGGGATCTCTCCAATTTCTTTACAAAAGTGCTTAGTGCTTTGAACTTTCTTCTTAGTAATACTTTCATTGTTTCCCATGAGTTTGGTTATGCTGTACCTTCATTTTCATTGAATTTAAGTAAGTCTTTCATTTATTTTTCTATTTCATCCCTGACCAAGAGGTCATTGAGTAGGGAGTTGTTCAGTTTCCATGAATTTTTATACTTTTTGTTGCTTCTATTGTTGAGTTCCAGCTTTAATCTGTGGTGGTCTGATAAGATACAAGGCATTATTTTGATATTCTTTTTTCCCTTTATTTTAAACACATTTTTATAGAAAAATGAAATAATTCATATTACATCTCATTTGCTATAACATCCCATGCATCCTTCCATTCCTCCCTCCTTCCTGCTTTCACCCCATTCCCCTTCCCTATGACTGTGACTGAGGGGGACTTCCTCCCCCTGAATATGATGCTAGGGTATCATGTCTCTTCTTGGTAGTCTGCTATCCTTTCTTCCAGTGCGATTGGGCCTCCCCAATAAGGGGGCATGACCAAATATGGGGCACCAGAGATCGTGTGACAGTCAGTCCCCAGTCTCGACTTAACTGTGGAGAATGTTCTGTCCATTGGCTAGATCTGGATAGGAGTTTGGTGATGACTGCATGTATTTTCTTGGTTGGTGCCTTAGATTGAGCAGAATCCCTGGGCCCAGATCCACCCATCATAGTGTTTTTCTTGTAGGTTTCTAGGACCCTCTGGATCCATCTATTTCCCTATCTCCCATATTTTTCTCACCTAGAGTCTCAATAGGATGTCCTCTTCTCTGTCCCACTTTGCTGGTAAGTGAAGACTTTCATGAGACCTGCCCCTTGAGCTAGTGTCTAGTCATAAGCAGACTCTCTCTGCTTCTGGGTTAGCTCACTCATTATGATTATTTCTAGTTCAATTCATTTGTCCACAAATTTTGGAAATTCCTTGTTTTTAATAGCTGAATACTATTCTACTTAGGGACACTTAACGCTGCTTCCATGTCTGGCTATTATGAATAAGGCTGCTATGAATATGGCTGAGCATATGTCCCTGTTGTATGCTGGAGCATCTTCTGGGTATATTCCAAGAAGTGGAATAGCTGCGTCTTGAGGCAGCCCTATTCCAAGTTTTCTGAAATAGTGCCAGACAGATTTTCAAAGTGGCTGCACTAGTCTGCATTCCTACCAGCAAGGAAGGAGTGTTCCTCTTTCTCCACATCCTCACTATTTTGGTATTCTTGTACCTGTGAGGTTTGCTTAGTGACCAAGTATATGGTCAATTTTTGAGAAGGTTTCATTTGTGTTTGTGTAAAGTGTTCTGTTGATATCTGTTAGGTCCTTTTGATTTATACTGCCTATTATTTTCAGTATTTCTCCATTTATTTTCTATCATGATGATCTGTGTATTGGTGAGAGTGGTTTGTTGAAGTCGACCACTGTTAATATGCAAGGTTCAATGTGGGGTTCATAATTTAGTAGTGTTTCTTTCACAAATTTCAGTGTTCCTGTGTTCTGGGCATAAATGTTCACTATTGAAGTGTCATCTTGGTTTATTTTTCCTTCAATGAAGTGTCCTTCCCCGTCTCTTTTTATTTTTGGTTTAAAGTCTATTTTATTAAATACTAAAATTTCTAGTCCAGCTTGCATCTTTGGTCTGTTTGCTCGCAATACCTTTTTCTATCCCTTTACTCTGAGATAATGTTTATCTTCATTACTGAAGTGTATTTTTTTTGCATGTAGCAGAATGATAAGTCCTGTCTTCATATCCTTGCTGATAGCTTCTGTCTTTTTATTGGGGAATTGAGGCTGTTGATGTTGAGAGATATTAATTACCAGTGGTTGTCAATTTCTGTATTTTTGATTTTGGTGGTGGTAGTATGTGTGTGTGTGTTTCCTTTACTTAGGTTTTGTGGATGTTGGGTTATTTATTTCCTGTGTTTCCCTGAGTAAAGTTTGCCTCCTTTGGTTGGAGTTTCCCTTCTAGTATTTTCTGTAGGACTTGATTTGTGGCTAGATACTCTTTAAATTTTGTTTTGCAGTAGGATATCATGTTTTATCCATATGTCGTGATTAAAAGTTTTACTAGGTAGAGTAGTTTGGGTTGACAACTGTGGTATCTTTGTATCTGCATGACATCCATCCTGGCCCTTAAGTCTTTCATAGTCTCTGTTGAGATGTCAGGTGTAATTCTGATATGTTTGCCTTTATACATGACATGACTTTTTCCTCTTGCAGCTTTTAATATTTTTCTTTGTTCTGTACATTTAGTGTTTTGATTATTATAGCCAAGAAGATTTTTCTTTCTGGTCCAATCTATTTGAATTTCTATATGCTTTTTGAATACTTATGGGCATTTCTTACTTAAGGTTAAGAAAGTTTTGTTTTATAATTTTTTCAGATATTTTCTGGGCCTCAGAATTGGAGGTCCTCTTTTTCTTCTATTCCTATTATTCTTATGTTTGGTCTTTTCATAATATTCCAGATTTCTTGGATACTCTGGGACTGGAGCTTTTTATGATTTACCAATTTCTTTGACTGTTGTATCTATTTCCTCAATCATATCTTCTACCCCTGAGATTCTCTTTTCCATCTTTTGTATCTTGTTTGTGTTACTTGTGTATGTAGTCCCTGTCCTCTTCCTTAACTTTTTCATTTCCTGGATTGTCTCAGATTGTTTTTTCTTCCTTGCTTCTATCTCCATTTTTCAGTGTTGAATTCTTTTATTCATTTCCTTTTCCTATTTAATTGTGTTTCTTGTCTTTCACTAATTTCTTTAAGTGATTTGTTCAATTCTTTCACCTCTTTCTTTGTATATTCCTGTTTTAATTTGAGGGATTTATTTCCTTTCTTTAAAGCTTCTATCATTTTTCATAACCACAGATTTGAAATCTTTCTCTTGTGTGTCAGGTGGGATAGTAACACTTGCAGTTGCTGTGGTAGGACTGCTAGTTTCTGGTGATGTCAAATGGCCCTTGGAATTGTTGCTTGTGTACTTACACCAGCCTCTTCACATTGTGATGTCCCTGGTGTTAGCAGGATTGGTGGTCTCTGAACATCTGTGGGTTTGGGGGTAGGTTTAGACAATGAGGCTTTGATCAGCACCCAAGTAATTTCTTCTGGGGTCACACACTGGTAGCTTGCTGTTTTTTTCAAAGATCAACCAGGCATCTGGGGATCAGGCAGACATATATCCATCCGAGTAGAGAAATACTCCAGTGGCCCAGCTGACATCCTCCAGACAGGGTACAATGTGACTGTGGACCCATGTCCATGTCACCTCTTCTGAGTTTACTCTGCTTGCTCGCTGTTTCTGACTTAGCCATGTTTGGCTACTGAGGAGCAGGCAGAAAGTTATCCGAACAAAAATTTGCACCAAGCCAGCCTCCCTGGGGCTAAGGACAATTGGATTTTTGTCTTGTACCCAAGCCATCTCCTTTGGGCTCACTGTTTCTGATTGCTCTCTGTTCCTGACACAAATATATCAGGGAGATGGGGAGCAAGGAGAAAGATGTTAGAGCAGAAAACTACTCCTGTAGCCTGTCTGATGTCTTTGGGATAGAGGACAATGGGATTCTGGACTGTGCCCAAGTCTCCTCCCCTGGATTCATTCTCTGCTTACTACCTGTTTCTGACCTAGCAGGGTCTGGCTGCTGGCAAGCAGGCAGAAAGGTATTGGAGCAGACAACTACTCATGTGGCCCAGCTGGGCTCATCTGAGTACAGGGTGGGGGATGGGGGAGACTATGAGACTTTGTACCTGAAACCTAGTTACTTCATCTGGGTTCATTCTCTGCTTGCTAGCTGTTTCTGACCAAAGAGGGTCTGGCTGGTAGAGAGGAGGTAGAAATTTACAAAGAAGGGAACTGCTCTAATGGCCTCACAAGCTTCCTTGATGTGTAGGACAATGTGATTTTGGTCCCACACTCAGCTCCTACCCTGCTTGCTAGCTGTTTCTGACCTAAGAAGTTCTAGCTGCTGGTGAGCAGGAAGAAAAATATCCAAGCAGAGAACTGCTCCTGAGGTCCTGACAGCTTCCTCAGGATGAGAACAGTGGAATGATGTTCTGTTGTCTCCAGGTGAGTCTGACCCCAGGAGTACAGGTACCATGCATTTGCTGTCAAAACACTGGACTTTGGAGACAGTACACCCACTTGCAAGGACCCAGGGACTTTTCTGGGGATTAACTGGGTGGTCCAGAGGCCAGACCCACACATGCTTAACTTAGTGTAGACTCTTCTCAACTGGGAAAGGTCATCATTAGTGTTTTGTAGTTTTCAATTTGTTACTTAGATCACTGTGTCATCACTGCTGTCATTCTGATCAGACAGGGTGTGAGAGTGGTGCCTCCATCTTGGAATTCCCATATTACATTACTCTTAACAACCTAAGCTAATTTGGTTTCCTCCCAGACTGCATTTGACATACTTGCACATTGTATATTTCCTGCTCTAGCACGGTTCTACTCACATCTCCTGGACCACTGCTTCTGGCTGAATCCCCTGCTTCCTTACCTGGCTGGCAGGAAGTCTAGTGCTATTCTATACTCTCATCCCTAATTATCCTGTGGTTGGTCAATAGGCCAGCTTATAGCCAGTCGCTGAGCAGGGGACAGAATAAGGCTGGACTTCTTGATTATTGATTATTTATGTGATAGTCCAGTTAAGAGAAAATCTAAGAGAAACAAATATAGTTTTATGAGAACAACTTTTACATTTTGGTGCCCAATGTGGGACACCACCTCTAAGCTTTTATATTAAAAAAAAAAAAAAAAAAAAAAAAAACCTACTTTATGTGGGTTTTTACCAACTCCCCTAGATAGGAAAATTTAAAAGATTATTAGAGAAAGTTGAAGTAGACCTTTTTAGATGCAGTTCCTTGAAGTAATTCCACTCTTCATCATCAGGATTCCAGAAACAATCATAACAACAACAAGAATAAAGAACAGCAGGAACAGTAACAAATATAACAGCCACTTTAAATTAGTTATATAAGTGTGTCTCTCTCTAGCAGATTCTCAAAGCAGAGGAATGAAAACCAAGTGATGAGAAGTGATATAAAAGCCAAAAGCCAAGCCTCTGGTTATTTTGGCTCCTATTTATCTCCTATCAGACTCTGTACTAAGATGTTTATCTACTGACAAAGACCATGACCTCACAAGAGACAATTGCCTGTCTAGCTGACAATTATTACATGCACTCTCACAAGTCTGTGTATACTAGAAAAACATCACATACCCTCACACAAGGCCGTTTCACATCCCACACATGGAACAAAACCAAAACATGTTAACATTTAGTGAATGGAGGTAAGTCATACTCAATGTAATATTTTCCCTTTTGTAACAAAGGTGCTGGACTCTAATATCTTGTTGTATTTCCAGGAACACAGAGATAGTCCCCAAATCTTTCTTTTATTTTTGTTTAACCTAGTGTTTCCTTCAGGATGATTTAATTGTCTTACATATGTGAAATGATCTGTCTTCTCTTTTTTTCTTTTATTTATTTTTCAATCCAAGTGATGAGATAAAATACACTAAATATATGTAAACTTTAAATGTTTTGGAGCTTTGTTTATGTTCTAATACAGAATGTGCCTGAGGAATTATCTATGAACAGAAGATGGACCAAGGTTCTTTTGTTATTGGTTAGAAAGCTCTACAGGTGTCTCCTCGATTAAATCTGTTTATACCCTTACTCAAGTTTGCTTTTTTCTTGTTGATTTTTACTGGAAGAATTTTTGGCACAGAGGCTGATGTGTTGGCATCTTACTGTTGTCAGTGATTTCTCTATATTTGTTGGCGTTTCAACACTGGTCATGTAATAATAACAATAATTATTATTATTATTGCTATTACTATTAATATTATTATATTATTGTGAGTTGATATTTTTATAGTAACTTTGTCTCAATTCACAACTTTTTACCTGAAGCCCATTCTATATCATATAATTATAGTCACTGTTGCTCTTTTTTTGGGTAGCTATTCATGTGGAATTTGGCTCCTTATGCTGCTACTTTCACCCTGTGAGTGTTCCTTAATCTAAAGTGAGAGTTATACAAATCACTTTTGAAATTAGTGTGTCATTGATTGTTAGTTTGTTTTTTAGTTAACTTGGATGTTCCAGATCTTTTATCTCATGAATTTTATCTCATGCTATTTAATCTTGGCATAATTTTTGGTAAATATGCAGTAACCATGGCAAATTTATTCTCTGCTTTCCATTTCATAACTTTCTCTTCATAATGGCTTAATGATTGTTCTGTCTTAAATATGATTTTCTCATTGCCTGTTTTGTATGTATTGTTTCCATTTTCCAATTATTATACTGTTGTCTCTCACATATTCATGAAATTATAGGGGGATTGGCATAGAAATTATAAGCACAATCCTCCATTATTTTTGTTTTTAAAATTTAATGTAAGTCCCATGTCAGAAATTAAATGTTATTTTTGTTCATGAGTTTGAATTCTTATATACATATATAAAGACAAATTCAAATTGTATTTCTCAGTTACTATCCCCCTTGTAGAAAGTGAACTTCTCATTGACCTAGAACTCCACAGGAAGGTGTGGATGACTGGCTGCTGAATCCTAGTCATTCACATGTCTCCACCTCTCCCCTGCTGAAACTAAAAGCACATGCCATGTTTTGCAATGGTTTTATGTGACTCTAATGATGAAAATCTGAACAACATGCTTATAAAACAATTGCTTTACTAATTAAGTCCAGGTTCTAATAACTGGCATGTTTCTGTCTTTTAAATATGATGTTTTCATTAACAAATTTATTTTGACATTTATTATTTCTGTTTATTAGTTTCCTCTTCTCTTCTTAGCATCAATCAATTTAATGACATTCTTCAAAGTTACCTTTTTTCCTTAGACATATTAGATTATTTATATTCACTTGTAATGAAATTATCTCAGTTATCTAATTTTCAACTCATGATTACCCCATTTCTTTAAGGAATTATACCTTTGTTCATATTCTCGCTTTGTTTGTATATCATTTTCCTGAAAGTTACTTGTTCTATGTGTTTCTACTGGCCTTTAATCATAGTTTTTTACAATTATTTTAAAATACTCTTGTATTTTCAAGTAAAGCCAATGCCTGTGTTTCCAAAAGTCAGTACTGAGTATCAGTACAATATCTGAACTAGTAAGGGGGTGTGGACAGGTGTTTAGTCCCTGAAACTCTCATTGCAAAAGGACAGAACTGAATTCCCTAATGTTTCCTGACCTCTACATATATATGCATACACATACAGAATTAAAGAAAAATAAGTGTATGTATGTAAAATATTTTTAAAACAGTACCTATAGATCATTTTTTTTTTCATTGACTTGTCAATATAGGGTCGTTGCATGTGCTCTAAAGATCATTTTAAGGAAAAGTAACCACTAACATTTTCCATTCTAGTTTTTAACAGGGCAGATTCTCATCAGTTAGAAGAATACTTTCTTGTGACTTGAAAGTTATCATGTCTCTTTTAAATTACTGCCAAAAGTGGATATACTTATCACAACTGCATTTCTGGAGAATTTGGATGCTGAAGGCCCAGATCCAGTTTATTTTGGGCAATCTTTATCCATATTAAAATCCATCATTTTATACCTCTGTTTCACTTCATTCTTAACATTGTGACAATAAGATAAATTCATTTGAAATGTACAAAGAGTTTCTTCTTTTTCACCAATCTGAAAGCTCGGAGTGTCATCAAACTGTATCTCAATCTACTGTTATTTTACATTTTTGAGTGAAAAGAAACTAAAAATTTACTTCTACCATTCTGTTATTATACAACTTCATGCTAGATAGAATACAGTATTTGAGGCAGAATGAATGTGTTTTCCTGTGTGTTCCTGCACCATTTTCAGTTACATGCGGCTCTAGAACTAATTGTCATTTACTTCTTTGAGGTGTGAGCTATGTTTTTATATGATTTTGAGTACTTACATCTGATACTCATGAGGATGCAGGTATTTGGAGGACGTTTCAGAGGACATATCTTCTCTGGGCTCCACCTGCTCTCCATTGCATTCCTCAGATGCACACCTAGTTATTTATGTCTTACTATATGTGAGTTCCATATAATTTTTTCCTGGGACTTCAATACGTCTTATTCCCCACTTAACCACCGCTTGCCATAATGCTTGCAAGTCCATCCCTATTTTGGCTGCTTGTTGATCCCCATATGTCCTTTTAGCTTGGCATCCATGAAGCACTACTTCTAGCTTATCTTGATGCTAATCACCAACTCCCAAAGGGACAACAAATTAATGAGAGTATTATAAGGGCACCTGATCTACTTTGTCTCATTCACAAAGTATCTGGGGAATGGTGGGTACTTCCTTTCAACCCTGCATCCCTAAGAGAAAAAAGAATATGAGTAAGTGTGACCCAAGCCATGATAAGTTCCATATTTTCAATGTGACTTGTGCTCAGTTGGCTGCTCAGTTTACTTTAGATTTTTGCTGATTCTGCCCTTCTAAAGGTACTTTAAAGAATTTGTGTGCATTGTGTTTGTAGTCTAGCCCCTTGTATTAACACAAGAATTTAGTTCATGATTTCAGTGTAGAAGCCAATAAGCAAAATAAGAACCAAGCCTTTTTAAAAAAAATTTTAAATTAATTTATTCTTGTTACATCTCAATGTTCATCTCATCCCTTGTATCCTCTCATTCTTCCCTCCCTCCCATTTTCCCATTATTCCCCTCCCCTATGACTGTTCCTGAGGGGGATTACCTCCCCCTGTATGTGCTCATAGGGTATCAATCTCTTCTTGGCGACCTGCAGTCCTTCCTCTGAGTGCCAACAGGTTGCCCCCTCCAGGGGATATGGTCAAATGTGAGGCACCAGAGTACGTGAGAAAGTCATATCCCACTCTCCACTCAACTGTGGAGATTGTTCTGACCATTAGCTAGATCTGGGTAAGGGTTTAAAGTTTACTGCCTGTATTGTCCTTGGCTGGTGCGTTAGTTTGAGTGGGACCCCTGGGCCCAAATCTGCCTATCATTATGTTCTATTTGTAGGTTTCCAGGTCCCTCTGAATCCTTCTACTTTGCTATTCTCCCATGCTTCTCTCATTTAGAGTCCCAATAGGATGTCCTCCCCTCTGTCCCAGTTTCCTGGTAAGTGAAGGCTTTCGTGGGACATGCCCCTTGGGCTAGTATGCAGATATGCATGAGTATACCAAGTCTTTAAATAAAGCTTCATTCTGAGTCTGAAGTCAGGCAAAGCAGTGAGTTAATATCCATGGCATCTGAGTTCTGTCTCTTCTTAACCATCAAGTTTTACAGGAAAGGGAAGCAATAATAGATATTCTGAAGTTTAGTCTAGTCCTTCTCCTCGGGGCAGAAGTTCTGCCCATGTGCCCTTCTCTTCAATGCCTCTGCTGTGTAGGGAAAAATTCATATACTCGAAAATCATCAAATCATGATTTCCTATTTAGTTTGCATTTGGATGACATCTAGTGAATTACAATGAGTATCTATAGATTCTTTTCTATAGCATTAAGTATAATTTTGCCAGTATAGACCACAAAGTACCTCTATCCATCCCCTGTTCATATCCTCTCTAATTCAATTCTTTAACAAAAGAATAACATATGTATTATAAACACTGTCTTTTTTCAGGTAGGAAAACAATGATCCACAGAGGTTGAATGACATTGCCACGGCAATGGAAGATGAAAGATGATCTAGAAACCAGAATTATGGGAGGGAAGGTTCATTCTGAAATAGGAAAATGATGTCCACATTTTTAAAAAGTCTTTCCTATTGACTTTTATTTTAGAAATAGAAAGAAGCATTATATTGAGATTTAAATTCAATTATTACATCATAGCTAAGCAGAAAAAATTAAAAGTGGATTCAGCACTTCCAAAGAAAGAAATATAAAAAGGGAGAAAAAGGACATATAACTTATTTAAAAATAACATATGCAAGCAAAATGACTTTATCCCAAAGGTGTGCAGAACTCGATTATGGAATGCCTTTTTTTTAAATTTTTTTTATTAATTTATTCTTGTTACATCTCAATGTTTATCCCATCCCTTGTATCCTCCCATTCCTCCCCCCCCCCATTTTCCCATTATTCCCCTCTTCTATTTATTTTAGACATTATTACACTGTTTTGAAATTTTCTGAGGAGCATGGGTAACTATGAGGATGATGTATAGGAAATCAGAAAATAACAAATTCAGATGAGTATTTGATTTCTATATTTATGTTATGCTGTCTGGGAATGTCTTTCTCATTAATATTCAGAACACGTATAGTAACTGTTGACAGAAAATAGAGGTCTACAGCAAAGGACTCCAACAAGATCATTACTGGAATTTAAATAAGAGATTTCCCCTACATAAGGCTGATGGTCACATAGCAATTTTATCACATGCTCTACAGAACATACATTGTTTACAGATAGTTTGCTTTAAAGGTCTAGTGCTGAGAAATATACTCTAAGAATTGTCTGTATTTCCCTATTCAGTGATATGGCCAGAAACAGTTGTTATATGTTACATATTACAATGTGTTCATGGGCAATGCAAACCACTTTAAAATATTTGACAGAGACTCCTCATACATATATTGACAACTAAAAATTCCAGGCACTTTGTCTTTAGTGCAGGGAGCATGTAAGTAAGATTTGGGTACAAACACTGGATTTGATTCACAGACCCTGAACACACATGCTAAGTGTTTCTGTGTTTACTTAGTGCCTACTACTGGTACAGATGCTAGCATAAGATAAACATTGAGCCATATGATATCTCAAACCTAAAAAATCTACAAAAAGACAACTGAAGAGATGAGTAAACAGCAAAAATGGTTGCGATATAAGCATGACATTAAGGGTTCATATGCCAATAACTCATATAAAGCTCTGGTGCAAGAGTAGACCTCCTTAGTCATCCAATCATGAAATGAGAAGGAGAGCAAGATCCCTACAGTCTTACAAACATACTAAGCTCACATGCACTGTGCGAACAGCAAGATGGGGGCTCCGTCTCAAAAGAAGGGAGAAGGGAAGGAATGAAACTAAATATATTCATATGCCCTGGACACACATGTCCTGGTGCACACACACACACACACACACACACACACACACACACACACACACACACACACACTATACAAATGATAAAATACAAAACACTGACTTATATTAAGGTAAGAGTAAAAACCAAATATTGGTCAGAGGACAAAGAAGCCTCAGAACTAGATTAATTTAGGCATGTTTGATCCTTTTTTACTTTGATACCTCAGCAACAGGCAGAACTGAAAAACTAGTAATGTGGACTTCACCATTACAAGAGAAAGTGCAGTCACATTAAAAAAAATAAAGAAAGATGAATGAAGAGAGAGCCCTATGCTTTGGAGTTATTTCAACATGCAGTCTCTAGGAGAACCATGCTTCTCTTCCAACAATGTGGCTGTTATCATCTTTACCTAGTTTTATTATAACATGAAAAAGTGTTTCTAGAAATACTTCTTCCATAATATTTTGAAATGCTGTGACCACCAGAAATGGGTGCATGGCAGCACTATTAGGGACAAATATCTTTAATTTCTCTTGGTTACAGTACATATTAAAGAGACAGAATGCACAGACTAGCTTGTCTGGAAAGGTACTACTGTGACAGCTGTGATCATTATCCATGATATGTAATTCCCAGCAAGCTCAGAGTGGCCATTCCAAACTCAGAGCTACAAGACTGTGGCCCATTTCTGAAAAGCAACAAAAATCAGACAAAATACAGAGGCAAAGAACTTCCTACAGAAGTCACAGTAGAGATGGTAGAGAATAGAAAACTCCATTCTATGGGGAGCCACCAAGAATGTTCACAATGACAAAGTTGAGCATGTGACATAAGTTTAGAACTACTGTTTAAGATGGGTGCTTTGCAGTGTCCCAGAACATCATAAGTAAGGCCTAAGGCCAAGTAAACTGAGTCTGTTAAATTTTAGAATGGGACTTCATGTGATCCAGACTGACATCAAACCCATTGTGTAATTGGGGATGGCTTTGGACTTCTGCTCTTCCTGCTTGCAGATCATAGGGTGACCCATGGTCATCCCCATGCCTTTTCTTTGTGAAAGATTAGGAACCTCCTGTATGGAAGGCAAACTTTTTACCCAGACTAAAAATTGTGTGTATGAAAATATTAATATTAACATTGATAAAAGAATTACAAAAAGCGAAGAATAATTGGGTTATATATGGACACAGGTAAAGTATGGGGAAATGGATGTGTATTTTACTTTTTTTCTTTAACAGCTATTTTTAAATATATTTACCCTTTCCTTTCTCCCTCTTTCCCTCTCCCTGTCTCTCACTTTGGGAGAGTTGTTGTTGTTGTTTTCTTGGTGGTGGTTGTGGTGGTGATGGTGGAGTGTGTGTGTGTGTGTGTGTGTGTGTGTGTGTGTGTGTGTGTGTGTGTGTGTGTGTTTGCCATGAGCATCTGAGGATGATTCACAGGATTATGTTCTCTCCTTCTACAATGTGGGACATGTAAATTGAATCAAATTTGATTGTCAGTTTTACTTATGCAGTGAAACAAATAATCTCCCCACCCTCTTTAATATAAAATATCCTTACACCATTTGTTGAAGATGCTATCTTTTTTTTTTCCATTGTATGGGTTTGGCTTCTTGTAAAATATCAAGTCCCCATAGAGGTGTGTTTTATTTCTGGATCTTCTAATTGATTCCACTCATCAATCAGCCTACTAAAATGTCAGTACTTTGTTGTTTATATTCTGTTGCTTGAGATCCGGGATGGAGATTCCTCCAGAAGATCTTTTATTTACAGGACTGTTTTTGCAATTCTGGGTTTTTTGTTTTTCCATATGAAGTTGAGAATTCATCTTTCAAGGTCTGTAAATAATTGTCCTAGAATTTTGATGGGAATTGCATTGAATCTGTATATCACTTCTGGTAAGATGATCATTTTTACTATGTTGATTCTCCCAAACTAGGAACTTGGGAAGTCTTTCCATCTTCTGATGTCTTCTATTTCTTTCTTTACAGACTTGAAGTTTTTTCATATAAGTCTTTCAATTTTTTGGTCAGAGATACAACAATATACTTTTTACCCTTTGTGGCTATTGTGAAGGATATAGCTTCCTTAATTTATTTTTCATCCCTTATGTTATTTGTATAGAGCAGGGCTACTGAAGATTTTGAGTTGATTTTGTATCCAGCCATTTTACTGAAAGCATTTACCACCTGCAGAAGTTCCTTCATAGAATTTTTAGGGCCACTTATGCATACTATCATATCACCTGCAAATAGTGATAGTTTGAGTTCTTCCTTTCTTATTTGTATCCCCTTGATCTATTTTTGTTGGCTTTTTGCTCTAGCTAGAACGTCAAATACTATGTAGAAGAGATATGGAGAGTGGACAGCCTTGTCTTGTCCCTGATTTCAGTGGAATTGATTTAAGTGTTTCTGAATTTAGTTTGATGTTGGCTATAGGCTTGCTGTATATTGTCTTTATTATGTTAAGTTATGTGCTTGTCTAGAAAGGTACTGCTGTGACAGCTGTTATCATTATCCATGATATGTAATACCCTGTAAGCTCAGAGTGGCCATTCCAAACTCAGAGCTACAAGACTTTGACTCATTTTGGAAAAGCAACAGAAATTAGACAAAATGCAAAGGCAAAGAACTTCCTACAGAAGTCACAATACTGATAATCCCACCCTCTCACAAAGGCTTTAAACATAATGGGTATGTATTTTATCAAATGCTTTTTCAGCATCTATGGAGATGATCATGTGTTTTTCTCCTTCAGTTTATGTTGATGGATTTCTATATATTGAACCACTCCTGTATGGCTGGTATGAATAAAACTTGGTCATGGTGAATAATGTTTTTAATGTGTTCTTGGATTCAGTTTGCAAGTATTTTATTGAATATTTTTGTGTCAATACTCATAAGATAAATTATTCTGAAACTCTCTTTCTTTTTAGAGTCTTTCTGGGGTTTAGGTAACAAGGTAACTGTGCTCTCATAGAATGAGTTAGTTAATGTTCCTTTTGTTTCTATTTTGTGGAAGAATTTAAAAAGAATTAACATTAGCTCATCTTTGAAGGTTTTGCAGAATTCTGTGATGAATACATCCAGTTCTGGGCTCTTTTTGGTTGGGAGGCATTTGATGATGACTGTTCATGCAGTAAACTGTCTCTGCCATTTTTTTTTTTTTTCATTTTTGAAGCTGCTAACCTGCACTTCTGTTTCACACAAGTATTTACAATTCATTCCTTCTCAAATCTCTGATGGGGTTGAAGACCAGATAGTTTAGCCTTTCAATTAAGCTTAGTAGGTTAGAGGTTAAGATATTTTTAGATCAAGTTTTAATTTTATAGAGATGAGATATGATAGATATTGATCTTCAATTAGAAATTTAGACCCATCAAGATAACAAAGATGTTTACTTCAAGTTTGCCAAATACAAATAGCTAAATAACTATGAATATAACATTTATATAATTCCTGATTATCTCATGGTTCTTCCTGCTGTATGTGGTTTACTTTATTCATGTATAATTATATAAATGTATAGATTAAAAATAAACATAAAAATATTCTTATGCCTCTGTCTTATTTACTTTTCTATTACTCTGCTAAAGTACCATGACAAGGACAGCTGATTTTTTAAAAAGCATTTAATTTTGTGCTTGCATTTTCAAAGGGTTAGAGTACATGGCCATCATGCTGGGAATAATGGAAACAGGCAGGCATGGTCCTGAGAACTTACTTCTTTATCTATAAGAACAAGGCAGAAAGACAGAAAGCTAACTGAAGGTGACAACTGGTTTTGTGAAATCTCAAACAAAAATTCAGTGCCACACAACCTCCAACAAGGCCATACATCCTAATTCTTCCCACACTGCTCCACCAAAGGGAACAGCATATTCAAGTATAGGTCTGTGTAGGCTCTTTCATTCAAACCAAAAAAAAAAAAAAAAAAAGGGGGGACTTTCATTTTATTTAGCAAATAATTCAACTCCTCACATTATTTGTACCACTTAAAAGTATAGGCAGGCACAGAGAAATGCACTAGTATTGTAAAGAGCAAGCCTAGATACTTTCTACAGCATCAAAAAGAAAATATTATTATCCATAATATTCTCTTCTACATCACTCCTCTGGTAAACTTTGGCCCCAGTTAAGGACCACTTTCTTTCCCTCCTCTTTAGATATGGTTAGCCTTCCTCAAATAAATAAAAGGAACACAGCATGTATTCTTTTGTGAGCAATTCCCTTCAGCAAAACTGATGTTTTCAAATCCTTTTCATGTTAATGCTTATGTGTTTTGTGACTTAATTCCTATTAGCTGTGGGACAGTGCTTTCTTCTGTACATTTTAATTTCCAATTAATATCTAGAATGACATATTAAATAACACCCATGGGTGCTGGAGATCTAACTAAGGTTAGAGTAGCAGGTGATCTTAATGGCTGAATCATCTATTCAGCACTGTGTTTAGTTTTCTATGTTGCCATTGATATTTCATTTTTACATAAAATACATGTAGTAATATATCTATAATGCCAAGTGCTAAAATTAAATAAAACTTTGAAGAATTACGTAGATGTTTTCAGAATTGACAATTTTACCTCATCACAGTGAGCTGATACCTTTGTTCCTTCCTTTCCTTTCTTCCTTTCTGTCTTGTTTCCTGCTTTGGGTTTCTTTCTTTCTTTTTTCTTTTTCTTTTTTTATTTTTATTTTTTTGAGACTGGATTACTCTTTGTAGCCTTGGCTATCTCAGATTCACTTTGTAGACCATACTGGCCTTTAATTAAAAAAGCCCCCCCCCCCCCGCCTGTGCCAGCCAGAGTGCTGGGATTACAAGCATGGACCACTGGAACCGGCTTTGATTTCTTTCTTTCTAGTACACCCTGAGGAGGCACAAGGGCAACAAAGGGATGAACTTGCATTTTTAAAAACAGTAAATATATATATATATATATATATATATATATATATATATATATATATATATATATATATATAATATCTGTATATCTTCTTTAAAATGTGATTGGAGTCCCTAGGGGATATAAATAAGAGAAAAACGGAAGAATGTGGCCTAGTCAGTGTCCTGCCAGTATGTTTGACTTTGCTGTATTTGCTGGTGATTCCCCTTCTCCCACATTACACCTGGTTCTAATATCACAACCCTGAAGTTTTTAAAATTTTAATTTATCATAATTTATTCAGATTACTCTTGATTGTTATCTCCTCCCTTTTATCTTCCCATTCCAACTCTCCTTCCCTCTTCCACCCTTTTCTGCTCCTCTAGAACTCTGACAGAAGGTGACCTCCTCCCCTACCCTATGACCACAGCTTATCAGGTCTCATCTGTATAGCCTGCTTCCATTTCTGTGTGCACGCTGGACCTCTTCATCAAGGGGAAATGATCAAATAAGAGGCACCAGTTACGGGATATCCCCATTTTCCCCACAACCATGGAGAATGAGCTGTCCATTGGCTACATATGAACCAGGAGTCTAGGTATACTGCATGCATTGTCCTTGGTTGATGCAACAGTTTGTGCAGGCCCCCTGGCTCCAGATCTGCAGGATTTGATGGTTTCCTTGGGGGTTCCTGAATCCCCTGGGGCCCTCCATCCCCCTATTCTTCCATACAACCCTCAGCTCAGCACTCCTCTCACATTCCAGCAGAGAGTCCCTGCATCTGTTTTAATCCATGCCTGCCCACCTGCTGGATGGCATTTGTCAACCCTGCAATTTTAAAACATCTAATCAAGTTGTCAGTTATTAGTTATGGGGGATAAAACAGTTGTTTCTTTTATGTTTTTTTTTTCTTTCAGTTTTTACATAGTAATCCACTGTGAGCTTTTCTGGCAGCATAATAAACTGCTGCCTGGAAGAAAAAGCATCTGTGCCTTGCTCCTTTGTAGAAAAACTCATTCAACAAAAATATCCACTCAAATCTTACCCTTGTTTTAAACTATGTTTTGTTGCCTCATTACTGAGTTATATGAAATTTTATTGTATTGTGGATACAAATGTCTGTCAACCATTGACTTGTAAATCTTGGTCTCATTCCGTAGCTTACCTTGATAAGTTCCTGAAGGTACATGTTGTAGCATCAAGATTTTTGATTTTGGGATAGTCCAATTTATCTACTTATTTCTGATGCTTGAAAATGCCTTATCTTATCCTATATTTACTAAACCCAAGGTCATAGATGTGTACTTCTACACTAGCTTGAAAGATTTTTGTAATTTACAGCTATTGCATTTGTTAAAATGTTTATATTATAATTATTTATCCATGTGTCTATGTGTGTTCTTACATGTGAAAGTATGCACATGAATGCTGGAGTCCAAAATTTTGTGGGGTTTGTTCTTTCTATCCACCATTTAGATCCTAAAAATTGAACTCTTACTATCAGGTTTGTAGTGAGCATCCTTTTAGGTGAGGTGTCTTAACCAGCTCCAGCTTTTAAATTTTTTTCTCTGTAGTCTATTCTGGATTTGCTTTTATTCTTAATGTATAATTAACTTATTTGCATTTTGGTATCCATTCTGTACAACTAGCATGTGTTAAAAAGGTCATTGAGTCTAGAGTAATTCAAGTTATTATTATGTGGTCTTGGCACTTTTGTAGAATATCAGTTACCTTGAGACTTGCTATATAACACCCAGCATGCTTACAGAGGTGATGACCTCAGAAAGATTCCAGAAGCTTTGCCATCCTCAGGGAAACAACAAAACCACACATGACAAATAAAGTATGGATTTATATTTTGGCTTCAGTTATATCCATTATTAAGCTCATATTACATTTTCTTTGATTATTATATATTTGTTGACTCTCTTGAAATCAAGAAGTTCAAGTTTTCCTACTTTGTTCCTCCTCTAGATGGCTTTATTTATCTCACATTATTTATATTTTCAAATGAATTTGAGATCAACTTGTTAATGTCTGCAATTGACAAAACTGATTTTTATAGGAAATCTGTCAAATTGAACATAATATGACTTTCTCACGTACTATGGTGCCTCACATTTGACCATGTCCCCTGGAGGGGGAGACCTGGTGGCACTCAGAGGAAGGACAGCAGGTAGCCAAGAAGAGACTTGATACCCTATGAGAATATATAGGGGGAGGTGATCCCCTTCAGGAACAGTCATAGGGGAGGGGAATAATGGGAAAATGGGGGGGGGGAGGAATGGGAGGATACAAGGGATGGGATAAACATTGAGATGTAACAAGAATAAATTAATAAAAAAAATTTAAAAACAATAAATAAAAAAATAAAAAAAAGAAAGGAAAAAAAAGAAGTATTGACATCTTTAAATTTTATATACATACATGTATATATTTGATTTATAGTAGAATTATAAGCATGCATACAATGTATTTTAGTCATTTTATCTGCCCATCTTTTTCTGTAAATAACTCTATTCCATAGTTGTGAAAGTAAGCCCAAAAAACTCACTGGCTTATTATGCTAGACAGAATTGTGTGAAATTATTCATTTGTTTTGTGGTCACTGATATAAATGAGGCAAAAAGAGTTTTATTCTTGGACACTCAGGACAATCATCCAACAACTTAGTGACTACCCTTAAGATATATGTCAATACAGGTTATGGCCTCAGGAAAGTTATAGAAATAGATTTTTTCTGTTTTGTTATAATTATGTTCCCTTTAAGGGGACATAATTACACACAGGAAAGAAAAGACATTGGATTCTTCACTTCTTTTTTGTCCTAAGACATTCTTCTTCCCTCCTCCTTTTTTGCCTTAAGTTCCAAATTTATTTTTTCATAGTTTTTTACTAGAAATTTGGAAATATTAAATTAATATAGAGAAAATAATGTCTTTATCACTATAATCTCTCTATTTCACAGTTGTTTTGCTCTTCTTTTTAATATATTTTATTAATTTATTCATATTACATCTCAATTTTTATCCCCTCCCTAGTATCCTCCCAGTCCTCCCTCCCTCCCATTTTCCCCTTACTCCTTTCCCCTATGACTGTGACTGAGGGGGACCTCCTACCCCTGTATTTGCTTTTAAGGTATCAAATCTCTTCTTGGTAGTCTGCTATCCTTCCTCTGAGTGGCAACAGGCCTCCCCATCCAGGAGACATGGTCAAATATAGGGCACCAGAGTTCGTGTGAAAGTCAATCCCCACTCTACACTCAACTGTGAAGAAAGTCCTGTCCACTGGCTAGATCTGTGTATGGGTTTGAAGTTTACTGCACGCATTATCCTTGACTGGTGCCATAGTTTGAACAGGACCCCTGGGCCCAGATCTGCCCATCATAATGTTCTTTTTGTAGTTTCTAGGACCCTCTAGATTCTTCTATTTCCCCAGTGAGAAAGCTTCAAGATTCTTCATGAAGGAAGACTAGAAATGAGGGAGAAAGCTAAAATTCTTCCTCCTTTCCAGTCTTCCTTCATGAAGAATCACGAAGATTTCCCACAGGGAATATACAAATAAAGGAGAGTCATCTCTGCTCTTGTAGACCAAGCATGTGCTACTATGTGTGCTTTTCTGAAATGAACTATCATTACTGGACTTGGCTACATGATTTCATAAGATCCTCAAATGTCAACATTGTTCTGAATTCCCCTTTGTGACTCAGTGCTCAAGATAGACCAGATGTAAAAGTAGGAGTTGTTGGATGAACAAATGACACTGAGTATTCTTAAATTAACTACCCAGTGGAGACTGAGGCTTGTGCCTTTATAGTTTATATTATTAATAATTCAATAATACACTACAGCATATTATTTCTCTCAATACTTCAGAGGCCTCTCTTCATTCAGCATAAGCATAATAAATGCCAAGTCTCAAATGCAACTCCACAGTATAATTCCCTCCCCTAGGGTAACGTACAGTTATCCCAGATTGCTGACTAAAGGTTATTTAATGGCAAATCATTTTATAATATGGGAACCGATGCCAAGGAGGCTTTTCATAAAACAGCAATTTGTTCTGAAAGGAAAATTAGAATCAGCACATTTTTTTATCTGACAAATTAGAAAATACTATTACTATTTTTCTTACAGTGTACTTAATAATCACCAAATACTTGCTGTAATGTGTATAATAGCCTAATAAATCATCCCTGGATATTCATGGTTGATGTTCCTATTGTACTTTTCACACAGGGCTGCAATTACTACACTTACTTATGCGTTTATTCCCATCATTAACTGTGTTCCATTGAGAATCATCATGAAATAGTGAGTGCTCTTGTTTCATGGCCCACAATCACTGCTCCATAAATGTGTATAGAATGCATCATCTTATGGAGAGGTCTATTTTTAAATGATGTAATTTCATATAAGTTCCCTTAAGTTCCTCATAGAGAAACTTCTTGACTAAACTTTCAGATTCCATTATTAACTACACAAGTAGAGAAATAAATGATGAAATTAATAGCTCTATTTTGTGTTCCAAACATAGTATTGCCATGAAAATCCATATCATTTACATATATTTATATATATATACATAAATACATTTATATATATATGTGTGTATGAATATATATATATATATATATATATATATATATATTCTAATTTCTCATCGAGGTTTCATCCCAAGATTTCCTTTTCAATGATTCTTTAACATATATATTTATTTATTTTGTGTTTTCACTCATACTCAAAGGCCTGCGTGTGTGTGTGTGTTTGTCTGTGTGTGTGTGCATGTGTGCATGTATGTGTGTAGGTCAAATGACAAATTGTACTGGTATGTAATCCCTTTCAACATAGGGGACATAGAGTTCAAACTCCAATAGGAACCTGCCTAGCCAGCCAACAGTTTACTTCCAAGATGTTCAACATGAGCAAAGATTAAAAGTGTACAAATTGTAACAGCACATGGTTCCCAAGGTGATGCCCCTTACTTCATATAGAAGTTTCTATTACTCATGTGTTTGCACAGGTATTAGAGTATGTGTGGGTGGGTATGCATGTGAGGGCCAAAAGTCAAGCTATTATGTGTGTTGAGGTAGGATTTCTCAATTTTTCTGGAACTTGCTTTTTTATATAAGCTATCTAGCCAGCAAGCTCCAGAAATCCATCCATCTCCCTTTTCCCAGTGATTAGATTTAAGCATGGACCTCCACATACACACATATATCTTTGATGATGATGATGATGATGAGGATGAGGATGATTGTGATGATGATGATGATGATGAATGTCTTCTGGAGACTGAGCTCATGTCCTTGCATATTTATAACAAGCACTGTAATCACTGGGTTATCTCCCCAGCTCTGGACATTCTTACAACTTTATATAATGCAGATGTGCTTGCTTGTGTTCACAAAGAAAAAACACAAAAACATACATACACATACACACACAAACACACACACACACACAAACACACACACACACACAAACACACACACATACCAATCTATATCTTTTTTTCTGTGTATATGTTGGGGGTGGGAAGCAGGTTATAAAGTCCAGAGAAACCAGTGTCCTTTTGAGAAGTAAGCTTCTTCCACCAAGCTGAACGTCTAGAAGCCATAGCTCCTTGCTTCACATTCCCTGAGAGCTTCATCAGTGTATGCTACCTCATTAGACACTAGGTCATACATGGGATGAAGAGAGATTAGGATTCATGTGGCTTGAGTTTTCAGGAGCTGCAGTGCCTTGTATTGGCAGAATATTGAACAAGGAATATCTAACAGATGTTGAGTATTGCTTTACCTACTTTTTGACTACTCATGCCACATGGGCAATCATACCTATGTGGGGAATACAGGGCATTCAGGCCAGGGTGGCAGCTCAAATGAGATGATGACTGGAAACCTCAGGAGCTAGTGAGTCTAGCAGGAGCTAGCAGTTATTTCAGGGGAGATAGTTTCTCAAAGGAAGTAGGACTGTTTCTCAATATGATAACAAAGATTGTCTTCTTCAATCAAAATACCAGACATAAATTTAAAAAACATAAACAAGTGCACTCTTCCTTCATTCACTGCTTATTTGTAACTCACTCATTAAAATTGAAGAACAGTCTACTGCTGAAATTTTGATAATGCAAATAAATATTATATGTGCTCATAATTTACAGTGTAGGCAACAAAGGCAATGTCTGAGAAAATGACTCACAATATCTAAAACATTCTTTCACTGCTACTTTTCAATCACAAGCAAAATTTATTAGAACACTGTGATTTGCATATATGAAAGACTGGACCATTGGTGAAAATATGAAGTGCCAAATATTCAAGAACTAATGTCCACATAAAAGGAAAATAATTTTCTTAAATCCTTATTTCCATTAACTACAATAGAAATAGAACTTGTATTTTAGGAGAAAAAGAGAATCTGTGTGTTCATGTATCTGTATGTTTTTCTGTGTGTGTATATGTGAGTGTGAGTGTGTGTGTGTGTCTGTGTTCTTACGTGTTTACAAAGTAGAGAATTTTACTATAATTAAAAATTGGCAATAGAAGATATTAAACAAGGTTAATCAATAGAGATATTACCAATGAATATATATGTGTATATATATATACATATATATATGTAAACACACACATATAGCTTTTTTATTTAGGAGATAGACATATTATCTGAGGACATGACTCAAGCATAGATTACTCATCTAACAGAAAGTCTTGGGTTTAATCATAGAAAAGAAAGGGAAATCATACTTGTCTATCAGACAGTCTTGGATATAATCATAGAAAATAAAGAGAAATAGCTTAAAAGAATAGAGGTCTCAATTCCCAAGGAATACAGAACAAACAAAAAGCTATTTCAGTTTGTGTCATGTTCATCTTTCTCAAAGTTATCTGTGTATACCCATATCTTCATTTAGAGAAGAAAAAACACAAATATGAAAAGTACTTGGAAATCAGGACACAGCCATTCCTGTATATCTTAATACCTAAAGGTGACATCCAAAGTGAAAATGTCAGACATTCTTAGAAAGTAACCACCAGTTAACATAAAGAAAATATTCACAAAATGTAGAGTTTATGAATGATTAAAAGGATTGACACAGAATAGGAAAGAGGAAAAATAATTTCTCATTCATGATTTGTATCAGGCACTTTATTGGAGGCACTTAAGTCTGACACAGATATTGTTAACATGTATTTGTTCAAATCTTTAAAACCCCAAGGATTATCAAATGAATTCAAATAAGTGTAGTTATAAAAAGCACTCAATGTGGGGCCCATTTAATTACAAAAGTAAATAAAGATCTGGTATTATTTTTAACCAAATCAGAGTTATTTGATTTTACCAATAAAGAAAGACTTGGGAGCCAGATGCTGGGATGAAATCCTACTAGCTCAGAGAATCAGAGAAAGTTCCCAGGTGACCTTCCTACCCAGATAATGTCCCCCAAAAATCTCCTTCCCCACGTCAACCCTAAATACAAACCAACAACAACAACAACATAAACTGAATGTCCTTGCCTTCTAATTCATGTGTGTTTCTCTATCTCTCCACTCAATTTCTTCTTATTCTCTGTTTTTTCTTATGTTCACTTCCTGTCAACTGGTTGCTTAATGCCATGGGCTTTCCTCCCACACCCCAGTTCCGAAGTAAAACACAAAGATTTAATATTATTAAAATTATTATTAAAATTATTATTATTATTATTATTATTATTATTATTATTATTATATTTATATATAATATATAATTATATATAATTAATATTATGTTTAGGACATAAGCTAGGACCATTTCTTGTCTTGCTCTTAACTAACTATCCCTTTATTGTAACCTGAGTTCAGGTAAATGCCTGGTGTCCTATCCCCTATGCTCTTGTCTAAAGATTCCCTAGTTCACTCCCACCCCCCAAGTTCCTGCCAGAAATACTGCCTTCTAATTCTGTACTAACGTATTGATTATTAGATTTCAATGGCCAGGTGAGGCTTCCATGCAGAACACAGGAGATTATTCCTATAGTTGTTTGGTCCATCTCTTGACCTATGGTTGACGTTATTTTATCTTGTTTATAGTATTCAAGCAGCAAGGTTCTTGGATTAAATGTGTGTGTTAAGGCTGATCCACACCAAAAGTAAAATCCATGTTTTCGTTTTTGTTTTTTTACTTCAGTAAATAACACAACCTCGGGTTTCACGGTGTTATCCTAAAACGTTTCTTCTTTTGTCTGAATAAAAAGAAAATATTTGAACTCTGACATTGTAAAACTATTTACAAGAATGAAGCCATTTCTGTCAAGATTTCCACAATATTCAACATGGTTGTATCTGGCTGTTTTAGGATTAAGTATTTTTTATTTCACAATTCTGGAAAATGTTTCTGTTAGTCTCCTATGAACTCAGCAATTTGAATGTCCTTAGCAGTTTTTATTCCAAAAATATTCTCTGGGTGATGTTTATAAGTTTAGTGGCAATCTCATCTAGGTAGAAACAGCAGTCAATCCAAAGGTATCTACTGTGCAGATCCTTGTAGCAGAAGAGATAGGGGACGATTTTGCAAAGTTGTATGCATTACCACAATCCAGTCAGATTCATTGTTGCAGGGACCCATGATCTTCTTGGTGAACTCACCAATTGTCATGGTTTACTTCAGAAAACTGAAACCTTTTAAATGCCGTATTCAGTTGATGTGCAAAATATGTGAAGGCCACACTATGTTAAATATATCTGAGGCACACAATCATTTTTTCATAGTTACCTGCTTCATAATTATACCTGAAAACATATACAGGAAGCTAAATAAAGCTTATATAGTTAGTTCTTTGTATGACTAGTGGTATCATGACAGCAATGTTATATATACATAATAATCTTATAGATTTTGAGATAATATTTATACCATAAGAATAGTGTTACAGCCGGATGGTGGTGGCAAATGCCTTTAATTCCAGCATTCAGGAAGCAGAGGCAGGAAAGTAGCTGTGAGTTTGAGGCCATCCTGGTCTCCAATGTTAATTCAGGAAAGCCAAGGCTACACAGAGTAACCCTGTCTCGAAAAACAAAACAAAAAACAAAAAAAGAAAATAGTTCTACATAGTCAAATGAACACCAAAATTTTATGAGATTAGTGACAATAGAATTTTACCTTATTTTTTGTTTTCCTATATATCATACTAGGTGACTTCTCATGTGAGACAGATTTTGGCCTTTTCTTTAGAAAAAGAGAGAGCCACAGTGGAAACCCAAAGCAGCTTTAATTTAAACCAAACTGTTATTACATAAAAACAAGTTGACCTTGTGACTGTAGATGGAAGCATAATGAAGCATTTGAGAATCTGCAATGGGATTACCAGCTTTGTTGAGGAAAGAAAGGGATGCTTGCTCCTGTAGTCCAGTCCCAGCCTGCATCAAATGTTTGTCTGGTGAGCAAGGGCTAGCTCCGGTGAAATGGTGGCATGGGTGACAGCAATATTTGAGGACTTTGGACTAGGATTTTAGGCCAGTCAGCTAGAGATGTGCCACATGCACCAATTGAACTTTTAACTCTTTTTCTTAGGACATTTGCTCTTGATTATCCCTCCTTTTTCTTCAGATGTTGCAATGTCCAGTGGTCTCTAGGCTTCTTAACTGTATGCTTTTACTATCCAGGAAGGATAAAAACAAAACCTTGTCCCAACCTTAACTCTCAGGGGTTCCTTTTTTGGCTAAATGGTTTGGGGAAATAAAAAAGCATTATCTTTCAATTTGAATTTTTAAAATTCTTCTGTAATTTTGAAATGAAATATATTTTAATATGTGTAGGTAAATAAACATATAGTGCCTTTTTACTTACTATATCAAATCATGATTTAAGTGTATTTGTTTTTAGATTACAAAGCACATTCAGTTTGGATTTCAGTATGCCTTTTGCAAGTGGGTTTGAAATTTAAATCACTGTAATTCTGTGTTCCTATAACTGTCTCTCGAGTATTGGAATTAAAGGTGTGTGCCTCCCAAGTAAAGACAAGCATAGGAGAATTTCAAGGACTGGTAGATTCTTTAAAAACATCTATAAGACAAAAAAAGTAATATTAAAAGTGTCAAGGGAAAAAGAGGCCAAGTAACATAAAAGGCAGACTCAACATAGTCACACCTGACTTCTTAACAGAGACAATGAAAGCCAGAAGGACCTGGGTGGATATCAGGCAGACACGAAAATACCAAAAGATGCCAACCCTGACTATTACAAGCAGAAAAACTTTCAATCACCATTGATGGAGAAAGCAAGATGTTCCATGACAAAACAAAATTCAAAGAATATTTAAGCACCAAACCAGCCCTAAAAAGATACTAGAAGGAAAAATCTAACCCAATGAGGTCAACTACACCCAAGAAAATACAGGATATAGATAATCTAATAAGAGCAAAACAAAGAAAAAAATAAGCACAGCCACACACTATCTCCATCAGCTCCACAATAAAAGGAGCTGATAACCATTGGTCATCAGTATCTCTCAGCATCAACTGCTGCAACTCTGCAATCAGAAGACACAGACTAACACAATGCATGAAGAAACAAGATCCACCATTCTGCTGGATTCAAGAAAAACACCTCAACAACAAAATTAGACATCACCTGAGATTAAAGGGCTGGAATAAGGTTTTCCAAGAAAAGATACCCAACAAGAAAACTGGATTAGCCATTCTAATATCTAATAAAATAGACTTTAAAAAAATTAATCAAGAAAGATGGGAAAGACACTTTGTTCTCATCAAAGCAAAAATGCACCAAGAGAACACCACAATCCTGAATATCTATGCCCAAAATACAAAGGTACCGATATTTGTTAAAGAAAAAAATTTTTAGAACTTGAATCACATATTCATCCCAACACACAAATAGTTGCAGACATCACACCCCACTCTCACCATGGACAGATCACTGATGCAGAAACTAAATAGATAAATAATGAAAATAACATAGGTCATGAATCAAATATACCTAGTAGATATCCACAAAACTTTTCATTCAAAAACAAAAGATTATACCTTCCTCTCAGCACTTCAAGATACCTTTTTCAAAATTTATCATGTATTAGGTCATAGAGCGAGCCTCAACAGATAAAAGAAAACTGAAATAATCCCCTCCATCTTACCAAACCACCATGGACTAAAGCTGAACTTCAACAACAATAGAAATACCAAAAATTCTACACACACACACACACACACACACACACACACACACACACACAGACACACACACACACACAAAGTGAACAATGTCAAGGAAGACTGGATAATGGATGAAATAAGAAGAGAAATTTAAGACTTCCTAGAATTTAATTAAAATGAAGGCACAACATATAAAAACCTTGGGGACACAAAGAAATGCTCAGAGGAAAATTCATAGTATTAAGTGACTTCATAAAGAAGTTGGAGACATGCATACAAGCAATATAAAAAAACAACTGAAAGTCCTAGGAAAAAATAAGTAAACACACAAGAGGAGTAGAAAGCAGGAAATAATCAAACCCAGGGCTGAAATTAATAAATTAGAAACAAAGTAAACAATTCAAAGAATCAATAGTACCAAGTGTTGGTCTTTTGACAAAATCAACAAGATAGACCAACCCTTAGATAAACTAACTAAAAGGCAAAGGAAGAGTATCTCAATCAACAAAATAAGAAATGAAAAGGGAAACATGATGACAGATACCAAAGAATCATTATGTCTTACTTCAAAAGCCTATTATGACAATATTTGAAAATCTAAATGATACGTACAATTTTCTTGACAATTACCAAAGTTGAATCAAGAACAAGCAAACAAAGTAAATAGTGTTATATCCCTTAAGGAAATAGAAGCAGTCATCAAAAGCCTCCCAGCCAAAACAAAACAAATAACAAAAAACAAAAACAAACAAACAAAAACAAAACAAAACAAAACACAACGCCAGATGGATTCAGTGCAGAATTCTAAAAGATCTTCACAGAAGGACTAATCCCAAGGCTACTAAAACTATTCCACAAAATAGAAATCAAAGAATTACTACCAAATCATTCTATGAAGCCACAGTCACCTTAATACCTAAGTCACACAACGACCCAACAAACAATGCAAATTTCAGACTAATTACACATATAAACATTGATTCAAAAATAATCAATAAAATACTTGCAAACTGAATCCAAGATCACAACAAAAATCTCATCCACTATGACCAAGTAGCTTTTATCCTAAGCATGCAGGGATGATTTAATATATAGAAATTCATCAATGAAAGCAACCACATAAACAACATGAAAGAAATTATAAAAAACCTTGATCATCTCTTTAGATGCCAAAAAAATAATTTGACAAGATCAACATCACTTCATGTTGAAAGTCTTAGAAAGATTAGAGATAAAAGGCAAACATGCAAATATTAGAAAAGCAATATATAGCAAGACTAGAGCCATCATCAAACTAAATGAAGAGACACTTATATCAATTTTACTGAAATCAGGAACAAGGCTTCCACTCACTATATATCTCTTCAATATATTATTTGAAGTCTTAGCTAAAGGAGATTAAGGTGATACAAATTTGAATGGAAAAGTCAAATTCTCAATATTCATAGGCATATGAGAGTTTACACAAGTGACTGCAAACATTCTATCAAGGAACTCTTACACCTGCTAAGAACCTTCAGCAAAGTGGCTTGATACAAAATTAACTCAAAAGTGTCAGAAGCCCTCCTATATACAAATGACAAATGTCAAATAAAATTTGTGGAAACTAACTCTCTTCAAAATAGCCACACACACACACACACACACACACACACACACACACACACACACACTGTAAAATAACTCTAACCAAGCAAGTGAAAGACCTATGTACAATAAACTTCAAGTGTCTGAAGAAGGAAATTGAAGAATATTTCAGAAGATGGAAAGATTTCTCACGCTCATGTATGGGAGATATCAACATAGTAATAATGGCCATCTTACCAAAAGCAATCTACAGATTCAATGCAATTCCTTTCTAAGTATCTACAAAATTTTTTCCAGACCTACAAAGATGAATTCTCAACTTCATATGGAAAAACAAAACAAAATAAAACAAACTAATATAAAAAAACACCAAAAACCAAAAACAGAGTAGTTAACACAATCCTGTATAAAAAAAAAAAAAAACTAAAAAAAAACAAAAAAAAAACAAAAAAAACCCAAAACCTTCCAGAGGTACACTCATCCTTGCTTCAAGTTGTACTAAAGAGTAACAGTAAAAATAAAATAAAAAAAAAAAAACAAAAAAACAAAACAAAAGCTAACAAAAACCAAAAACTAAAAATGGTGTATTACTGGCATAGAAATAGGCTCATCCACATGTATTCAATGGAAAAATGATAACATCTTCAACAAATGGTGCTTATCTAACTGGATGTCTACATGTAGAAAAATGCAATTAGACCCATATTTGTCACCATGTGCAAAACTCAAGGCCAAGTGGATTAAAGATCTGAACATAAAATCGGAGACATTAAATCGGTTAGAAGAAAAATTGGGAAGAGCCTGGAACACATTTGCACAGGAGACAACTTCCTGGACAGAACACCTACAGCCAAGGCCTTAAGGTTAAAAATTAATAAATGGGACCTCATGAGGCTGAGAAGCGTCTGTAAGGCAGGAGACACTGTCAACAGAATATAGTGACAGCCTAAAGACTGGGAAAAGATCTTCACCAACCCTACATCGGACAAAAGTCTAATATCCAAAATATATAAAGAACTCAAGAAATTAAACACCACCAAACCAAATAACCAAATAACCCAATTGAGAAATGGGACTCAGAACTAAACAGAGAACTCTCAACAGAGGAATATCGAATTGCTAAGAAACACTTAAAGAAATGTTCAATGTCGATAGTCATCAGAGAAATGCAAAACAAAACGACTCTGAGATTCCATCTTACATACATCAGAATGGCTAAAATTCAAGTCAATCCACATGCTGGTGAGGATGTGGAAAAAGAAGAACACTCCTTCATTGCTGGTGGGAAGACAAACTGTACAACCACTCTGGAAATCTATCTGGTGATAGATAGAAAAATAGGAATAGGGTTTCCTCCAGACCCAGCTATTCCACTCTCTGGAATATACCCAGAAAATGATCCACCATACAACAGGGACATGTTCATAGCAGCCTTATTCATAAATAAAAGCCAGAACATGGAAACAGCCTAAGTGTCCCTCAGTAGATGAAAGGTTAAAGAAACTGTGGTACAGTTACACTATGGAATACTACTCAGCTATTAAAAACAAGGAATTCCCAGTTTGTGGACAAATGGATTGAACTAAAAATGATCATAATGAGTGAGTTAACCCAGAATCACATTCAAGTTGTATATACTCACTTATATCTGGACACTAGCCAAAGGGATATGTCCTATGAAAGTCTTCACTTACTAGGAAAGTGGGACAGTGGGGAGGACATCCTATTGCGACTCTAGGTGAGAGAAGCATGGGATAATGGGGAAATAGAGAGATCCAAATGGTCCTAGAAACCTACAAGAAAAACATTATGATGGGCAGATCTGGGCCCACGGGTCCTGCTCAAACTATGGTACCAGCCAAGGACAGTACGTGCAGTAAACTTTGAACCCCTACCCAGATCTAGCCAATTCTCCACTGCTGAGTGGATTTTCACATGAAATTTGGTGCCCAATAGTTGACCATATCCCCTGGATGGGGAGGCCCGGTGGCACTCAAAGGAAGGATAGCAGGCTACCAAGAAGATATTTGATACCCTATGAGCACATACATGGGGAGCAGGTCCCCCTCAGTGAGAGTCATAGGGGAGGGGAGTAAGGGAAAAATGGGAGGGAAGGAGAAATGGGAGGATACAAGGTATGGTATAACAATTTAGACGTAATATGAATAAATTAATAAAATATATTTTAAAAAGAGGGATACAGAGGGTCCTAAAAACCTACAAGAAGAACATTATGATGGACGGATCTGAGCCCAGGCGTCCTGCTCAAACTATGGCACCAGTCAAGGACAATAAATGCAATAAACTTCAAACCGCTACCAAGATCTAGCCAATGTACAAGATATTCTCCACAGTTGAGTGGGGAGTAGGGACTGACTTACACACAAACTCTAGTGCCCCATATATGACGACCATGTCCCCTGGATGGGAAGGCCTGATACCACTGAGAGGAAGGATAGCAGGCTACCAAGAAGAGACTTGATATCCTATGAGCATATACAGGGAGAGGAGGTCCCCCTCAGTCACAGTCATAGGGAGCAGAATAGGGGGAAAGCAGGGGGGAGGTAGGAATGGGAGGATTAAAGGGAGGAAATAACAATTGAGATGTAATATGAATGAATTAATAAAATATTTTTAAAATATAGACTGGTTAATTGATGGAATTGAACTGAAAACAAAGAAATAGATCAAATCTCCAATGGAAACTTGGTTTTTTACAAATAAGCAAAAACTGTACAATGGAAAAAGGGTTGTATCTTCAACAAATGGTTCTCAACTAACTTCTCTACATGCATAAAATGTAAATAAATCCATATTCATCATGCTGCACAAAACTCAAGTCCAAGTTGATTAAAGACCTCGACATAAAACTAGACACACTAAGTCTATTGCAAGAAAAAGTAGAAATGTACCTAGAAGTTACAGAGGAAAACTTCCTGAATAGCCTAAGCTCTAAAATAAAAAAAAGAAAAAGAAAAAGAAAAGTAAAAAATTGGGACCTCATGAAACTGAAAAACTTCTAAAAGGCAAAGGATAATGTCAATAGAAATAAGTGACAGCCTACAGATTGGGAAAAGTCCTTCACCAACTTTACATCTGACAAAGGGGATAATATCCCCAATACATAAGGAATCCAAGAAATTAAAAAAAAACACCAAACCCAATAATCTAATTAAAAATGGAATAAAGTGCTAAAATGAGAGTTCTCAACAGAGAAATTTTGAATAGCAAAAAAAAAAAAAAAAAAAAAAAAAAAAAACCAACCAACCAAACAAACAAAAAAAAAGAAACAAAAGCAAAACTAAAAACAAAAAAACTACCACTACCAAACAAAAAAATACATATTATACTTTGTAAATTATTTCCACATAAAAACATCTAAAGAAATGGTCAAGTCCTTAGCCATCTGGGAAGTGCAAATTAAAATGGCTCTGAGATTCCATCTTACACCTGCTGAGGATGTGGAAAAATGAGTGTACTGATTTATACAATAACTGTGGAAATGAATCTGGTGCTTTCTCAGAAAACGGGGAATAGTGCTACCTGAAGACCTAGCTATACCACTCCCGAGTATATACCTAAAAAGTGGTGTACCATAAAATAAGGGCATTTGCTCAACTATGCTCGTAGAAAATGGAAACAACCTAGATGTCCTACAACCAAAAAATTGATAAAGAAACATTGGTACATTTACACAATGGAATAGTATTCAGCTCTTAAAACCAAGGAAATCTTGAAATTTGGAACCAAATGGATGGAGCTATAAATAATCATCCTGAGTGAGGTAACCCAGATACAGAAAGACTTGCATGATATATACTCACTTATAAGTGGATATTAACCCAAAATAGATCTCATTTAAGAGACTGCACCCAGTGAAGACTTAAGACAGACACTAAGACTTGAATCTGAACTCCAGGTGGAGCAATGAGAGTGGTAGGGAATAGTGGGTAGATGGAAGCTCCAGGAGGGAGCAGGCACTCCACTGGGAGTCCAGTAATACCTGCAAATCTGGACTCAGAGGGTACCAAACACACTAATGCACCAACCAAGATGAAAGCAGGCAGAGAGGCAATTCTCCCTATTCAGATGTAGCAAATGGAGACCTAATTCTCCACATGGGTGATTCTGTTGCACCTCTGACTTGTACTCTGCTTCTCCTGATTTAATTACTACAACTTGGCAAGAAGGTCTTGCTGGCACTTAGAGGAAAGTGAATGCCTGCTATTCTGATAAGCTTTAATAGGCTATGTAGCCAGACAGTGAGGTAGAGGGACCCTCATATCAGAGGTTTAGGGATGAGTATAAAGAAGAAGGAGAGAGGACAGGAACAGGATGTTAACAGCAAAGGCATAACAATTGGAATATAATGTAAATACATTATAATAAATAAAATAAATAAAGCTAACCAGCACATGAAAAAATAACATACAATATACAAATGACAAATGTACTGAAAAAGAAATCAGAGAAACAATACCTATCACTATTGTGTAGGTATGGTGACACATATTTGGATATGGAAGTATGTAATATGTGTATGTGTGTGTGTGTGTGTGTGTGTGTGTATGTATGAGTGTGTGTGTGTGTGTGATTTTAACAAAGCAAGTCTAATACTTCTATGATAAAAATACAAAGACATTGAAGAAAGAAATTGAAGATGATCAGTAGATGAAATGCTACCTCTGCTCAGATAGAATTAATATAGTAAAAATGGCCATTCTACAAAAAGCAATGTACAGATTCATTGCAACCCACAAAATTCTTCACAATTCTTCACAGAACTTTAAAGGACAAATTGGAATTATGTAAGGATTTTTTTTTAAATATAAACTATCCAAATCATAAAAATATGCTGGACATTTCACCATCCCAAATCTAAAATTTTTCTACAGAGCTATAGTAATAAAGATATTGTGATATTGACATAAGAGCAGAAAAGTTGATCAATGTCTTCTAGTTGAAGACTCAGACATAATTTCCCAAGCTTGTGGTCACCAAATTTTTGTATCAAAAGAAGTCAGAGATACATACTGAAGAAAAAGGAAAAGGTAGCATTTTCCAAAAAATGGTGCCGGTCAAATTGGATGTCTTTGTGCAGAGAAATGAAAAGAGGTAGATATCTATCACCATGCATAAGATTCAAGTACAGATAAGTCAAAGGCATCAACCCAAAGCCAGATACACTGAATCTGATATAAGAGAATGTGTGGAGTGATCTTGTACTAAGTGGACAAGAAAAGACCTTTAGACAGAAAACTGATAGCATAGGCACTAAGACAAATAATTTATAAATTTAACCTCATAAAACTAAAAATCTGTATTTCAAGGACACCATCATTCAAAGTCATAAGCTTCCTGGGAGTCTTTGGGAAATGATTTTTACCAACTCTTCATCTTATTGAGGGCTAATATTTCACACACACACACACACACACACACACACACACACACACACACACACACACAGACACATGCACACACACATGTAAATATGTGTGAAGAACTTAAAATAAAAAACAAACAAAAACTTCACATCAAGAAAGCAAAAAACCCACATAACATATATGGGGAATGATTCTCAAAAGTTAAAATGCTAATTGCTAAAAAACAAAGAAATATGCAACATCCTTCTTGAAATGTAAATGAAAGCTATGTTGAGATTTCATATTTCTCTTTTCAAAATAGTCGTGTTGAACTAAAAAATAAGGCAGGTCATGGTGGCAAGCATTCAGAGCAAGGCAAACATTCATCATTCATCAATTTTTGCTTAGAGTTCAAACATGTACAGTCACTATGGAAATCAGTGTGGGGTTCTTCATGAAGCTAGAAATCAATCTATCTCAAGATAAATCTATACAACTCTTGGGCTAATATCAAAAGGATATTTGGTCCTATGACAGAGACACTTCCTCAACCATGGTCATTGCTGTTTTATTTACAATAGCCAAAAATGAGAAAAAATTTAAATGTCTGAAATGAATATGTGGGTAAAATAAATGTGGTACACAGTGAAATATTATGCAGTTGCTTAAAGAAAAATTTAAACTCAGAGGTAAATGAATGGAGCTAAAAAAAAATCATCCTGAATGAGAAAACCAAGATGTAAAAAGACAACAATGCTATGTACTTACTTATTTGTTGATGTTGGCTCTTAAATCTTCTATAAGCAAGATAAATTTCTGTATAAACACAGAAATCAGGTATTATGTTATAGAATAATAGAGAGGTACCAATCTTCTTCAGAAAATAAAAGGAAATATAAAGTTATAGGTATGGTAGTGTAGAGGATCAAATGAGAATGTGGAGGAAAAAGATGGATGAGCTAGGGAATTTGGGGAACAACAGCTAAGACTAAAAGCAATTTGAAGGTTCATTTCAAAACATATTAGCATAGAAATTTATACATACATATATATATATATATATATATATATATACAGGCAAGCAAATTAAATGGAATTGCCATATCAGTAATAGAATCTTAACAATACATCTCTTGTTACAAAATTAAGCTTTTCACTGCTGGGAGTGAGTCATACCTAACAGAGTTGTTGGTCAACGAGGTCCCATGGAAATGTCCAAACAATCCAGACTATTATTATTTGCTCTGCACAAAGTAGTAGGCAGGACTTATTGCTGAAGATAGCACCATGGCAAAAAATGGAAGAAATGAAAAAGTTAATATAGTGCCTATCTCGACCCTTTATAAACCTTTCCTGACTAATGTTCCTGTTACTGGAATGTACTCTACATGCTACTGGAGAAGAATGGTGAACACCAAGCCAGTTGCAAATCCTTTGATTTACAATTGTGATATTATTTTAAGATATACTGTTTCAATAGTGACACAAATCTTATTGGAGTCACCAAGCAATATATGGGTTGAGTTTAAATCTACTCCACAAAATTAAATACATCTCTGATACATCTTAGGTAGCCAAGAACATGAGACTCTAGAAGTCAGGGTCCTAGGAAAAAACAATTATTACTGTTTTCTTAAAGGAATGTAAGAACAAAATCACTTCTAATAACATTACTACACTCATAGATCAGTTTCCTCTTGCTGTACATGGGAACAAAGAGAAAGACCCAACACTGGACAATTTTTATATAGTGAGAGATTTTGGACTACTCATTTCTAATTCCACCAAATTGTTCCCTTCAAGACTCATGGAGCCATATGGAATTGAATGTGGGTTGAAGAATTGTAAGAGTCACAGGGAATTTTGAACATCAAGTATCTATAAACATATCAGGATGGATGTACATATGAATTCAGAGACTGAAGGAGCATGCAAAGTGCCTGTGTATGTTTGTACAAGATGAAATCCCAGTGCTGAGAGATGTGGACACAACCCCCCCACCCTCATTCCTTAACACAGAAGCTATTTAAAATTAATAACTATTTGCAAATAAATTAATTAGTTCTTTCCAATGGAATTTCATTAGGTTTACAAACCATTCAGGTTAGAGTCAAGGCTGGTGCTCCCAGTTATTTCATTTCAACCAACACATTATTATAATTTTTAAAGGAAAATTTGGTGTCAGTCTTGTGAAACTCCTAATTAAAGATATAAAGAAGTATGAATGTTCTAAATTTCTGTCTTCCTATATTTCTATGCAAATGAATGAAACAGACATTTTTATCTAATTTTGAGACAGCGTTATTTCCTTACCTTCATTCCTATTATTCTCTTTCATCATTCTATTACCTTTCTTCATCTTCTCTGTGGCTATGTTCAAACTCTAACCCCAGGCTTCCTTCTCTTTTTGTTCTTTTTCTCTCAGCCCTAATCCTTTGCCATGAATCAACTGAAAAGCTACATTCCATAGCCCTTGAGTGCTCCATACACATGAGAGAGGCTTCAGTGAACTAACTTAGAGCCTAGAGAGAAAAGGGCTGTAAGCAGCCATTTTCTTTGAAGTGGTTTACCTCCCATGTGATATCTCTCTTTTAAATGTTTGTTGTTGTGGTTAATTTAGAAGTAGGCTTAACAATGTTTATTATCAGGCCTATAATTATTATTATTAAGATTGATTTTCTAACTGTCTAGCAATAAATGAAACATGGACACCTGTTATATTTTAAAATAGCCTTAGTTAACCTAGGGCAGGACAGATGTTAATCCCCTAAACTACCTCCCATATTGTGGCAGGTATCACATAATTCAATCCCTAATCCCAAATACTTGCTAATTATCATAATCTGGGCCAAATCTCTGTCCAAGAATGGCTTGTATTTCTTGCTGTGCATAACACATGGTGCCAAGCTCTTTCTTCTCCCCTTTTTTCCTCTTCTATTCTCTTCCAGGCTCTTTCCCAAAAGCCAGGAACCTTAGCCACACCTATCTCATCTGCCTTACTCAAGTATGATGGTTTTTTTATGGGTTAAGCAGGAATATGTTCCTTTTTTATTAATTTATTCATATTACATCTCAATTGTTAGCCCTTCCCCTGTTTCCTCCCATTCCTCCCTCCCTCCCACTTTCCCCTTCTCCCCTCCCCTATGTCTGTGATTGAGGGAGACCTCCTCCCCCTATATATGTTCTTAAAATATCGAATCTCTTCTTGGTAACTTGCTATCCTTCCTCTGAGTGCAGCCAGGCCTCCCCATCCAGGGGACGTGGTCAGAAAAGGGGCACCAGAGTTCCTGTGATAGTCAGATCTCACTCTCCACTCAACGGTGGAGAATATCCTGTTCATCGGCTAGGTCTTAGTAGGGGTTTTAAGTTTACTGCCTATATTCTCCTTGGCTTGTGCCTTAGTTTGAAGAGGACCCCAGGACCCAGACCTGCCTGTCATAAAGTTCTTCATTGTTGGTGGGAATGCAAACTAGTACAACCACTTTGGAAAGCTATCTGGCGCTGTCTCAGAAAAATGGGAATAGGGCTTCCTCTAGATCCAGCTATCCCACTCCTTGGAATATACCCAGAAAATGCTCTACCACACAACAGGGACATATGTTCAACCATGTTCATAGCTGCTTTATACATAATAGCCAGAACATGGAAACAGCCTAAATGTCCCTCAGTAGAAGAATGCACTAAGAAACTGTGGTACATTTACACTATGGAATACTACTCAGCTATTAAAAACAAGAAATTCCTGAAATTTGTGGACAAATGGATTGATCTAGATAGAAATTATCATGATGAGTGAGTTCACCCAGAAACAAAAAGAGACAAACGGTATATACTCACTTATATCAAAACATTAGTCCAAGGGATACATCCCATGAAAAACTTTACTTACCAAGAAAGTGGGTCAGAAGAGAGGACATCCTATTGAGACTTTAGGCGAGAGTAGCATGGAAGAATGCGGAAATAGAAGGATCCACATGGTCCTGGAAACCTACAAGAGGAATATGTTCTTAGGCAAGGTTACAAACAACCTTGGGACACAGAGACAGCAAGCAGTAGTTAGCATCGAAATACATCAGAACAAGCTCCCATAATTCCCCTTTTCTTTCTAAATAAAAAGACTATTTTTATAGTATATAGTAAGCACAATTACCAAAAAGAAAAAAGTATAAAAACCAGGAGCCAAGATTTACACAGATAAAGTCTAGTCAAAAGTATTTGGAAACCCTGAAGAAAATATTATCTATTCTATCTTGGTGAGTCTAAAGTTTTGAACCTAAATCAGTCTGTCATAACACATATATATTAACCTCAAAATATCTGTCTAAACCTAAAAGGATCTTATTAACTTCTAAACAACTAAGCTTAATTTTAATACTAAATTATTTGGTCTTCAAATTCATCAGAGACTTAAGAAGGAATAAAATTAGTTAGCCAAGTAAATAGGAAGTAGAGGTTAGCAGCTTCAAAAAAAAAAAAAAAAAAAAAAAAAAAAAAAAAAAAAAAGATAGAAACGGGTTGCTGCCTTACCAGTCCCCCAAAACTCTTTATAATGTTGGAACATTTTCTTCAGCTTTCTGACCCAATATATTTGACAGACATTTCGTGAGACAAGAAGTATTCACAATATGCTTACCCTGTCTTGGAAGAGTTTGGCTGTCAACTCTGCCTGCATGCAAGCTACCCCATTTCAGGCAGAATTATGTCAGTGGCAGAAATGAAGACATCATTGCCCACTTGCTGGTTTAAAACATTTGAAGTAATCTCTACAAAGAGGTTCTTTTGTGCTCATCATCTTCTTTGATGTAGGTTGGGTGTTTACAGGTGTTAACTGTCTTATTGTAAAAGAATCCTTAAAATAAAGAAAACATTTTTGAATGCCAATTTTCTGTCGGTCTCTGAGGTTTTTGAAGACCTTATCTAATGTTTTACCTTATCTGTCTATAGAATCTTAACTATCTATTAAACCTAGGCAGTATATCCCTGTGATAAAAGTAGAGTAATATTTGAAATCACCATGAGTTGATCAACTAACAACTAACTTGTATTACTTAATTATCCTAAACATCCTGCAATAGCACTTTCACATTATTGGAAGTAAACCTTGATTTATAATTGAGTTGTATGGGTGCTATAATTCTTGGTTTAGAATTCACAGAGATTAGCCTGTCTTTATCCCCATTGTACTGTAATTAAGGGTGCGCCTACAACTGCCTTGCTCAAATATTTCATCTCAATTATAGTCAAAATCTATTGAAATCTCAAGCAAAACTCAATCAAGGAAACAAGAAAATTCTAAATCTTGGGTCAGTTGTGCCAATTCAGGCTTCAGCAAGGAAAGCTCTGTCCATCTTTTCTTGGAATGTAGTTATTGCTAAGTCATATAGGAGAGCCCTTTGAGAAAGATTTCGTAAACATCTTGCTGCTAAGGAGCCCTGAATTTAAACTGCTATCATCTCTATGGAGAATAGTTCTATTCCTTCTTCCCTTCTTATTGCCTGTAACCAAGTCTTGCATCTCTAGGCTTTCTCAGTTTCTCCCTGAATTTTTTTTTTCTTTTTACTTTTTTATTAATTTATTCTTGTTACAGCTCAATGGTTATCCCATTCCTTGTATCCTCCCATTCTTACCTCCCTCCTATTTTCCCCTTATTCCCCTCCTCTATGAATATTCTTGAGGGGGATTTCCTCCCACTGTATATGCTCATAGGGTATCAAGTTTCTTCTTGGTAACCTGCTATCTTTCCTCTGAGTGCCACCAAGTCAACCCCTCCAGGGGACATGGTCATATACGAGGCAGCAGACTTCGTGTGAAAGTCATACCCCACTCTCCACTCAACTGTGGAGAATGTTCTGTCCATTGGTTAGATCTGGGTAGGGGTTTAAAGTTTACCACCTGTATTGTCCTGGCTGGTGCTTTAGTTTGAGCGGGACGCCTGGGCCCAAATCTGCCTATCATAATGTTCTACATGTATTTTTCTAGGACCCTCTGGATCCTTCTACTTTGCTATTCTCCTATGCTTCTCTCATCTAGAGTCACAATAGGATATCCTCCCCTCTGTCCCAGTTTCCTGGTAAGTGAAGACTTTCATGGGACATGCCTCTTGGGCTAGTATGCAGATATAAGTGAGTATATACCATTTGAGTCTTTCTGCTTTTGGGTTAACTCACTCATCATATTCACTTCTAGCTCAATCTATTTGTCCAGAAATTTCGGGAATTCCTTGTTTTTAATAGCTCAATAGTATTCCATAGTGTACATGTACCACAGTTTCTTTATCCATTCTTCTACTGAGGGACACTTAGGCTGTTTCCATGATCTGACTATTATTAATAAGGCTGCTATGAACATGATTGAGCAAATGTTCTTGTTGTGTGCTGAAGCATCTTCTGGGTATATTTCAAGGAGTGGGATACCTGGATCTTGAGGAAATCCTAGTCCCAGTTTTCTGAGATAGCACTAGATAAGTTTCCAAAGTGGCTGTACTAGTTTGCATTCCCACCAGCAATGCAGGAGTGTTCCTCTCTCTCCACATCCTTGCCAGCATGTGGTGTTGCTTGAATTTTTTATCTTAGTCATTTTGGTGGGTGTAAGATGGAATCTCAGAGTTGTTTTGATTTGCATTTCCCTGATGACTAAGGAGGTTGAGCATTTCTTCAAGTTTTTCTCAGCCATTTGATATTCCTCTGTTGAGAATTGTCTGTTTAGTTCCAAGCCCCATTTCTCAATTGGGTTATTTGGCTTGATGGTGTTTAATTTCTTGAGTTCTTTATATATTTTGGATATTAGACCTGAATTTTATTTAAAAGGGCAAGGAAACTTATGATCATCAGTAAGGACATTGCAAACAAATTCATAACAGCACCCAAAACAAAGCCAACAGTTAGTATTTAGGGATTATGATTTAATGGGATGTTTAATAATTGTGCCTAGCTTTTCTCTCAGTAGAGTGACTTTCTAGGACCAGGACACATGGTACATCACTTCTCATTGTGACAGCATGCTCTTTGATAGAATATACGCAAGAAATTGCACAGGGTACTCAAGGGAAAGTTGGTACCTACATCCAATATTTCTTCAAGCCCTTTAATATAAAGTGTCTTGCTATGCATACTTCATTTGTTTGAACAGACAGCAAGTAAGGGACATTTCCAGTTATTTTCTGATGTATATTTATTATCACACACATTTGTAGCTCTTCTTATGTCAGGAAAAACAGAAACTAGCAAAGTAAAGATGTGGGTACATGTCCAACTGTGAGTATATAGTTCAGTTGATGAATAACATAGCATAACTGAAGTAGGAAATTATCCAAATGACAATGGATTAAATAAAAGCGGGTTTATAAATGATTGTATAAGGATAATACTAGATGAAATAACAAGTGGGAATGTCTGGAGTATTGTAACTCATATGCCCTGTGTCTATCCATAAGGCAGATTTTAACAATTAAGACAACTGACTATATTCAAGAATAGCCTGCATTGCTGACCATTGAGCAATCTTGATTTCCAATTTTATGGGATTTAGAATTATCATTGAAACAAATTTATGGCCATGTCTGTGAGAAAAGGAATTAGTTGAGATGAGAAAGCTTATTCTAAATTTGGTGATACCCCAGGAAGTTGGAATCCTGAACCAATCAATTGAAGAAAAGTCTAGTTGAAACCCACCACCCATCATTTTCTGCCCCATAACTCTGGATATAGTTTGGCAAGATCTCTCAAGATCCTACAACCATGACTTTCTAGCCATTTATAGTATCTTAGAACTGTGAGTCAAAATCAAACACTCTTTATGTTGTCTTTGTCAATTATTTCATCACAGTAATGGTAAAAATCATCTAATATGTGGACTTCTGTACTTGAAAGCCTGGACTATGTGACCATCCTTTCCTAGGTAGTTTTACTCTCTTCTCTGAAGCTGTTCTGTTCTGGCCCTGACTCCAGATTTCTTTCTCCATTTGTTCTTTTCTCCCAGTCCCTGTTGTTTCCCATGATGCAATTGAAGAAGTACATTCCAAAGGCCATGAGTGTTCCAAACTCAAAAATGAAGTTTGCAAAATACAAAATCTCCATGTAGGAAGCATTACATCAGGCCCAGAAAGTGTGTTAATGTCCCTCATTAGATGAGGGAAAGGTTATTGACTGGAACTGACATTGAAAGGAAAGGTAATACCCACATTTTTCAGGATGTTGAAGGGTGAGGAATTTTTTCTTAAAATTCTAATGGTTAGTTATTCTAAGTCAGTGTACTGACTGACCAAATACTCATTTGGGTTACCATTCCAGTAACCCAAATCCCTGGGCAATTCATGAAACACTTCCTCTTACTCTTTTTGTAGTGATTCCTGCTACCCCTTTGTCTCTGAATAAACTTAAGTATCAACTAATTGTGACAATAAACAATAATTTAAAAGAGAATAGGAGCAGTTTTATGGACAGGTAGAGGGCCAAGTCCATACAGAAACAGAAAATTGTTAAAGAAAATATGCTATTTATTCTTTTGTTGGCTTGAAACAAATAGAGGTAAACTCAATTTCAAAAATGTCCCCATCATGATGTATATGGTATGTTTCTGAAACTTTTTTTAAATTGATGATTAATAGAGGTGGGTGTATCCCACTGTGGGCAGTGCCACCATTGGGAAAGAAATGTTCAATGTAAAAGAAAGCAGGGTGAGCAGACAATAGGAATCAAGACAGTAATCAATGTTTCTACATGGTCTCTGCATCAATTTTTGCCTTCAGGTTGCTTCTTTAATTTTATATTGTGACTTATCTCAATGCAGAGCTGTGTCTACCTTGTATAAGTCAATTGAATCTTTACACAATTTGTCTTTCTTAAAGCAATGAAAAGCAAACTAGAACTGAAACTGAAACCTTCATTATTCAGCAATCATTTTTAGAAAATTGATTTCCCACATAGTTTGTGTAAAACCATTAGGTTTATCATCATAACCTTATCTTTGTGATTAAAAAAAGGAAAACAGTGGAAGGGTGGAGAAAAAGGAATCAATTTAGAAGTTTAGTTGTGACAATAAAAAAGTGTTCTAAGAACCAAGAAGAGATTCAAACACTCATGTTAGGAAGTCAGTCTACTAGTACAGAAAAGAAATGATACTATGTTAGTTGTAATTACCAAAAATATGAAAAGGAATAATTATGGTCAACAAGAACTTAGTGGTAAGATTCACAGGTCTTAATGGAATATTAAAACTAGTATAGCAGAGATGAATGTGTTGGGGAGAGATGGAATATTGGAAGTTGTTTTGTTTGCATTAGAATGATCTTTAGCCTGGTTCTGAAAATGGGGCTATAGATGTGTCCCAAAAGGACATATTATTTATGTCTGTTCAACTACTAGAGCTCAAAAATGGGTATTTGGTTTGAATGTTTAGTCACACTTGTCGTGGTGCTTCACTTTGTTAAGGCTGCCTAACAGTCATGTATATGTTACTCAGGATATTGGAATTCTAAAATCAAACTTGAGAAATGGCAGATTTCTCCTGAATTCTGTCAGTTCAACATTTAGTGGCATTTTCTCCCTTTGTCTCCATGTTGATTTTCCTCTGTTGGAGTTCAAATCTTATATCTTTCTATGTAATAATATTTGTGATACTGGCTTAAGAGTCACCTTCTCCTGTGTGGCCTCATCTTTTCTCAAATTCTCTTTCAGAGTCTGTATTACTGAACACTGCTGCATTTTGTGATATTCAGCCTTAGAAGCTCAGCATATGTGTTTTTGGGGGTTATAGTTCATCTCACACAGATGCTGATTAAATCTGTATATGTGGTATTTTAATGATCATGTGAAGGAAATATAACAGAAGACCTACACTGAAATTTGTCAATCTATGTTTAACTTCCAAAGTGGAGGAGCACAGATAATCCAAATGTCACAAAGAAATCAATTGAGAACTATGGCAGATAACTGGGCCAACTGTCATTGTAACAATGAAGCTATAGTATTACCTAATATTTTTAGTGTTTTAATACCCTATTGCCTGCAATAATGTAGTATTTCTTTCTTTTCCTTAATTAATGAATTAATTAATTTTACATCCCAGTCAGAACTTTCCCCCATTCCTCTCATCCCAGTCACTACCTCTCACATCCAAGCCACTTAACCCCTGCTCCATTTCTCCTCAAAGAAAGGGACAGCTTTCATGAATATCAAGTTGTGGTAAGACTGTTTGTGCATCTTCTTCAATTGATGCAAACTAGGAATCCCAGGTATGGGAAGATGTAAAGATAAGCAACATAATCAGATACAGCCCCTGATCCTACTGTTAGCAATCTCACATGAGGACCAAGCTGTACACCTGCCACATATGTATAGGAGGCCTAGTCCAACCAATGCATGCTCTTTGGTTGGTGGTTCAGTCACTTTTCTTGTGATGTCCTTGAACTAACAATCTTTTAAATCATTCCTCTCTCTCATCCAGTAGCTATGCATAGTGTGTGGCTGTGGTCTGGGTATCTCTTTTCATTAGCTGCTGGGTGAAGCCACTCAGATTACAGTTATGCTAGCCTCCTTTCTGCAAGTATAGAAGAATATCATTATTACCAGGGGATTGCTCTCTATCATGGTAAAAGACTCAAGTTGGGCTATTTATTGGTTGACCTTTCACTGGACATCTGCTTCCTTTTTATCCCTCCAGCTCTTAAAAGCACTAAAAATTGTTTTTCAAAAGTTTTGTGGCTGGAATAATACCACCATTCCTCTATGGGGGGATTCTCATCCCTTCATTGGACATCTGTATGCTATTTTAAATTCTGTTCCTTGAAAAACTTATAAAAGTAAGGAATTTTCTTTGTTCTCTAGACATGTCATTTGATTGGCATTTGAAGTCTAGTCCCCAATGATGTGCCTAGCATTACTTAAGGACCTCTGTACCTGAACTACATCTCAGATCTTGTCTCTATAGAACTAGCTCCGGCATCTACTTCCTTATGTAGCAAACATGTTCTTTTTTCCAAGTCAGTTACTAGTCACTCAAAAACATGCATTATAGATCTAGTATATACAATATTCCACATTGTAATTTTAAAGACATATTTTAATTCTTTTGTTTGTGAGTGTATATGTGCATTATGTTTATCAATATGTGTGTGAGTTCTTGCAGAGAAGATAAGTGGGTGTTGAAGACTTTAGAGCTGAAATTAGAGGCAATTGTGAGCAATCTTATATGGATACTTGAACCAAACTATGATCCCCTGGGAAAGCAGTAAATACTCCTGACCACTGAGCCATCTGGTCAACTTCAGTAACATTTTAATGAAACAAATGCATGCACATTGAAAATGGCTAGGGAAGATTTACTTGAAAGAATGTGAGGTACCAAAGGTTTCTGAAGTGGTATTTACTCCTTAGGTACAATTAATTTTAGTTTTTCAGGTACATCTTTGAACAGGGCCAGGGACCAGTTTACGCAAGGTCCTTAGTTGGTGCTTCAGTCCCAGCAAGCTCCTCTGGGCCCTGGTTAGTTGGCTTTGTTGGTCATCTTGCGATGCTCCTGTCACTTCTAGGTCCTTTTCTCTCCCTTCTTCTTTTCTGTAAGGCTCCCTACATATTGCCCAATGTTTTTCAGTGGTTCTCAGAATCTATTTCAAGACATGTCTTCTAGTAGAAGGAGGATAATACCAACCTATCTACAAAAACTTTGACTCAAGTTCACCATGCCTACAAGATGTGCAGGGATAAAGATAGAGCAGTAACTAAGGGACTATCCAAAAAGGCCTGGCCAAATTCAAGACTGACAACATGGAAGAGAACCAAGACCTGACACTATTAATGACACCACATTTTATGGTGCAGGAAGTTGCGGGTTTTATCAGTGAGGGGGCCAGACACAAAGGGCCACTTGTCCTCTGGCTTGCTTTACCATCCACTTTGAACTTCTTTTCCACTAGTCATCACTGGGCCAAGCATAAATCCTGGTAGTGTGGCAACTTAAAATGCTACCAAATAATGTACAGAATAATTTTTACCCAGGACCTGATTATGGTATTTGTCAATATATAGTGATTGAGTTTAAGGGATGCTCACTTTTTCATGGATGGCCATGTTGTCACCAGCTCTTCCATCTGCCACTAATCATCAACATTCCTATATCTTACTTCCTTTTGCCACCTCTCTCACTACCTGAAACTTAATTATCTACTCCATATTGCATTATTCCCATTTGAACTGCTTGTCAATCCTGTGAACTGTGCAAATTTACCCTAAACTCCATGCTCAAATAGAATCCATCATAACTAACTAGTTTTAACAGTACATGTGTCTATTTAATCAGGTTTGTCTAACTCAGAAATTGTTACATAGGTAGATGAAGCCACAGAAACAAAGACTCTAGAAAATAGGCCATTGGAACCAAGCCTCATAGCAGGACACTGGAGGAAAGACTTTCAGGGGAAATAGATAATAATATTAACAGTCAGTATTTATTGAATTATTATTATTATTATTATTATTATTATTATTATTATTATTATTATATTTCTAAAATTTTCTCAAGTATTTATACAAATTAATATATTTAATCTTCCAAATATATCTATGACAAAATTAGTATTTACTCTGCTTTGCATATCTATATTTTGAGATAGCCAAATTATCGACAGATGGCTATGAACACAAGCTTGACTTATGCTCCTCATTTGTAGCAGGGCTCCTCCACATGAGATTCACTCATAAATATTGATTGACATGAATGGCAGGTGAGATGTGGAACACAGCTTCCATTGATTTTTCTTCTCTCTAGAAGTTCTTGGTATATGTGCAAAGAATAATTGTTCTAATTTAATTGCTAATCTCTGTTTGCCTCTCTAATCTGATCAATGTGAACATGGCATCTGATAGGTTTGGAAAAGAAGATGGGGATAAATTTATTGTGATGTTTATATGGAAAGAGAGAACATTTTAAAAGTTTAAATATTAAGTATACATAGAGGTGGAGATGGCAAGGTATTTTCTTGACTCCAGGTTCTGCTAAGTGGCTGGTGAGCCTTATCAGAATATGCTGCCACAAAGTTCAAAGTCTCATGCTTTGCTCTTGTAAAACACCATAATCTCTAAGGATGTTCTGTGTACATTTTCCATTGAAATGTCAACAAAGGTTTGCTCAGTCCAGACATGATATTGAAGATAGATTACCTAATCTCTTCCAATCAGCAGTTACATAGTGAACAATGGGTTTACCTCAAATTATCTCTAGGGTTCTGAGAATTGAGTATGTAGTTGCATCATTGAAGGAAAAGCCTCCATCTCAGCAGCTGTTACCCACTTACATAGCTTTGAGGGCAGCCATATCTCTCTAAACATTTCCAATCTATCAACTATTAACTGATTATGGGCCCTAGGCAAGAGGGAACACATGACAAATATTTGTGCTAGCAACTGTTGGCTGTATGAATTTTGGGGGAGTGGGAAGGACTCTTGAGACCCTCACCCCTGCATGATGGAAACTTAAGCAATCCTATCTTCTGCAAGATGGGAGTAATCACAGCTGCTAAAGGCTCAAGAGGGAAACTGCTGTGCCATGGCCACAGTACAGCACTCCACAAGAGATGGGTCCTTAAGGTTTATGGAGATATTGATACGGCTACATTATTCATCAGAAGGTGCAGAGTTCACCATAAAACCTGGTCAGGTTATTTGCTCCAGTATTTAGAATCAGAAAATGAAAAAAATCCTATTCTAGATACTCTGTCATATGTATCCCGGAAGAAAGCCTTCAGCCTCTTATAGACATTGGTCTTACTCATCAATATATGTTGTGTAAGACTTTTTCATGATGGCATGACAAAATGTCTATTCACCTCAAAAGGGAATAACACCAGAGCCATGTAAAGATACCAGAAAAATCTAATTTGGAATATGAGTTTATTGGGGTTACTTAAAGGAGCATGGATGACTCAGAGATCTGCCATCACTGAAAGTTGATCCCAGCACAAGTTATGGCTCATAAACCTGGGAGCCCTGGAGCTCTATGGATGACTTAAAGCAATCTAGACAGGTTTGAATCTCCTCTTCTTACTGATTACATAAGCTTGAAGAAAGGTAGGGCTTGTCCTGCTGATAAAATTCAGGGATTCCTGAGACTTGTGAGTGGTTCTTGAGCATGGTAAAAAGTCCTCTCTTTATAACTTCCTGATTCTATTTATTTATTTATTTTTACTTTTTTTCTATGAGTATTTTACATGTATATATGTCTGTATACCATGTGTGTGTGTATGTGTATGTGTGAGTGTTTGAAGTCAGATGATAGTTTCAGATGCATTTGAACTAGAGCTACAGACAGTTGTGTGCCACCATGTGGGTGCTGCAAAGCAGACCTAGGTCCTCTGAAAGGAGAGCCAGTGTTCTTAACCACTAATCTGTCCCTTTAGCTCAAGTACTTGATTATTATAGAGCTTCTTTCTGGGGTGAAAAGTTTCAGTTTGGAAGAAAGGTAAGCCACGTTTCGAGATCCTGGGACTAGAGACATTGAACATGAATCTTAGCTCTGCATCATTGTTTGAGATCTAGGGACTCTCTCCCTGGTGTATTTCTCCATCATAATGTACTGTAATGAGTAAATAAAGGGGCCCACATAAATAATCATGAATTCTCTTTAATCTCTACAATTCTCACCAAATCTAATGTTTTTATTTTGTTTTTTTTCCCAATCTGGCCTGAAAGCTCTCTGAGCTAAAATGTTAATTGTTGCCTACGAGCCAGTTTTGTTTCTTTGATATAAATGTTACTTGTTTCTATATTGACCATAACAATAATTGATTTCTTTGTATTTGATGGGCAAATTTCTTAAAATATGGTAGATCTAAGGTACTAAAAATTAGGTAATAGGCTCAGTAAACCTGGCATCAATCACTCCCCTGTGTTCTTCATGCACTCTAGTGCTTGTAAAGTTTTAAAGTATCCACACTGTGTTTAAGAAAAATGTCAGTACATTCTTTATTATAATCCTGTTTTTATTATCACCCAATGAAGAAACAAATTTGTATTCAGATATACTTCATGCCCAACACTAACTTTGCTGATAAACAACCTTTCTTTACTTAATTAAAATAGCCTGAAATCGGAATTTAGAAGAAAATATAACACAAAAGTTTTCCTGCAATAGAGAGCCAACTAGAGAGCTAAACATTTGTCCTCCTGTGTGAGACCCACTAGGCTCTGGAAGCCATTAAAATTCATCTCCATTTTTGCTCGTAATCATTTTAGTTTTAGTTATGAATGTTCTAACTTGCTGAATTTCCCAATAAATAAAATAAAATTGATGAGCTTGTATTATATCCAAAATGTTCTCTGGCTCTCTTTTCCAAGCAGACTTGACAGATGACTTAATTGTTTAACAGTATATTTAACACAAAAGTAATCACCATAAATGAGCAAACAGGAAAATCTAACAAGCTGGGAATGGATTAAGACTCCTCAATGTCTCTTCTCACATTTATGACTTTCATTTGTATGTTTCCTCTGGCAAAATAGTACCTTTTCACAAAGTATTTCTCAGTTTTATTTGGGATGATGGTGAAATACACAGTTTTAAGTTGTATAGTAGAGTCCTGCACAGCTTGTTGCAAAGTTCCTAGCTTCTCACTAAGAGTCTTTCTCCATTACATTTCATGCATTAGCTATATTTTCTTTCTCTGTTGTCTCCTTTTTTCTATCTCTGTACTTTTCCAGTTCCTTCTGTCTAACAAACACAAATCCTCTTGAACTCTTTCCCTCCTTTTCCCCTTTTCTGTAGCCTTTTCTTCCTGCCAGGTATCGGTAATAAGAATAATTCATATGGATAATATTCCTACAAACTGAAGATATGAATGAGGCAATTTTCTAGCTGCAGCTCATCACCTTTGTGAATATGCACTTTAGGAACAGTGAGCATGGGTGGTGAGTGTGACATAGGACACAGTAGGTACTAAAGTTATGGGGTTTAATCATACACATCCCCTTTACTGGTAATTCAGTTTGAAAGATCACTATGTAACTTTTTCGATTGACAGTGTTCGATATTTGTGCTGAATAATTAAGCAATGATTTCATTTTGTCAATAATTTCCACAGTTGTGCTTTAGCTAATCCACTCCTCAAGCCTGTTCTAATTTAGTGTGCTATTAACTAATAGGACTCCGGCTGACATTTATTAATTTATATTTGCTAGGTGTAATCTTTGGAACTAAACACTCCTTTTTGTTAATAATTGTGCCATGCTTGACTGTAGAAATGCATTGAATAACATGATTGAGACTTTTCTATTTTCAACTAATCATCCAGTGCAAAACTTTAACACTGGTTTCACTTAGCAGCTACCACTGGAAAGTCACAACACCAAATAAGTTGATATGCCAGGCATAATGGCTCCACTTGTAGTACCTTCCACCACACTGATGGAAGAATTGTAAGAATTATTGAGTCCACAATTTTAAGATAAGCATCTTTAACCAACAATAACCACATCTAACAAACAGCAAATTCAGATATGTGCAGATAATATAAGATAAAACCTTTTCCCTTTCTGTCATCAATTTTTTTCTGCTTCGCCTATACTCTTTTATGGTAAATTGTACATATTAATTTGACAAAGAATAAAATAATGGGATGGGTTAAATTTCAGCTAATGTAGTTGCTTTGCATTCCCTGTCAGTTGAGGGAAATGGATGCTGTTGCTCAGCATGGCTTCTAAATTTTATTTACTTTAGTCCTCTAGTTCATGGAATATTGCCATTTCATACACACCTACACCCTTATTTTGGCATAGTCTTCTCCCCTAATTTAGCACAATATAGAAAAACTACATAGAGATATATACAAAGATGTCTCTTGTAGGTTACTGTAGGTCTTGTTAAGTTCATAGTCTATATTGAGCATCACAAGGGCCAACACACAGCTTCATATGTTGATTCAATATCATCATGAGGGATTAATTCACTGTATCATGAAGCTGAATGTCACAATTTCCAATCTGTTTAACGGAGAAAAAGTGACTGATAACTGCATTCTAGTTCAGACCAAAGACCTGATGTCTAGAACATCTGTAGCATAAATTTCAGTAGAAGCTTACAGGAACATGAACCATGTGTGGGCACTTATGTGTAGAGGCTGAAAAAGATGGATGTCTGAGCTAAAGTATGGGAAAATGTTTCCTTTCTATTTTCAGTTTTGTAGGGATATGTGTGCATTTGTAGGTGTGTGTGGAATGTGCAGTGGGGGCTAGAGTACAGTCTTCATAATACCAACCCCCTCTCTCCTGAGACAAAGTCTCTCCCTCTCACAGAGTTTGTCAAATAGTCTTGGTAGGCAGGCATCTTCTTTATTCTACTTCCTCTGTTCTAAGATTGAAAGCATGTGCCATGTCTCCAGTTTTTCTGTAATAGGTAGGGTTGAAACTCAATTAATATTTTGTGTAGGGGAAGTATTTTACTGCAATTTTTTATTCTATTCCAATGCTCAACTAGTTGGATGATGCTTACTTCATTAATAATTGTGACAATTATGAGTGAGTATCATCGTGCTAGTAGATTCAAATATTTATCTCTCACAGAAACTAGTAACAGGTGCTCATAGAAACAATGTTTTAACAGATACTTAAGCATCTCTTTGTCTCCCAATTTGATACATACATTAAGCATGACAATTACTCATTTGACACATACTTTTTAATTGTACTGTAAATTGACTTTACAGTAAACATCTATCATGTGGTGGATAATTTGTAGATGTGGAGATATTTGGAGCCTATTAAATTATTCTTGATCTTAGCCAAGAGTCTGAGAAACAATGGATCCTATTAAATTGTAAAACATTCTACCATATAGAGGCAAATTATAAGAATTTGTCATGTTTTTTCTCTTATATTCAATTTAAACAATTTAATAACTGACTGGATGTGCAATGATTCTTAAACCTGTGACTCTGCTAGATTCCAGAGAAATGTGTAAATAAGCAGAATTAAACAGGTCCTGATATATGAAAACAAATAAATAAATAGTTCCCTGATGAAAGCCTCTAAATAAACTGGCTGACTGGGCAATGTTTGCCGTGATGAAAAGAGAATTGAAGTGTATATGCAAAATCAAAGACACATACATTCCAGGAGACTGAAAAGGTCAAGAGAGGCATGTGACAGCTATTCAATATGATGAAAATAGGGTTGACATACAGACTCAAGTCAGATATTTGCCTCTGTTATAATTTTAAATTGATATAAGGATAAAATATAAATTTCCTTAGTTAGGCAATAGATTGACTACCAAGAATTGTCATCATTAGTTACTTATAATATCAAAGGACACACAGACTTTTTGGTTATATTCTGGTAAATGTAGATACTTGGTTCCTATATCTAGACAGGAGTGCTTTCCCAACCATTCTCAATTTCCCTTGAGAATTGTAATCAATTGCATTGAAGAGATAAAACCAGGACTGTTTGATGAAGTCCACTGGGTATATTAGTATCAACAGATTTTAACTTTTTGTGATTTTGACAGAAGATGAATTTGTAAAGCAAATATATGAAATATATGCCCCTTAAAAGCCTAATCTAAAAGCTAGCAATCAAACCCTGGCATCAGACAAGAGTTTGTCTCAGTAAACTGGGAATAAGGCTTCCTCATGACCCAGCTATTCCACTTCTTGGAATATACCCAGAAGATGTTCCAGCACACAAGAACATTTGCTCAACCATGTTAATATAGTAGCCTTATTCATAAAAGCCAGAACATGGAAACAGCCTAAGTGCCCATTGTAGAAGAATAGGTAAAGAAACTGTGGTACATTTACACTATGTAATACTACTCAGCTATTAAAAACAAGGAATTGCCGAAATTTGTGGGCAAATGGATTAAACTAGAAATGATCATAATAAGTGAGTTAACCCCGAAGCAGAAAGAGTCAAATGGTATATTATCTGGACACTAGCCCAAGAGCATGTCCCATGAATGTCTTCACTTCCATGGAAACTGGGAGACAGGGGATGACATCCTATTGACATCTAGGTAAGAGAAGCTTGGGAGAATGGGGAAATAGAAGGATCCAGAGGGTCCTAGAAACCTACAAGAAGAACATTATTATGAGTGGATCTGGGCCTCAGGGTCCTGCACAAATTATGGCACCAGCGAAGAACAATATGTGCAGTAAACTTTGAACCCCTACCAAGAAGTACCCAATGGACAGGATATTCTCCACAGTTGAGTGGAGAGTGGGGTCTGACTTTCACATGAACTCTGGTGCCCCATATTTGACCATGTCCCCTGGATGGGGAGGCCAGAGTAAGGATATCAGGCTACCAAGGAGAGACTTGATATCCTATGAGCATATTCAGGGAGAGGAGGTCCCCCTCAGTCACAATCATAGGTGAGGGCAGTAAGGGGAAAATGGGAGGGAGGGAGAAATGGAAGGATACAAGGGATGGGATAACAATTCAGATTTCATATGAATAAATTAATAAAATGAAATAAAAACGAAAAAGAAAATCAGGAGAAAATTCCATTCTCAAAATAATTTCAATATGTAAAATATGAAATAAAATGCCAGGGCAAATAAAACACATATTAAATAAAAAGGAAAAAGAAAAAAGAAAAAAAAGAATCACTTTTTCCTGTCAGGACCCAAAAGAAAATCTTCTTGTGCCCTGTATAGTTGTAGAATGTGCTCCCTACCATCATTAAAATGTTATTTTTTTATGAATGAGATCAATCATTACAACAACAACAAAAAAGACTGTGTACGAGAAGATGTTAGACTTGAGAGAAAGAGATAAGGGAATCCTGCTTCTTTTCTCTTGCTGCTACAGGTACTTCAGGGTAGGTACTGTCATAGTACATGAAACAACTTATTATTCTTTATTTACCATTTAACATATTATTTATATAACCCGTATATGTACATAATGACGGTACTTACATTATGATATATTATGTACACTGTATTCAATATTCATCTTCCTCAGTTGTTCCATCTCAAGACTCATCAAACATGTGAATGGGATTTTGGTCTCATAAATTATCTGTGACTTAATATTGAGCATCACTTCCACAGTATAGTCACATATATTCAGACTTTGGGCACCTTTGTGGGTTTATATAGATTAGGTTTGGCTTTAGATATGGCCATGAAGCCAAGCATGTCGGCGCATGATTGTTCTCCCAGCACTGAGGAAGGAATAGGCAGGCAGACCTCTGTGAGTTCAAGGCCAACCTGGTCTACAAAGCAAGTGCAGGACATCCAAGACTACACAGAGAAGCCTGTGATGGATTTTCTTAATTAGATTAATGAAAGGGGAAGACACACCTAAATGTGTGTGACATCATTTCAGGGGATGATAATCTTGAACTGAATAGAAAGGAAAAATGTGCTGAGTTCTTTACTATAGATCCAAGGGGCCCAGATGCTTCCTCCACATCCTTTCATCATGACCTCCTCAGTACAACCATTTAATTTACTTTTATCAGGATATTTTTATCATAGCAGTAGAAAGTGAAACTGAAAGACATTGCACATACTGAAGCAGTAAATTGACAGGAGGCAGAGAGGATCCAACATGGAAAATCTGGTCTAATGTTTAAGATTAAAATACATATATATATATATATATATATATATATATATATATATATATATATATATATATATATATATACATATTTTTTCTGATTTAAGGGAGAATATAAAGAAAGACAGTCCACTGAAATTCAATTTGTGTCATGCCTGTCCCTTCTATCTAATGTCAGTCTCACAGATTATGAACCTTTCTGCAAAGGATCATTAAACGACACTGAGATTCCATCTTACACCCATCAGAATGGCTAAGATCAAAAACTTAAATGACACCACATGTTGGCGAGGATGTGGAGAGAGAGGAACACTCCTTCATTGCTGGTGGGAATGCACACTAGTACAACCACTTTGGAAAGCTATCTGGTGCTTTCTCAAAAAATGGGAATAGGGCTTCCTCAAGGCCCAGCCATCCCACTCCTTGGAATATACCCAGAAAATGCCCTACCACATAACAGGAACATATGCTCAACCATGTTCATAGCTCCTCTATACATAATAGCCAGAACATGAAAACAGCCTAAGTGGTATATTTACATGATGGAATACCACTCAGCTATTAAAAACGAGGAATTCCCAAAATTTGTGGACAAATGGATTGATCTGGGAATTGTCATAATGAGTGAGTTCACCCAGAAGCAAAAAGAGACAAGTGGTATATACTCACTTATATCAAAACACTAGTCCAAGGGATACATACCATGAAAATCTTTACTTACCAAGAAAGTGGGTCAGAGGAGAGGATATCCAATTGAGACTTTAGGCAAGAGTGGCATGGAAAAAAGAGGAAATAGTAGGACCCACAGGGTCCTGGAAACCTACAGGAAGAACTTTATGAAAGGCAGATCTGGATCCTGGGGTCCTCCTCAAACTAAGGCACCAGCCAAGGAGAATATAGGCAGTAAGCTTCGAACCCCTACCAAGACCTAGCCAACGAACATGATACTCTCCACCGTTGAGTGGAGAGTGAGATCTGACTCTCACACGAACTCTGGTGCCCCTTTTCTGACCATGTTCCCCGGATGGGGAGACCTGGTGGCACTCAGAGGAAGGATAGCTAGTTACCAAGAAGAGATTTCATATTCTGAGAGCGTATATAGGGGGAGGAGGTCTCCCTCAGTCACAGACATAGGGGAGGGGATAAGGGGAGAAATGGTAGGGAGGGAAGAATGGGAGGAAACAGGGGAAAGGCTAACAATCGCGATGTAATATGAATAAATTAATTTAAAAAAGAGAAATGAAAGTTTGTTGGCCTCTTGACAATGGAGTCAGTTGTAATCTTAAAACAGGCAAAAATAATTAGGCAGGTTTTTGTGGAATACACTTAGTAAGAGCTAGTGATAATGTTTCAGTATGTCTGGTATAGGCTTCAGTCGGTGTGTATAAATGTGTTTTAAGTGTCTCAAAATTGCTAAAGGAAGAGCTGAGAGTCAAATACTGAGAGTCAAATAATAGGTAAAAACAAAGTGTTTATTCTAGAGAAAGAGCCTGCATGCAAGGGTCAACAATAGATACAAAATGGCAGCAACCTAGAAGAAGAGCTCACCGGCTCTTTTAAATGCTTCTAGGGGAATCCTAACTGTGGCTATGGATTAGCCAGTGCCTGTGGATAAGGCTGGTGCTACTGGTGGCTGTAGAACTCTAGGTATGACCTTTTAGCAATGTCCCGACCTATCATTACCCCCACTCAAATATTGTCCCATGTCAAATCTTAGAGTGGGATATAAAGGATGATATTGGGATTTCTGCACCATGAATTGAACATTAGAGGTCTGGTTAGGCTTTCTCTGACCCTTTATTGCCCCCTGTCTTTATGTAACTGAATTAATATTTGATGTTATAACTTCTGTATAGTTATACAATGGGTTTCATCATGCCTTGAAAACAAACATTTGACAGCATTAATGTGCTCTTGGCCAAACATGAAATAAAGGCACACAAAGCATTACCAAGAGAAACAGATCTAGGGGACCATTTTCTGGTATGTCAATAGGTAGCAATTTGTCCCTAAAGCAGAGGGTTTCTTTTTTTTAGCATATCCGCCTTTTAGGTGGGACAATGGACGATATATACTCTTCTATAACTACTACTATCGGACATTAGAACATTGTTCTTGGGGCCTAGGAAGGCTCAAAGGCTAGGCAATGGGGTATTTATTCTAGGCATCTGATTAGCCAATCCAATTGAAGAAACAGGGAGCAATCACATTAGGTGGACTAGTTTACATCAGATTTCAGAAAGTCCAGATCTCAGCAGATTACAATACATAGGTGATTCTTGGGTGAAGTCTGTTAACCAGGTGAAAATCTGATGACACAAATATAGACTAGGGACAGAAATTAAAATTGTGTCTATAAGACAACAGGAGTAGGTTCATGCCTTTAAGACCAGCAGCTTTAGTTTAAAAAGCATGAACATTCTTTTTTCAGTCCAGGAGCCAATATATATATATATTGGAAAGACATATTTTTAGCGTGATGAGAAGCACACTTAAGTCTATACTCAGAAAACAACCAACGGAAAATAAAAATCTTGAGGCTGTGACCAAATAATAAGCAGTCAGTGTTCCACTAGTTTATGAGAACTCTATTGATCAATATTAACATTATAAACTTTTGAAATATTATAACAATAGCATAGAATAGGAAAAGAAATCTCCAATATTTCCTAATTTTATATGCCTTAAATCATTTTCTTATAGTTCTACAACTTGTATTTATGTACTTTAAAACATTTTCTTAGATGCTCCAACCTTAATAATTTGCATTTACCAACCTTCATACACCTTTGATCCTCAGATATTTTCTTAGATCAAACATTTTCTTAAAATCTTTTCTTCATAACTTGTATTCACCAACCTTAAAACAACTACTACAATTCTCAGAAATTTTGTTAGTCTTTATAATAATATACATTAGTGTTCTCAGATCTTATATATATTTTACTTTTTTTTTATCTAGTTATTCACCAGGAGACACAGGAGTACTGGGAGTAGTCATTTAAATGAAGTATAATAAAATGTTATATTGAAATTTATTTACCTTTCAACATGATGCCAATAGGTAAGGCAAACCTCTTTGCCTTTTTAACAATAAGAGACTTAGTATCTATTAGTTTTAATTAGCTAATGAATTGAGTAAGGAACTAACAGTGGATCAAATTGTCCTCCAGCTGTCAAACTACCATTATATCAGAGACCAGAGAAACATAAATTTACCTAGATAAATCTACATATAAATCTAAGTGATAAATATGACTTTTCAGTAAAAAAGCTAGACAGTTGTCCAAGGCTGCCATGCTTTTCATGGCACCAAAAGCAGTAGGAGGGTGCCCACCAAGGACAGAAGACTAGAGGCTGTTTTCTGTGGAAGAATAACATAAGAGAGACTTACCTCACCTCATTTTCTTCAATGTAAGACAATAACTCTTTGGATGCCCAGTTTGTCCACAGTTTATACTAGACCCTAGAAGTATGAGAGACATTGGTGGCAATCTTGTCAAGTGTCTAAAATAACACAATTGACTCCTTGGGGAGATCCAAGATGAAGGGAAGAGTGTGGACCATGTTTGGAAGCTCCAGTGAACAATTCAGGGAATTGCACAGTTTTCTGAGCCAGGAACACCAAGGTCCACACACCATGCAAGCAGGAGTGATCCATGGTTTAGAGGGACCAGGGTGTGGAGGACCTGCATTCCCCTGCACATGGGAGGAGCACGGATTTTCTCGGATCAGAGTAGCAGCAGCAGAAGCAGCAGCAGCAGCAGTGGTACCAGCGGCACCAGCGTCAGCAGTGGCGGTGCCTAAGGTGTGCAGCTCAGAGCCTTCGGCTGGAGGCAATTGGTGTGGTGGCCAGTGGGAGTTGCTGTGGGAGAGGGGACTCTGGGCAGGACTTGGGTCGCATGGTGCCTTGAGACCAAAACTATACTCGGTGGAGAGCTCAGCCCCAGAGTCCCGGGTTCAGCTCAGTGCCCAGTGCCCTGAAGAAGCTGGCTCAGCTCAGCAAGCAATTCTGCCTGAGGCACTAGCTCAGCGCAGCCACAGCTCCCCTGCTGTGATGCAGGCTGGGCAGAGCGCTCAGTTCGACCCTATGCGCTAGGTCAGCATAGCCGCTGCTCCCCTGCTGTGACTCAGGTTGGGCAGAGCGCTCATTTCTACGCGAGGCACTAGCTCAGCACAGCCACAGTTCTCCTGCTGTGACTCAGGCTGGGCAGAGCACTCAGTTTCACACAAGGCACCAGCTCAGCTCAGACACAGCTCCCCTGCTGTGACGCAGGCTGGGCGGGGCACTCAGTTACACCGGAGGTGTTAGCTCAGCTCAACGAGCAGTTATGCCCACGACACTGGCTCAGCTCAGCAGGCAATTCTGGGGCAATGACCCAGTCTGTGGTCAGCATGCAGATTCACCCCAGAGGCCCTAGCTGGCCTTGCTGGGCAGATTGGGCCCAGACACTCTAGCTGAGCTATGCACGCTAGCTTAGTGGCTCTAAGTCTCTGGCTGGACTATCCACGCAGTTTAGGCCCAGAGTCCCGGGCTGAACTCAGTGCGCAGTGTGAGTCCAGAGTCCCTGGCTGAACTCGGTGCACAATTCTGCCCCAGAGACTTGGGTGGAGTTCGGCGTGCAGTACGGGGCCAGAGTCGCTAATTGTGCTTGGCAGACAGATTGGGCCCAGAGACTCTAGCTGAACTTTTGGCAGAGTCCCAGCTCTAAGACTCTGGTTGGACACAGTGTACAGTTTGAATCCAGAATTCCTGGCTGAGCTTGGCGGACAGTTCAGGCCCTGAGTCAATAACTGACCACAGCACGCACTTTGGGCCAAAAGCCCCTAGCTGAGCTTGGTGCACAGTCTGAGCACAAAAATTTGGGCTGGCCCCTGTGTGCATTTTGGGCCCAGAATCCCTAGCTAAGCTCAGACAATTTAGGCCCTGAGAATCTAGCTGAGCTCTGCCCGGGGTTTGGGCCCAGTGTCCCGGGCTGGACTTGGCAGAGGACCAAGAAGGCTATGGATACCTTGGGCTGACCCAACACTCATTAAGAGACCCAGAATGATTGCAGGACCCACAGCACAGGGGAGCTGAGGATCAATGGATAGGAGAGTCTAAAACGACAGGGCTAATCTCCTGCTATCCACACCAGTGAGGCATCAGAGCTCCCAGCCTATGGATATCATGAGAAAACAAGTGAATCTATCATGAGACTCCATCCATCCAACTCTGGAAGCTACCCAACAAAAACAAAGATGCCAGGATGTCTAAAGGACAGCTTAAAAGCATATCCAAAACCCCCCAAAACAACTTGGCGTCTCCAGTTTCCAGCTATCCAAAGGAAAACAATCCAGAGAACTCAAATACAATGGAAATACAAGAAAACGACCTCAAATCCTTAGTAATGAGGATGATAATGGAGGAAACAAATAAAGTTCATAATCAAATGCAGGAAAACGCAGCCAAACAGGTGAGAGACATAAAAGAATCACATAGAGTGGAACTGGAAATTTTTTGGGAAAATGCAAACAACCAGATGAAAGAAATAAATAAAACGTTTCAAGCTCTGAAGACCTATAAAGAGGCAATGGAAGAAACTCAGGAATATACAAACAATCAGATGAAAGAAATAAAAAAATCAGTTCAATATCTGAAAATGAATATGGATTCAATGATAAACACACAGAAGAAAAACAAGAATGTGAGACCTCAGAGAAGAAGGCGAGCAACACAGATGTGAGCTTTTCTAACAGAATCCAAGAGTTGGAAGAACGAATCTCAGGTCTAGAGGTTACAATCACAGATCTTGAAGGATCCATTAAAGAAAATGCCAAATCTGGAAAACTCCTGACACAAAACATCTAAGAAATTAAGGACACCAGGAAAGAAGAAATCTGAGGAAAATAGGCATTGAATAAAGAGAAGATATCAGACTCCAAGGCCCAGAAACTATTCTAAACAAAATCATAGAAAAAATTTTCCCCAGTCTAAAGAAAGAGATGCCAATAAATATACAAGAGGCTTACAGAACACCAAATAGAATTGACCAGAAAAAAAAAAAAAAAAACTGCCCGTCATATAATAATCAAAACACAAAACATACAGAAGAAAGAAAAAATATTAAAAGCTGCAAGGGAAAAGGGCCAAATAACATTTAATGCCAAACCTATCAGAATTATACCCGACTTCTCAGCAGAGACCATCATAACCAGAAGGGCCTGGACTGAGATCCGGCAAACACTAAGAGACCACAGATGCCAGGCCAGACTATTTACCGAGCAAAACTATCAATAACCATTGATAGAAAAAACAAAATATTCCATAACAAAAACAAATTCAAACAGTACCCATCCACAAATCCAGGTTTTCAGAAGGTACTAGCAGGAAAACTCCATCCCAAAGGGTCAAATTACAACCAAAACTACTCGGGAAATAGATAACTATCCCATGGCAAAAACACAACTACACAAATGCTTGACTGGAACTAACATCAAAATTAAGACTCTTAACAGTCACTGGTCATTAAAATCTCTCAACATCAATGGTCTCAATTCTCCAATAAAAAGTCAAAGGCTAACTAAATGGGTGCATAAACAAGATCCAACACTCTTCTGCATTCAAGAAACACATCTCACACTTAATGATAGGCATTACCTAAGGGTAAAAGGTTGGACGAAAATATTCCAAGTAAATGGTCACAAGAGCAAGCAGGTGTAGCTATTTTAATATCGAACACAATAGACTTTCAACCAAAATTAATCAAAAGGGATGAGGAAGGACACTTCATACTCATCAAAGGTAAAGTCTACCAAGATGACATCACAATTCTGAACATCTATGCTCCCAATACAAGGGCACTCACATTTGTAAAAGATCTGCTAAAAAATCTTAAATGACACATCAATTCCCACACCATAATAGTGGGAGACTTCAACACCCCATTCTCACTGAAGGATAAGTCATTGAAACAGAAACTAAGCTGAGAAATAACAACATTAGCCAATGCCATGGGTCAAATGGATCTAACAGATGTCTATAGAACGTTTCACCCTAACAAGAAAGAATATACTTTCTGCTCTGCACCCCATGGCACCTTCTCTAAAATTGATCATATCGTAGGTCACAAAGCAAGCCTCAATAGGTACAGGAGGATTGAAATAATACCATGTATCCTATCAGATCACCATGCTCTTAGGCTGCAATTCAACAGAAATAACAAAAAGCCTACACATACGTGGAAACTATACAACTTTCTGCTAAATGACATCTGGGTCAGGGAAGAAATAAGGAAAGAAATCAAGGAGTTTCTAAAATTCAATGAAAATGAAGAAACAACATACCCAAATTTGTGGGATACATTGGAAGCAGTGCTAAGCGGAAAATTCATAGCACTAAGTGCCTTTAAAAAGAAATTAGAAACATTGCACATAAGCATCTTTATGACACAACTGAAAGCAGTAGAAAAAAAAAGCAGAAACACCCAAAGGGAGTAGACATCTGGAAATAATCTAACTCAGGGCTGAAATTAACAAATTAGAAAATAAGAAAACAGTCCAAAGAATCAACAAAACCAAGAGCTGGTTCTTTGAGAAAATCAACAAGATAGAAAGACCGTTAGCCAAATTAACTAAAAGGCAGAGAGACAGTATTGAAATCAACAAAATCAGAAATGAAAAGGGAGACATAACAACAGACACTGAAGAAATACAAAGAATCATAAGATCCTAATTTGAAGGCATATATGCCACAAAATTTGAAAATCTAAGGGAAATGAATGATATTCTTGATCAATTTCACTTGCCAAAGTTTAGTGAAGAACAGATAACAAGATAAATAGTCCCATTTCCCTTACAGAAATAGAAGCAATCATTGATAGGCTCCCAATAAAAAAAGCCCAGGTCCAGATGGTTTCAGTGCAGAATTCTACCAGACCTTAAAGGGCGGGCTAATACCGATACTTCAAGCTACTCCAAAAAATAGAAATGGATGGAACATTACCCAATTAATTCTATGAGGCAATAGTCTCACTGATACCTAAACCTCACAAAGACTCAACAAAGAAAGAGAATTTCAGACCAATTTCTCTTATGAACACCGATGCAAAAATACTGAATAAAAACTGGGAAAACGAATACAGGAACACATCAAAGATATCATTCATCATGACCAAGTAGACTTCGTTCCAGGCATGCAGGGATGGTTTAATAGACAGTAATTCATCAATGTAATCCACCATAAACAAACTGAAGAGAAAAAGCCACATGATCATCTCCTTAGATGCAGAGAAAGCATTTGATAAACTCCAACACCCATTCATGTTTAAAATTTTATAGAGATCAGGGATACAAGACACTCTCCTCAACATAATAAACCTATATATAGCAAGCCAATAGCCAAAATCAAAGTAAATGGTGAGATACTCAAGGAAATTCCTCTAAAATCGGGAACAAGGCAAGGCTGCCCACTCTCTCCATATCTCCTCACTATAGTACTCGAAGTTCTAGCCAGAGCAATAAGACAACAAAAGGAGATCAAGGGTATCCAAATTCGAAAGGAGGAAGTCAAATTATCCCTATTGGCAGATGATATGATAGTGTACATAAGTGACCCTCAAAATTCCACAAGAGAACTCTGACGACTGATAAACACCTTCAGCAAATTGGCTGGATACAAAATTAACTCAGAAAAGTCTGTAGCCTTCCTATACACAAATGACAAACTTGCAGAGGAAGAAATTAGGAAAGCCACACCCTTCACAATAGCAATATCAAATATTTAGGAGTTACTCTAACTAAGCAAGTGAAGGACTTGTTTGAAAAAAAAATTGAAAACTCTGAAGAAAGAGATTGAAGATGACCTGAGAAGATAGAATGATCTTGCTTGCTCATGGATCGGGAGAATTAACATAGTAAAAATGGTCATCCTACCAAAAGCAATCTACAGATTCAATGCAATCCATATCAAAATACCTACACAATTTTTAAAGACATTGAAAGTTCAATTCTGAACTTCATATGGAAAAACAAAAAACCCAGAATAGCTAAAACAATCTTGTACAATAAAAGATGCTCCAGAGGAATCCCCATACCTGATCTCAAACTGTACTATAAAGCAATAGTAATTAAAACAGTATGGTACTGGCACAGCAACAGGCTGGTTGATCAGTGGAATCGAATTGAAGACCCAGATATGAATCCACACACATACGGTCACTTGATTTTTGACAATGAAGCCAAATCCATTCAATGAAAAAAGGATAGCATATTCAACAAATGGTGCTGGTCTAACTGGAGGTCTATGTGTAAAAAAATGCAACTGGACCCATATTTGTCACCTTGCATGAAATTCAAATCCAAGTGGATTGAAGACCTCAACATAAAACCAGAGACACTAAGTCACTTAGAAGAAAAAGTGGGGAGGAGCCTGGAACATATTGGCACAGGAAACAACCTCCTGAACAAAACACCAATGGCCGAGGCCTTAATGTCAACAATTAATAAATGGGACCTCATGAGGCTGAGAAGATTCTGTAAGGCAGGAGACACTGCCAGGAAAACAAAGCAACAGCCTACAGACTAGGAAAAGATCTTTGCCAACCCTACATCTGACAAAGGTCTAATATCCAAAATATATAAAGAACTCAAGAAATTAAACACCACCAAACCAGATAACCAAATTGAGAAATGGGACCTGGAACTAAACAGAGAATTCTCAACAGAGGAATATCAAATGGCTGAAAAACACTTATAGAAATCATCAACCTCCTTAGTCATCAGGGAAATGCAAATCAAAACAACTCTGAAATTCCATCTTACACCCATCAGAATGCAAAGATCAAAAATTCAAGGGACACCACATGCTGGTGATGATGTGGAGAGAGAGGAACACTCCTGCATTGCTGGTGGGAATGCAAACTAGTACAGCTACTTTGGAAATCTATCTGGTGCTATCTCAGAAAAATGGGAATAGGGCTTCCTCAAGACCCACCTATTCCACTCCTTGGAATATACCCAGAAGATGCTCCAGCACACAACAAGAAAATTTGCTCAACCATGTTCATAGCAGCCTTATTCATAATAGCCAGAACATAGAAACAGCCTAAGTGTCCATCAGTAGAAGAATGGATAAAGAAACTGTGGTACACATACACTATGGAATACTATTGAGCTATTAAAAACAGGGAATTCCCGAAATTTGTGGATAAATGGATTGATCTAGAATTGATCATAATGAGTGAGTTAACCTAGAAGCAGAAAGACTGAAATGGTATATACTCACTTATATCTGCATACAAACCCAAGGGGCATGTCACACAAAAGCCTTCACTTACCAGGAAACTGGGACAGAGGGGAGGATATCCTATTGGGACTCTAGATGAGAGAAGCATGGGAGAATATCAAAGTAGAAGGATCCAGAGGGTCCTAGAAACTTACAAGTAGAATATTATGATAGTCAGATTTGGGCCCAGGGTCCCGCTTAAACTAAGGCACCAGCCAAGGATAATACAGGCGGTAAATTTTAAACCCCTACCCAGATCTAGCCATTGGACAGAAGATTCTCCACAGTTAAGTGGAGAGTGGGATATGACTTTCTCACATACTCTGCTGCTTCATATTTGACCATGTCCCCTGGAGGGGGAGACCTGGTGGCACTCAGAGGAAAGACAGCAGGTTACCAAGAACAGACTTGATACCCTATGATCATATACATGGGGAGGTAATCCCCCTCAGGAACAGTCATAAGGGAGGGGAATAAGGGGAAATTGGGAGGGAAGAAAGAATGGGAGGATACAAGAGATGGGATAACCATTTAGATGTAACAAGAATAAATTAATAATAAAAAATAAAAAAAGAAAATAACATAATCTAGAATTGACATCATCTGTTTTGCTAAAATCTTCTCGGAGACCTTGGTGAGTTACTGCTAGTATCTGGAAGTCTCTGTCATAATAAACTTCAATATATTTAATGCCATATACATCAGATCTCTGACAAGCTTTAGGGATAGCATATTTTACTTAGTCTTTGTCTGATTTTAATAGTTATCTGCTCCAAACTACGTCTTGCAGACACAAAACAGAATGTTATGAATCTTTACTTTGCAGATAAGTGTTTGAGGACCACATCTATCTTAAGTAGATATAAATGAAGAAATTTGCTTGTAATTACTTTTTCTTTAACTTTATAAACATATGGAGAATGCTAAATAAAGATTAATCTTCTAATTAACTGAATCTGGTATTAGTATAACATTTAATATATTTCTGGACAAGTATCAAAGCAAAGCTTTCGATCAGAGATACAGTTCACAGAGAGACTGGCAATCTTGCTGTTGCCATTACAGTACATCATTTAGCACTGAACAGCAAAAGCTTAAAAAATATAAGTTGCATTTGGAGTTTAGGAAGGATTTGAACAGGGCTGGCAGCCATCAGGAAAGGTAACATCAAAGCCATGATTTTCCTATAGCAAAGATGGCAGTTAGTCATGTGACTGCCTGTAGTAGGAATAGTGGTGAAATTCTGACTCCACCCTTTTTATTCCTAGATTCAACATGCCTTTTAGCAATGACAGGTCATCTCAGTGTAAGTGCATTCATATATGTGGAGACTAAACATGAGTAGATATGTATGTGTGTGTGTGTGAAGGCTGTGTGTGTAAATGTGTAAGTGGATGCATGTGCTTGGAGATTATGTGTGTATAAATGTGTGAGTGGATACATGTGTGTGGAGACTGTATATAAATGTGTGAGCAGATCCATGCACTATGAGAGATAAAACAAAAACACTGGCACATATCATTAGCAATATGCTTTCTATGCATATGTGTGCTGATGGACACATTTGTACAGTGTTTGCACACCTGCAGAGGCCATAGGTCAACCTTCCATGTTGTTCCTCAGGATCTTTCCACCTTGTTTTGTGAGATCATGAATTTCAGCACTGGACTGAGGGTCAGTGAGGCCGAGGGATTAACCCATGGGTTCTTTTTTATTGAAGACCAGTACAAAGAAAATGAAACATTATTGACAGTTTTACTATTTACTACATTTTTAAAAGTTAGTTAAATGAATAATTAGCTAATTTTCCTCAACAGCTTTTTTATTGTTAATATACCCCTCGATAGGGACAGAATAAAATGCCCACAGGACAAAAAAGTAAAGGTCAATTGAGCAGTACTTCCCAGAATCTGCTGTTCCTCTCCTATGTTCCTCTCCTATTATCTTGCACTTTGCTGATGAACACTTGAGCAAATTCAACTCATGTCTGACCTTAACTTCTCTGTCTTCATTTCTTATCATTTCCAATCTGATGTTTACCTCAGCTGACAGAGTAAAAATTTTCCCATGTTATGAAGTATTGAAGTTTATTTTAAGGAATATCCATGGATTTTGAAAAATTATAGTGTGAAGGGTTTTCAGGATTGATATTTTTTCCTGTGAGGTTTTGTTCTGAAATTTCTCAAGCAGCAGTGAGCAAGCATCATCCCACTGGACTTTCGAAGCACTTTGGCTGGATTTTCAATGAGCTAGAACTGTTTTGGGGTTGTTGACTGAATCAGCAGCAAACTGTCAATGCTCCCCCATGGAGTGGCTGTTTTCTATGTTAACCAACTGGCCACGTGGTTCCTTCCCTGCATAGTCACTGTCTTTGCATTATAGTTGAAGGACTATTTGCAGAAAGGCACTTTCAAATGTGTCAAAACCTGTTCCTCACTAGACACACGCTGTTTTCTTATAAACTGGGTACTTTATCTAAAACCATTAAACAGAATGCCCAACCTGTGCTTATGAAAAGCTGCTCTGTTTTGAATAGAAGCTTTACCATCTGGCAGATTCTTACTTATTCCTGGTCACTTTCTATCTAAATGGACCAGGAAATGAACACATATCATGTCATTTCATTAACAAGACTGAAATCTGTTAGTTGTTATTTGCTTTAATAATGAAAACTTCTAAGATTAGCCACTGAGAGCTGCTTTAGCCTGCCACCTATCATTCTGATGTGCTCTCCTCTTCTGGGGGCTGTTCCTAATTACTGACTTCTTACAACATGCTCAAAGTCCATTTGTGATGAACTAGCCTGCTTCCATTGTAAGAATTTTAAGGTAAGAGCAAACCAGATTCATTCTTATTTATGATTAAATTTCTGTTTCTCAAGGAGTGGCCTATGTCCCATATGTAAACTTATCTGGTTCTGAGCTGCTTTTGCCTAGAAAGAGCAACCTAGCATTTGTTTCAAATATTTATTATAATCATCTTGCAAACCTACCTTTGTTTCAAATGATTGTTTTGACTACCTGTTGTAGTGACTATCTTGTTACTACCACCTTGAAATCATGTCTCTGTTTCAAGATGTCTTATGACTAATTTTTATGCTTGTTTTGCTCCTTAATGTACCTATTTTGCCTTCCATATCCCCCATTTGAAAACTCCTTATCCTTGAGTTAGAAAAACTTTGCCTTTCTCACATACTGTGTTACACTCTTACATTGCTGATATTGTCTGTGTTCCATGGCAGCCCTGTGATGTGATTAAAATGGTCGAAATGAAAGGCATCAAACTCCCAGGCACATCTTGAGAGAATTTCATGACCGAATTTATTAAAGTTGGCAGACCCACCTTAAATGTGAATGGCATCATTCATGGGTTGAGGTACTGTGCTTCCTGAGTGCAGTGTGATGAGACCAAGCTACTTAATCCCCAGCCATTGTGTTGGGGCTTCCTTGCACTGTGAGCTAGAATAAACTACCTTCTTTAAATTACTTTATCATATTTTTTTTTTGTTTCAGCAACAAGAAAAGTAACTAATGTATTCTGGCTCCTTGTTCCGGGGAGGAAAGTGTTTAGGTATTCTAAGATTTGTGGCTCCATGTAGCTAGGAAATATTAACAGATTACTAGATGCATAGGTGGCAACATTCCACCTTCCTTATATAGAGGCTTGTAAAACCCTCACTTTGTAATGATAGCTCAATTCCATTGCAATCAATCTCTCAGGATTGATCTCACCTCTTCTCTTTTTCATAATAGTAGGCTCCTTTAACACCACATCTTCTCTATTGCATGTTGTAGTGATCTTCACATTCACTATGCGTATATAAAAATACATAACTAGCCTTGGCAAAAGCTAGTTTCAGAAACATAACATCATATCCCTAGAAAAAGGACTCTCCCAAGAGGATTTATTTCGTGTTCAAACTTAATATTTATTTTGTTTTTCTTCTGAATGTAAGCAAAGTAATATTTTCAAAAGTCATTTCCATTAAATTTTCTTATTTCTAGAATAATTATATTAGCTTGACCTGCAAGAACATTATTATCTTTCCTGCATGTGTCTGTGTTTGTGTGTGTGTGTGTGTGCATGCATGCATGTGTGTGTGTGTGTGTGTGTGTGTGTGTGTGTGTGTGTGTGTATGCTAGAGATCAATATAAGATATTCTTCAGGCATACTCTGACTTTATTTTTTTTCTGAACTAGGTTCTTCTACAATATGGGAACTCTTATAAGGCTAGACTGGCTGGCCTGTAATCAGAAATCCTCCCATCTGTGCCTCCCAAGAACTAGGATTTAAAATGTATGCCATCACTTCCAGATGCCCTACTTCATTTTCTTTTGCTCCAATAAACAACCTGACCAAAACAACTTGGGGAGGAAAGGCTTAGTTTGGCTTACATATTTGACTCCATCATTGAGGGAGGCCAGAGCAAGAGAAACGGCCAGAACATGGGGCATAAACTATAACAGAGACTACGAAGGATCATACAGTAGTTTAATGTGTTGCTCCTACTGGTTCGGGCAGTTTGATCGTTGAGCAACTTCTATGAGCTGAAACCTCCCACATCAATCATAAATACAGACAGTCAGACAAGGAGTTGATGATCTTTGTTCACAGATGAATCTAGTTTGCGTCTTGTTACCATAAACAAACAAACAAACAAACAAACAAGCCAACAAACAAAGTCATGCTGCCTAAATTTATGTTATGAGAGCTCTAACTCAGGTCTTTATGCTCTCAAGGTAGGTACTTTAGTGATGGAACCATAGGCTCAGGCTCTATCATTTTTTCTTTATATTTTAATTCCATTTTCAGTGTTTTAAAAGTTTTTCCTCCATCAATGATTTTAGTGTGTGTGTGTGTGTTTGTTTGTTTGTTTGTGTGTGTATACATATTAAATATTAACTTGATGTATTATAAAAACTGCTATACAAAAATCATCAGAGAAGATCTTGTCCCTGCTGTTTACTTTTTTACAGCCTTCACAGTAACTATTAAAGGTAATAAGGCTTAACAGCATGTTGCTTGTTTTTCACAGAGTTCCTTAGTGGTAATAGGATTAACAGATAACATTCTTTCTTCCCGATTCAATATTATTCACACTATTACATGCTTTATCTAATTTCTATTAGTCTCTTTCCTACATAGCATTCTAGAATATCATGATATCCTAGGGTAGAGCTAATTCAGCCAGACTTTGACACATGAGTTTTTATAGTGGGCCTACATTGACAAGATTCATGGAGATGTGTTTATTTATATATTGAATGCATTGCCATAATCATTTGTGGATGTGCATATGTATGGATCCATGTATTCCATGTGATAAAAAGGTCAACAGAGGGCTAATTTCTCAGGTGTGCCCAGCCTTCTTTTGAAACAAAGTACTTTCCTGAACTGGAACTTATTGATTCATCTAGGTTGGCTGCCCAGTAGATTCCTAGAGTCTGCATGACTCTGTCTCTTCAGCTCACATCATCATCTTGTTTATGTGAGCATTTTATTCAAGGTGAGGTCCTTCTGTTTACAAGACAAGCATTGTATTGACTGGGCTATCTTTTCATCTCTGCACATTTGTATTACACTGTATTTATCTTCAGATGGCATTTCTAGAAAGGACAGAAATTAAATTTATTTTTGGTTTTGTTATGTCTTTGTAAATGTTTATTCTAATACTTCTGCTAATTTTTCTACCTCCCCTAAGGCTTGTGTGTTAGGTTCCCAACGTCATGTTCTTAAGTACATCCTCTGCTTTAAACTTGACTAGGTAAATCATTTCCCAGAACCACTTGATACTGCTTTACCCAGTGTACTTCCTTGAACCAACATTTTCTCTGTAGCATGCAGATCATTCTGAATAGCCCATTTCCAGAAGATGCAAAGAGGATTTTGGAACTCTACTGCCTAGAAGTGATGTTAAATCTGCCTCAAATATGATGCTATATGTACATGTATTAACATATAGTACAATTCATATGTAAGTAATGAAAGAACCCTCAGCATTTCTATTGAAGAAATGGTATTTTTTGTGCTCATCCCACCGCATTAGCCAGAAATCTTCATATGAAACAGAATTCCCAGGGACAGTAGACCAGATCAAATGGTAAAGGCCCTGGCAGTCTGTGCTCAAGCCCATGTGATGATAGCACATAACTCCCAGACTGTCTAGCACCATCTGATGTCACTACCTATCTGTCATTGAGTGTCTCCCTTCAAGAGTATATAAAAGGAAAAACCCTCCTTGTGGCTCTCTCTTTTTCTTTTTCTTTTCTCTCTCTCTCTCTCTTTCTCTTTCTGTCTGTCTCTGTCTCTGTCTCTGTCTCTGTCTCTCTCTTTCTCTCTCTCTCTCTCTCTCTCTCTCTCTCTCTCTCTCTCTCTCTCTCTCTCTCTCTCTCTTCCTCTCTCTGTTCTGCTGGCATGCACTCCACTTCCTCCTTTCCCCATGCTCATAAAATAAACCTCTCCATATCATATTTGTTGTGTGGCATATATTGCATATTTTATGTCTCTTATTTCTTTAGTAGTTAAGAATAACCAGTTCCCAAAAACTGTCCTCTGATCTACCCCCATCTCTCTCCTTTTTCTCTCTACCTTTCAACACATTAAACTGTAATAAAACCCTTTTAAGTTCAGTACAATTTCATGGTCCACCTTTGAATTAATCCTAATCTGATTGACCCATTTTTCTATATATAGTTTAAGGTAATCAAGAAAGAACATAAAGCAGAGATTGTGTAGGATTCTGTGGTTCATTCATGTAATAATTAGCTAACCAGGGGATGGAGTGATGTCTCAGCAATTAAGAGCACTTGCTACTTTTGCAGAAGGCTCAAGTTCAGTTCCTAGCCCCAATATGGCATCTTACAACTCCAGTTCCAGAGGATCCAACAACTGTGCTGAAAGGCACTGACATTAGGCATGCATGGAGTATGTACACATACAGGCAATGACACACTAAAACATAAAAATTTTAAAAACCAACAAAACAAAGCCTCTTTAAAATTTTATAGACTGGTCTCTTAGGTCCTTACTCCTTTTCACTCTACCTCTTTCTCTCTTCCTCTGTCTCTGTCTCTGCGGTACCCCTCTCCCCTTTTCTTCTATCCCCATGCTCACTTAATAGATGTCATATAATATAAAAAATTACCTAACTAGTACTTGTTTTAAAAAACCTACTATTAGTTTATGGAACACATCTATTTTGTTGATGTTGTTTTTTGCTTATTTTTCCATCACTAATGCAGTTATATTCCTTCTATATTGTATTCCTTCATTCCTCCCTCTCTTCCTCCTTCTCTCCCTCCCTCCCTCCCTTATTTGTCCTTCTTTCTTCTCAACATTCACCTTTCATCTTCCTTCATTTTTATGTTTTTTAATTTTTGAAAAAAGAAAAGTTGAAAGCAACACATAAATATGGATCATTTAGTGATGACACTGCCAAACTGGGAACATGGCTAGGCCCTTGGGTAAGAGATGTGGATGGAGGGCAGCCTCCTCCATAGATAGAACTAATTTCTATTTGTGTCTCTCACATACATCCCTAAGCCAAGCACAGTTCCTACGGAATTATAGCTGACAGGTTTGCACTGATTAGCAGCCTCAGGACAGGGCATCTTCAGAGTGAGATCAATGTCACAGGGCTGTTGCCCTCAGCAGAAATTGCAGAAGAAGGAAAAATGGAATCAGCAATTGCTTCTCAGTGTTATTTATTGGAAGAAAATATGAGAGTCAGAAGTGTGGGGTGAAGGAGAGGGTTTCTTTCTTTCTTTTTCTACTGAATGAATCTTTATTTTACTTTATTAAAATTTATTCATATTACATCTTCATTGTAATCTTCTCACACTTATCTTCCTGTTCCTACTCTCCCTCTCTCCATCTTCTGCCCTATTCCCTTCCCTAGACCTCTGACAAGTTTTAACATGATGACCTGAAGGGTACCTAAATAGTGTGAACAAACCCTGTACACTCAAATGCATAGCTGGAACCTCTAGTTATCATGTGTGTGTGTGTGTGTGTGTGTGTGTGTGTGTGTGTGTGTGTGTAAATGTAAGTTGTGCATGTATGCAGGCATGTGTGTGTTGAGTGCTGTGTTTACGGTATACTATATGTATGTGAGTGTGTAGTACGGTATGCAAGTGTGCACAGTGTATGTGTGTATATAATCTCTGTGTATGTATCATGTATGCATGTATAAAATGTGAGTGTACGTGGAGGTGTGTATGTGTTCTCTGTGTGCAGTGGTGTATGCATGTACGCATATGTGTGAGGTGTATGTCAGTGTGGATGTATGTGTATTTGTGGCATATATATGTATGTGTAGCTCAGGGTAGAGTGTCTTCTTCAGTTGTTCATTACCTTATTTTTTGAATATTTAAAAAATTTTTATTTTATGTATATGAGTGTTTTGTCTGCATATATATCAGAACAGCATATTTGTACTGTGGCCAAAATTCCAGAAAATGTTGTAATTTCCTCTGTAAATATAGTTACAAATGTTTGTGAGCCACCATGTGGGACCTCGGGGCTGAACTCCAGGATCTGCAAGAGCAGCAAGTGTTCCTCATCACTGAGCCATCTCTCCAGTCTCTCTATTATTGAGAAACCCTCTCTCAGTCAGCCTGGAACTCTTTGAATAGCTGGAGTGTTTACCAATGTGTTTCTTGGTCTAGCCTGTCTCTATCCCCCACCTGTTCCCAGTTGTTGGGTTATAAGTACACACTTCCACATCTGTCTCTGGGGATCCAAAATCAGTTTCTCATGCTTTCATTACAAGCAAACAGTTCTTGCAGAGTCATATCACAGTCCTACTGTTATATTTTTATGACTTAATTATTTTTTTTTTATTTAGAGTAGATTCTTTCTCATCTGAATCTTTAGAAGGAACATAGAATATTTTGACAGACTTCCAGGGTGTCTGTGGAATGGAGTTTCACATTTGGCTAGTTTTCCACAGAAAGTTATTTTGATATATTCTAGTTGTGAGAAGGAGCCCAGGTTAATGGGAAGCATCCTCACCCCTGATTCACTGTCCAGTTACTGCAGGCCTTCCTTGCCATGCTTACTTCTGAAGTTTATTTCTTGAAATTATAGGAGGTCTTGCTTTGACCGGAACAAAAGTCCTCACCTGAAATAGGAAGCAATCTGCGGTAGAGAAAATATTTGTTTCTGTTCTTTACCAACAGTATAATTCTCAGAATGCCTGAGGCTTCCCAGATTTCTGAAAATAAGGTTGTACCTCAATGCACAATAAGTCATCAATATAAATCCTGCATAGAGAGTGATTCAGAAACCTCTCCCAAATCAGTGTGGACAAGAAAAATATTACTAATACCAGATCTACATATGAAAGAAACTTTGAAACACTGTGGCTCCCACACTATGGTTTGATACCCCATCCTACTTACATCTTCATTTTGTTCTCTAAAACAACAACATCTTTGGACCTTAGTCAAAAAATCTTCTAAAATTAAAAAATAAAATCACTATTTGCACATTAATATTATAGTTAATTTATGTATTTATGTGTGTGGCTGGGGCTTGCCACAGCATATTTGATGACAATGTGGATCTCTGGGATAAAACTCAGGTCTTCACTATTGGTGGCAAGTGTCTTTTCCTGTTGAGCCATCTCACCTACAGTCTTTATTTAAATATATAACAAATGGACTTTGCTTATTTATATAATTTGTTTGCCATAAAGCTTCAAAACAAATACTAGAACCACAGAATAAACAAGGGTTTAATGAAGCCACAAAAGCAATCAGCAGAATAGTCAAATGGTTTCAGCATGAAACCATAGATATTTTATAGTAAAACACAAGTAAAAGACTCAAGGCAGGAAACATTACAATTCTGAGCAACAGGACTAGCTTTTTTGCAAAGATTTATCTCTTTGATTTTCAAAGAGTATGTATAGTATTTTCTCTAAATCTTAAGAATATATAGCAAAGTTGCTTAGCTTTAACTACAGAAATGCAAATAAAAGAGTAGAGTCTAGAGAAATAGCGTGCAAGATTCGGGTTTTGGTATAAGGCTTGTCTGATCACTCACACAGCACTTCACTTGGATGTTTGTTTGGTGGGGCCTTTTTTCTCTGGGACAGGAGATAGAAGTGAAGATTGGCTTTTGCCTCTGAATCATAATGTAACTTCCAGGCCTTGCTCACAGCACTAGTTAAACATGTGTGCTGCACAAATAAACAAACAGAAGAGCAAGTGAGCTCATACAAGAATCTGAGCAGGCCTGATTTGCCATGCACATCACCCATATTTGTCACTGCTCATCACTTTCTTCTTTTATTCATTATGTTCTCAAACTGTAAAGCCACATAACTTATTTCAAGTTGTTAGGACTAGCCCATATCTAGTGTATGTAAGAGGAATGGAATGATGGATCCATTCATATAGTGCTGGTTTTGCAATCATAAGGACATGAGTTTGATATCCATCACCTACATAGCAGTGATGATTGTGCTGCAGGCACTTGTAGTGCTTGTTCTGAGGAAGGGGAGACAGGTGAATCCCTCAGGCCCATTGTATGGCCAGCTCAGTGTACTTGGTGGGCTTGAGGCTGGTGCAAGTCACAATCATAAAAAGCAAGCTGAATAATATTTTAGGAGTGATAGCTGAGGTTCTCCTCCAGCTCCTATGATCACATTCACCCAGATAAACATATTTAAGCACACACATTTAAAAGAATTGTGTTTATAAATGTGAGAGGGATTGAGGGGAGGGAGGAGAGAGAGAATACAAATTTATTCTCTCCCCTTTTTCATCCATTGTTGTCTCTCCCTTCTTACTGTACTATCCTAAGATCATTAATATTACATATTCAAGAATATTACACAGATGGAAAAGTAGAGAATGATTGCTTTTATTCAATATGATTGTTATATCATTCACTCTGCATTTAAAGTGATGTTACTTGTTTAGTGCTAGTTATGAAGATAGTCACTCTGTGAACCCAGCTTGTTGTGAATTGTCTACGAATTGTCATTAATTGCATTAGCAGTGCTCAGTCACAAGAATGATGAAAAATTATGAAGAGTCCTGTAAACCTGATTGAATGACAAGGTCAATCCTTCTGCTCATGGGAATTAATTTGTTTACTCACAGAAGAGAACTACACACCCACACAACTGACAGAATGATGTTTGTGGTTAAATGGGGCTCAGCACTTCCTTCCACTTATTGGAAGGAAAGATTGATCATCTTCCTCATATTGTCAAGTCATTAATACTTTCTTCTAGGAAAAATATACACTTCAGCCAAATATATCTGTATGAAATGGTGATAGTAATTACGGCTAATGGTGGCCACGCCAGTTGCCAATGTCTGTAAATATTATTTTCAACATGTTCCTGTAAGCAACTCTAATGAATCTTATTAGGTCAGCAATGAAAACAAACAACCAAGGAAATCAACAATGAGAAACATAGATCAGTGAGATATCTCAGCAGGAATAGGAGTCAAAATTCAAACCTGATAACTGAAGTTTAAGAAGGGAGCCGGGCATGGTGGTGCACGCCTTTAATCCCAGCACTTGGGAGGCAGAGGCAGGCGGATCGCTGTGAATTTGAGGCCAGCCTGGTCTGCAAAACGAGTCCAGGACAACCAAGGCAACACAGAGAAACCTTGTCTCATAAAAAAATAAAAAATAAATGAATAAATAAAAAGAAGGGAATCCAAGATAGTGGAAAGAATTAACTTGTCAAATTGAACTTTGACTTCTATTAATGTACCACAGCATGTGCATGTCCTTCCAAATGCATGCCCACACAAAAAAGTAAGTAGTTAAGTAAAAAGGAAAGAAGAGAAAAAAAGAAAAAAGGAAGGAAAGAAGGAAGGAGGTAAGGAAGGAAAGAAGGACTGAAGGAAGAAATGTCACTAAAACTTAAAACTGAAGAAACATGACCTGGAGAGATTGCAGAGCTGTTAAGAGTGCTTTATTCCCAATCATGAGGACCAGCGTTTAGATCCTCTGAATTAAAAGTAGCACACATACAACAAGCCAAAACTGCTGATAATCTCTTTAACTCTAATTGAGGAATCTATTGGCCTCATCTGGCCCCTGTGGGAACACAGAAATGCACACATACACCCAATTAAGGAAAACTTTTTTAATAGCGAAAAGGAAGGAGAAATCTGTGAATGTGAGAAAAATGTAAGGATGGTAATGAGGAGTGACAATGATAAAGGAGCACTATATACAAGAGTGAAAATATCATAATTAAGCCCATTATTTTATATAAATAATACATACTAATAAAACTCCATAACATTGTTTTATTTTCTTCAGAGACAATATTTTTAAAGATTTAATTGTCTTCCTGTTATGCATGTTTGTTTTGTCTCCACGTAGGTATATGGGCCGTTTTCCTCTAGAGGTAAGAAGAAAGTATTGGATGCTCTGCAACTGGAATTACAGTTCGTTGTGAACATGTTGGTGCTGGGAATGTTTCCTAGTCCTCTGCAAGTGCAATAAGTGCTCTTACCTACTGAGCCATCTGTCCATCCCTAGAAACAATTACTTCCTTATTGTATTTATATTCTAAAATCAAAATCTATGCTACAAGAGACCATCCCTGAAAAAGTAAACTAAAAGGAAAGAAAAAGAAATAAGAAAAGCTTATCAGATACAGCCAAAAAGTACCATTGAGCAGTGTATGCTTCAGAGCATGGCTATGAGATGAAGTGATGAGAAACAGCTTTCAAAGTAATACTGCTTCCTGCAAATTGAGCAATGCTGATTAGGACATAAAGCATACATGTGCTTTACATTTTTTTCATCAGTTTATTTTCTCAAAGCAATGGAAAGTTAACAGAGACACAGTGTCTAAATTGGTGAATGAGGGAACACATCACAGGCAACATTAAGAATGAGTGGCCTTTGGCAAGACATGGCAGTAAAATGCCTACTGAAGTTGTCATACAATTCTGTCATCTCCTCACATATCCCTCAACAGCTTTGGAGAGGGCCCATGATAAAATTCATGAGCCAAAGGAGGCGCATTAGTGGAGACTGACAGCATTTAAACTGAAACAGCCTATTGGGAGTGATGGGACGGTACTAAAGAAACTCTGCAGCCATCGTGACACCTCAGTGTATTGAATCTTCTCTTGTGCAGGATCCTGTGCTGTAGAGGGAACCTGCTTGCCCAGATATCCACAAAGCAGTCTTACTTTTCACTGCTTCACCCAAGATGAATAGCTCCAGCACCTGCAACTGACTTTTCATGGTCATAACTTCAGAGTTCTTTTTCATAATCTATTTAGCACCTGGGTGCTGACCTTATGCTAAAGGCTAACAAAAGTTGAGTAAAATAAACTTTAAGATTAAATCAATAGTGAAAGATGATGATGACATTCAGGAAACTGGTTCTTGCAAAGACTTTTAAAATCATGGATTTTTGGACACAATATATACCGCTAATCTCACAATTTTGGAATTGAATTCAAGCAAACTAATTAATTTCAATTAATTCAATTAAATGTAATTTTCTCTGTGTGTGTGTATGTTTAGGTACACATTTGTAGGAATGTCCTTAAAGTATGTGTTATGTACATATGAAGGCCAGAAGATTGCCTTGGCTTTTCTTTTTCAGGAGCTACCCACCCTGTTTTCTGAGATAGAGTCTCTCACTAGCCTGGAGCTCTCTATTTCACCACACCACAGCTAGCTTACCAGGGATCACCCTATCTCTTCATTACCAGTGCCAGGAGACAAGTGAATATCCCCATACCTGAGATATATGTGTGTGTCTGTGTGTGTGTCTTTGTGTGTGTGTGTGTCTGTGTGTGTATACATATGTATATAAATTTATATATTTGTGCATATACACATACATATACTTATTGTGTATATATGTGAATATTTATTTATACATATAAGTGTATATATAGTCTGGAGATTAAGATCAGATTTTGCATATTAAACAATTTTCTGCCTTTTGGGTCTCTATAGTTGTCACCATCGTATTTTAAATAAAAGCTAAACACACAGCATACTCTCAGTCTAATTATTCCTTCTTCATTCTTCCTTCCCCACTTTCTAAAGTATCTCTTAGCCTTGTAGTCACTCTAAAAGCATCCAGCCCACCAATGGGATCAACAACCTGGATTTGAATTGCTATAGTCTGAGAATATAGGGTAGTGCTTTTCTCTGGGTGGAAACAGAGTGTCCCGTAGCGTCAGATAGCCCTGTCTTCTGATATGGGCAGTCTCAAACCACCAGCTGTGATAACTCATGGTACCATTGTCTCCTGACTTTACACAGACACAGTCAAGTAACTCTAAAACAATAGCAAACAAGAGACCTGACATTGTTCTTCTGTGCCAGTGAATTCCTGGTAAATGCTGTTTTAGAAACTCATTAGCAACTTGTTTTTTTTAGAGAAATAAGAGAGTTTCACACTTCCTGACTTGTTCATTTTCCTTCAATATTGGTATTTTTCCTGATATTTCGCTTAACAGATTTGCTCTAAGACAGTATTTTATCTCATGTCTGAGCAGAACCAGTAATGAAAACTAATTACGAATCACTCAGGTAAAGCAGGATGCTGTGAGTCAGCTTCATCTGTAGTTATACATATTCTTCTATAAGTAGCTTCTTGTTGAGCCATGTGTCATGTTTGTAATTAGTTAATTTAATCTATATATCTGGCTAACTTTGTGGACACCCATAAAAATCATACTGGTCAGTAATGAGTCATAGAAACCATATGTGTCATAATACTCATGATATAGTTCAGCACAGCATGCTTGTCTAATATGCAAATGTGCTAGGTTAGGTCTCCAGCACTGCATAAACCAAATGACCCACACCAACATCTCTTCTAATGTAGCTATTTTAATCCAGCACAATGGATTTTTTTGTGTTTGTGCTGATGTTTTTGTGGGCAGATTTGTAGCACCTGAGACATAATTGTACCACATCTCCCATAATCTTTACAAATAACTCTTTCTGGCTTATGCTTTTACTAGTCTATATATGCTACCAATGTTTTATTTTATTATATACTATTTCCTTTAAAAAGTTTATTATATGTGAGTGTGCCATCTGCACCCACATATAGCTCCTGCTTACAGTATCCTTTGTTTGCATCAAGAGGCTATATGTAGAGATTAACTTCTGTCATCCGCCTTTGTGTAGGCTGACAGGGTCAGATACTTGTCTTATTCTGTCATGCTCATGATCTAATTCATACACCAAGTAATAAATGACTGCACAAAATCAATGTATTATTTTTCTTCAGATATGGCCTTAAACTTGATATGTATCCAAGGACAGCAGTGGACTTCTGATTCTCCTGCTTTCAACTCTGGACCATGTAATTTTGTGCAGTGCTGGAGATTGAGCCAAGGGAGCAAGGATGGATGCTTGTCAAGACAATCAATCCCTCTAGCAGTTGAGTTTTATTTACTCCTGCCCCTCTAGCTAACTTCTTGCAGATGAAAATTTCCAGTCTTCCTCTATAGAGATCTCAGAAAGCATTGCTCTTTCTTTACCAGTGCACTAGTGGCCTATTGAGTACATCATGTGGTTTGAGTTTTCCTACTGGGGAAAGATCCTGTGTTAATGTACATTCATGATGCAGATTGATTTTTATTTTCAAATAAACTGACATGGTGCAAATTGAGCCTTTTTATGAATATTTTCATAAACTGACTATGCTTAGGTATGGCTCACCCCTACATGAACATGTCAAACTGCTTGTGTAAATCCAGACAATTCCTTTGTCCAGTGAGAGCATCACATTGTAAATGTCTGAGCTCTGTTTGCCTGAAGCAGGTGATACCGCTTACTCTCCTCTTTGGTTCTTGGCTACTTTCTTTGTACATACCAAAATGCAAAGCCACTAAATATTATTTTAACTTTTTTCCATTCTTTGTGAATTTCATATCTTGTACTTCAAACCCATTCATTTCCTATGCCTTCATGTAGGCTTAGATTAAAAAAAAAAACATACTTCAGTTGGTGTTCTTAAATGTGTCTACCTCTCTCACAACCCACTGACAAGAGGTAGGAATGGTAGAAGGTTAATGTGGGAGGGCACTGTGGACCTTTATACTCAGTTCCTTAGGCCAATTCCACTCTGTGTTGTAAAGATACAAACAGTCTCATCCAAAAGCAAACAACAAACAGCAATACAAACCCATAGCAGTGGAATGAACCAGCAGAAATAACAAGGCTGTGCTGAATTGGTGCAAGTCGATGGAAGCAGTCAGACTTCACTGGATACCACAGTAAGTTCTCTAGAGCAATTCTCTCTGCTAAGCAAAGACCAGTGAAGACCACTGAAGCAATGTAAATTTTTGAAAGGCATAGCAATACAAAAGTATTATCTCACTGTCTGTGAGATTCTATTTATATTCTTTGTAAACATCACACACCTTTTCATGTGTCTGTTTTCAGCCATACATTCCAGGCCATCTTATAAGATATATTCCAGCAAAACATCACATGCCCTCTCACAAGAAAGATTCCAGCAAAACATCATGTGTCTTCTCATGGTTCTGTTATCAGCTGACCAAGATCATGTACTCGTCATAAGTTTGTTTTCAATTGAGTATGACCTAAAACATTTCCACATCCCACATTTGAGGGAAAAAAACAAAAGAAACTAAAACTTTTACCACATCTTGACATCCTCCCTCTGCCCTTGCAACCCACCCTAAAAAAATAAGATAGAAAGTTGCATTGTATTACACATTATACCCTTTGTTTCATATATCTTCAGTAGCAAATATTCACTGAAATGAGTCATTGGTCTGTTTGGAAAGCTCTGGCTACATAATCAATACTGAATCTTCACAGGGACTCCTTTTCAATATCCTGTTGTTGCTTTGTGTCATGGAGAACCTGTAGCTTTGAATCTACACGACTGGCCTTTCATGTCCTACATCAGATTATAGGTGAGCTAGATGTAGGCCAACTCAAAGTTCAGGGCATATGCCCAGATGTAGCTGACTTGGTCATATCACCAACTCTCTCACCCATACATCACTCCAGGATGCCTAGGCTAGCTTATCCAATGCTGCAGATGGTGATGGGCACAGTCAGCTCTCTTGATCTCACTATTTCAGGGTCATTTCTGCCACCTGCTATAGGCAACATAGGGAAAATGGGAAAGTGGTGAAGTCACCTCTCCATTGCCCACACCACACAATGTCAGATGAGGGGCAGGTCCATATCATCCCCTTCCCTACTGCAGCCACCAGATCCTGCTCTACTCTGTTGTCTAAGTGAAGTGCAGAGCCTAAACTCTCTCAAGTACTGCCACTACTGAGGGCCTGGGCCACCTTTCCATCTCTCGTGAACTCAGCCTCACCTATACCATGACATCGTAGACTAGAGGTAAGTCCAGTTCTTCTGAGCTCATGCTTTTTTGCACTAGCTCCTCTGTTCCCCAGGCATAAGATTCAGTTCTTCTATCCTGTCCAGTTGAAGGCCAAGGCAAGTTCTCTAAGCATGGTAACCAGTGAGGGGTGGTGCCAGCTCAGCACAGTGCCTCAGGTGGCAGTCCATATCAGGGACATCTGTACAGATTTCAGTGGTAACAAAAGCCTGGGGCATCAACACAGTCACTCCCTGGCTCTCATACGACCATGTACCCAGATACAACCATCCACTTCTGGAACAGCATGGATCCAGATGTCCTCATGGACTCAGTTGGCAGCACAGGCCATACACATCAACAAGTAACCCCAACATCTGCCCCTTGTCCCCCATAACAACAACCAGAAATCCACATGACCTTTAGTGGGAGCTCAGAACATGGAAATCCACTTGTCCTTTTTTGGTAACTCATGCCACAGACATCAAATTAATCTCTAGCTGCAGCAGGATCATGGAGCTAGACTTGTCCTTTGGCAGCATCCTGGGCCAGGGCCTCACCATGGACTTCTTATGTCTGCCTGTTCCTTGCCGTGTTGAGTCTCCAGTTCCAACTTTCTCCACAGTATATGAACACCTTCAGTTCAGTTTTTCTTTTATTTTTTCCCTGTGCAGTTTATTTCTCCATCACACACTCATCCACCATAATGGTGCCTGAGGTTGTCCATCTTTAGGCTGCCCTAGTAGGTGGACTATATATTGTTTTTAATATGAACACAAAACAGAGGATTTGGTGGTGGATTTGGCAGCATTTTCTTATGTTTTACTTACTCCTAGGGTTTGGTATTTTATTAAAATTATAAAGACTTATATTACCCTGAATGTTACTTTAAATAATAACATGTGAGAAACCTAGATCCCTCTTACAATCAGCATTAGTATATGATCAGTTATCTGGGAATATGACTCCTGTGATGGTTTATTTCAAGTCCAATAATACACAACCAACTTTCCATTCACCTAAGAATGGAGTCTCAAATTAGGAGTTGCCTAGAATGGACTGACTGTTGCTATGTCAGTGGAGATTTGTCTTAAATACTAATTAACATATAATGACCAAGCTCATGAAGGTGGTTCCAACTCATGGACTAGGCCCTGAACCATATAAGAGCAGAGAGGACAAGCAAGAGAGCAAGGGTCTGTGCAATTTTTTCTTTCTTTCTTTTTGACTCTGGACATGATGCTTTAATTTCTTGCCTTTACTTCCTTGCACTAGTAGATAATAACCTAGAATCGTAAGGCAAAGAAAGCCTTTCTTATCCTGCAGTTCTTTTTGTTAGGCTCTTTGTCACAGAAACAGAAATGAAGCTAAAATGTTTTCTTGAACTTCTTTTTTTTATTTTATACATTTATTCAGTGAATTCTTTTAGTACATATGAACACTGCTAGCCTTGCTAGTCTAACACACTCTATATGCTCACATGCTTGTATTTACATGGGGACAAAAACATCCATAAATATTATGTACCATGCAACATGGTGGAGGGAACAGTACAGGTAGTGAGTGATAAACTGAGGCACTATGGCATTCAAGCTGGAGTTCTTTGAAAGAGTTGATTGACCCAGTAGAAAACAGAAAGGTGCCTTGCCTAGCAAAGGGCAAAGGTGGGCATGTTTGGTGACAAGGTTAAGAGTAGAAATAAAAGTTAAGCAAATGAATGATAGAATGACTTCTTTTAGACTCAGATCCAAGAGAATTATATTAATAGAAAACCCATGCAAAGATAAAATATGTAAATACCTTACAAAAACTGATTGTTCAGAATTCATTTGGCTTTCATAGTTAAAACACATATGTGAGAGGCAAGAGAACATGGTATCTATGCAGCAGTGAGGTCACAAACAACCAATATATCATTTTGACCTGATGTCAGGGCAGGAAGCTGCTTATAGAAAAACTCATGTCATGTGTCTCATGGGAATTTTCTGTAATGGACAGGAGAGTCCTGCTGAAAAGTCTGGGATGAGGTAGGAGGTGAGAGAATACAGTAGGAACCAAAGACAAACATGCATTGTGGAGCACATGTAAAGTGTATAAAGAAAAGGAGATTCCCTTCTACACGAGGCTGCTGAGATGAACTACCTGGGTCTGCGTATAATGCCAATGAGGGCGTTGTAAAGACCTCATGAGGGGTGGGAGCAGCATGTGACTATGTACACTGTGAAGATTATCACAGGAACTCTCATTTTTCTCTCTGTCTGATATATTGTGGATGTAGAGTACCAGCACCAGGCCTAGCCATACTCTTCTGACTCAGGTTGAGTTTCCTGAAGCCACAGCATTCTATCCATATCAGGATGAAAACGATTACAGTTCTGGGTCACACATATTCCTCAACAAGTGATGCAATGTTGGACAGGAGCTCAGCATTCTAGACACTAGCTGAGAAAGTAAGGTTATCTGTCCATCTTTGCACTCACTTTTTAGTGTGCAGTGTGGGGATGGGCAATAAGATAACACAAAAAGGTGTTTCAAAAGTACCATGAACATTGGAATAGTGTGGGCAAACATAGTCACCATTCACAAGTTAGTCATAAGACAAGATATCTCCAGACTAGCAGTAAACTAATCTTAAGAAATCTTACCTTCCTTTGGCCATGTGGCTAGGCCTTTCCTAATTGGCTGTCATTTTTGTGGTACTCCCAGCAATAGCTGAGCTCTTTTCTGAGGAATGTGGCTTAGGCCTGTTTGAAGCTAACAAGAAACTGAAGCTTTGGCCTCTAGATCAAGCATTTGGGGCCTCAAGGTTCTGAAACAGTCCCCAGTAGGGGGTCCCTCTGGGGGCTTCACAATGGCAGAGAGGATGATGCTTTTCTGCAGAATGTAAACGTATACTCACCCCACATATAGCACCAGTGACAGACCAAAGAAACAATTTCATTAAGGCCAAATTTGGGGACCCAGTCAGTGAATTGGTTTTATTTATAAGCATATTAGATAGAGTTTGAAGAATGGATGACTTAAATGCAACTGAGTCACCAAACAGCATACTGTAGAATGGGTGATGACTGAAAATAGCAGGCCGCTTAGCAGGTCAGAGGCACTTCTCTTTGATACCTATTATTGCTTATTGAGTCATGGCCTTGTGAACACCTTATATCTCAGGAACTTTCTGAGATTTGTGAGATCTATTTATTTTAGGTGGTGAAATGAGGCTCCCTACTAAATTTCAACTAGGAGAAAATTGATACACAGGAAAGGGCGACAGAAAAAATTCTGTGGAATACTAATGAGATAATGTTTTTGAGTCTATGATCCAAGAAGGCAAGCATCCTGCCTCTGGTGACAGGAGAAAGGAAAGCCTAGATCCTCCAACTCTCAGCTAGGCAACTGGACCTATGTCTCCTCTGACAGGAAGGAAGGATGCTCCTTCCAGACAGATCATTCCTCCTGCTTTGCTACCAGAATCTGTTGCTACATCTCTGCTCTCTTGCCTAGATAGCACTAATCTGGGCCCAGGTGTTCTCAGTGACCCAGGGTAGAACAGTTGCATGAAGTCAGATGATCCGAGTCCCTTGCTCTTCTTTCTGTATCCATTATTGGTATAAATAGGGTTTTGTTTTGTTTTGTTTTAATTTTTTATTAATTTATTCTTGTTACATCTCAATGTTTATCCCATCCCTTGTATCATCCCATTCTTCCCTCCTTCCCGTTTTCCCATTATTCCTCTCCCTTATGACAGTTCCTGAGTGGGACTACCTCCCCATGTATATGCTCATAGGATATCAAGTCTCTTCTTCGTAACCTGATGTCTTTCCTCTGAGTGCCACCAGGTCTCCCACTCCAGGGGACATGGTCAAATGTGAGGCACCAGAGCACATGAAAAAGTCATATCCCACTCTCTACTCAACTGTGGAGAATGTTCTGACCATTGGCTAGATCTGGGTAGGGGTTTAAAGTTTACCTCCTGTATTGTCCTTGGCTGGTGCCTTAGTTTGAGCGGGACCCCTGGACCCAAATCTGCCTATCATATTGTTCTACTTGTAGATTTCTAGGACCCTCTGTATCCTTTTATTTTGCTGTTCTCCCATGCATCTCTCATTTAGAGTCCCAATAGGATGCCTTCCCCTCTGTCCCAGTTTCCTGGTAAGTGAAGGCTTTTGTGGGACATGCCCCTTGGGCTAGTATGCAGATATAAATGAGTATATACCATTTGATTCTTTCTGTTTCTGGGTTAACTCACTCATTATGATCATTTCTAGATCAATCCATTTATCCACAAATTTCGGAAATTCCCTGTTTTTAATAGCTCAATAGTATTCCATAGTGTATGTGTACCACAGTTTCTGTATCCATTCTTCTACTGATGGACACTTAGGCTGTTTCCATGTTCTGGCTATTATGAATAAGACTGTTATGAACATGGTTGAGCAAATTTTCTTGTTGTGTGCTGGAGCATCTTCTGGGTATATTCCAAGAGGTGGAATACCTGGGTCTTGAGGAAGTCCTATTCCCATTTTTCTGAGATAGCACCAGATAGATTTCCAAAGTGGCTGTACTAGTTTGCATTCCCACCAGCAATGGAGGAGTGTTCCTCTCTCCACATCATCGCCAGCATGTGGTGTCACTTGAATTTTTGATCTTTGCATTCTGATGGGTGTAAGATGGAATCTCTGAATTGTTTTGATTTGCATTTCGCTGATGACTAAGGAGGTTAAGCATTTCTTTAGGTGTTTTTCAGCCATTTTATATTCCTCTGTAAGGAATTCTCTGTTTAGTTCCAAGCCCCATTTCTCAATTGGGTTATTTGGTTTGGTGGTGTTTAATTTCTTGAGTTCTTTATATATTTTGGATATTAGACCTTTGTCAGAAGTAGGATTGGTGATATCTTTTCCCAGTCTGTAGGCTGTCGCTTTGTTCTCTTGACAGTGTCTCCTGCCTTACAGAAGCTTCTCAGCCTCATGATGTCCCATTGATTAATTGTTTACATTAAGGCCTGGGCCATTGGTGTTCTGTTCAGGAAGTTGTCTCCTGTGCCAGACTCTTCCCCACTTCTTCTTCTAAATGACTAAGTGTCTGTGGTTTTATGTTGAGGTCTTTAATCCACTTGGATTTGAGTTTCATGCAAGGTGACAAATATGGGTCCATTTGCATTGTTTTTACACATAGACCTCCAGTTAGACCAGGACCATTTGTTGAAAATGCTATCCTTTTTCCATTGAATGGATTAGGCTTCATTGTCAAAAATCAAGTGACCGTATGTGTGTGGATTCATATCTGGGTCTTCGATTCAATTCCACTGATCAAACAGCCTGTTGCTGTGCCAGTACCATGCTGTTTTAATTACAATTGCTTTATAGTACAGTTTGAGATCAGGTATGGATATTTCTCTGGAGCACCTTTTATTGTACAAGATTTTTTTAGCTATTCTGGGTTTTTTGTTTTTCCATATGAAGTTCAGAAAAAATTATGTAGGTATTTTGATAGGGATTGCATTCAATCTGTAGATTGCTTTTGGTAGGATGGTCATTTTTACTATGTTAATTCTCCTGATTCATGAGCAAGGAAGATCATTCCATCTTCTCAGATCATCTTCAATCTCTTTTTCAGAGTTTTCAAATTTTTTTCACACAAGTCCTTCAGTTGCTTAGTTAGAGTGACTACTAAATATTTTATATTGCTTGTGGCTAATGTAAGGGAGTGGTTTTCCTAATTTCTTCCTCTGCAAGATTGTCAATTGTGTATAGGAAGGCTATAGACTTTTTTGAGTTAATTTTGTATCCAGCCAATTTGCTCTAGGTGTTTATAAGTCACCAGAGTTCTCTTGTGGAATTTTGAGGGTCACTTATGTACACTATCATATCATCTGCCAATAGGGATAATTTGACTTCATCCTTTCCCATTTGGATACCCTTGATCTCCTTTTGTTGTCTTATTGCTCTGGCTAGAACTTCGAGTTCTATAGTGAAGAGATATGGAGAGAGTGGGGAACCTTGTCTTGTTCCCTATTTTAGAGGAATTTCCTTGAGTATCACACCATTTACTTTGATTTTGGCTGTTGGCTTGTTGTATATAGACATGATTATGTTGAAGTGCCTTGTATCCCCAATCTCTCTAAAACTTTAAACACGAATAGGTGTTGAATTTTTTCAAATGCTTTCTCTGCATCTAAAGAGATGATCACGTGGTTTTTTATTTACAGTTTGTTTATATGGGGATTACATTGATGGATTTCCGTATATTAAACCATCCCTGCATGCCTGGGATGAAGCCTACTTGGTCATGATGAATGATATCTTTGATGTGTTCTTGTATTTGTTTTGCAAGTATTTTATTTAGTATTTTTGCATCACTGTTCATAATAGAAATTGGTCTGAAATTCTCTTTCTTTGGTGAGTCTTTGTGAGGTTTAGGTATGAATGAGACTATTGCCTCATAGAATGAATTTGATAATGCTCCATCTATTTCTATATTTTGGAGTAGCTTGAAGAATATCGGTATTAGCTTGCCCTTGAAGGTCTGGTAGAATTCTGCACTGAAACCATCTGGACCTGGGCTTTTTTGTTTGGGAGATTAACAATGATTGCTTCTATTTCTGCAGGGGAAGTGGGACTATTTATCTTGTTTATCTGTTCTCCACTAAATTTTGGCAAGTGAAATTGTTAAAGAAAATCATCCATTTCCCTTAGATTTTCAAATTTTGTGGCACATCTCCCTCAAATTAGGATCTTATGATTCTTTGTATTTCTTCAGTGTCTGTTGTTATGTCCTCCTTTTCATTTCAGATTTTGTTGATTTCAATACTGTCTCTATGCATTTTAGTTATTTGGCTAACGGTCTTTCTATCTTGTTGATTTTCTCAAAGAACCAGCTCTTGGTTTTGTTGATTCTTTGGACTGTTTTCTTAGTTTCTAATTTGTTAATTTCAGCCCTGAGTTTGATTATTTCCAGATGTCTACTCCCTTTGGGTGTTTCTGCTTCTTTTTTTCTATTTCTTCAAGTTGTGTCGCAAACATGCTTATGTGCGATGTTTCCAATTTCTTTTTAAAGGCACTTAGTGCTATGAATTTTTCTGCTTAGCACTGCTTCCAATGTATCCCACAAATTTGGGTATGTTGTTCCTTCATTTTCATTGAATTTCAGAAACTCCTTGATTTCTTTCTTTATTTCTTCCCTGACCCAGGTGTCATTTAGCAGTGAGTTGTTTAGTTTCCACGTTTTTGTCGGCTTTTTGCTATTTCTGTTGTTGTTGAATTGCAGCCTAAGAGCATGGTGATCTGATAGGATACAAGGTATTATTTCAATCCTCCTGTACCTATTGAGGTTTGCTTTGTGACCTACGATATGATCAATTTTGGAGAAAGTTCCATGGGGTGCAGAGAAGAAGGTGTATTTTTTCTTGTTTGGGTGAAAGGTTCTATAGATATCTGTTAGATCCATTTGACCCATGGCATTGGTTAATGACGTTATTTCTCGGCTTAGTTTCTGTTTCAATGACTTATCCATCAGTGAGAGTGGGGTGTTGAAGTCTCCCACAAATATTGTGTGGGGATCGATGTGTGGTTTAAGCTTTTTTAGCAGATCTTTTACAAATGTGGGTGCCCTTGTATTGGGAGCATAGATGTTCAGAATTGTGATGTCATCTTGGTTGACTTTACCTTTGATGAGTATGAAGTGTCCTTCCTCCTCCTTTTTGGATAATTTTGGTTGAAAGTCTATTGTGTTCAATATTAAAATGGCTATGCCTGCTTGCTTCTTGTGACCATTTGCTTGGAATATTTTTGTCCAACCTTTTACCCTTAGGTAATGCCTATCATTATGGGTGAGATGTGTTTCTTGAATGCAGAAGAGTGTTGGATCTTGTTTATGCACCCATTCAGTTAGCCTGTGACTTTTTATTGGAGAATTGAGACCATTGATATTGAGAGATTTTAATGACCAGTGACTGTTAAGAGTCTTAATTTTGATGTTAGATCCAGTCAAGCATTTGTGTAGTTGTGTTTTTGCCATGGGATAGTTATCTATTTCCTGAGTAGTTTTGGTTGTAGTTTGACCCTTTGGGATGGAGTTTTCCTTCTAGTACCTTCTGTAAAGCTGGATTTGTGGATGGGTACTGTTTGAATTTGTTTTTGTTATGGAATATTTTGTTTTCTCTATCAATGGTTATTGATAGTTTTGCTGGGTAAAGTAGTCTGGCCTGGCATCTGTGGTCTCTTAGTGTTTGCCGGATCTCAGTCCTGGCCCTTCTGGTTATGATGGTCTCTGCTGAGAAGTCGGGTGTAATTCTGATAGGTTTGGCATTAAATGTTATTTGGCCCTTTTCCCTTGCAGCTTTTAATATTTTTCTTTGTTCTGTATGTTTTGAGTTTTGATTATTATGTGGCAGGCAATTTGTCTTTTCTGGTCAATTCTTTTTGTTGTTCTGTAGGCCTCTTGTATGTTTGTAGGCAGCTCTTTCTTTTGATTGGGGAAAATTTCTTCTATGATTTTGTTGAGGATAATTTCTGGGCCTTGGAGTCTGATATCTTCTCTTTATTCAATGCCTATTATCCTCATATTTCTTCTTTCCTGGTGTCCTTAATTTCTCAGATGTTTTGTGTCAGGAGTTTTCCATATTTGGCATTTTCTTTAATGGTTGCTTCAAGATCTGTGATTGTATCATCTAGACCTGAGATTCGTTCTTCCATCTCTTGGATTCTGTTAGAAAAGTTCACCTCTGTGTTGCTTGCCTTCTTCTCTGTGGTCTCACATTCTTGTTTTTCTTCTGTCTGTGTGTTTATCATTGAATCCATTTTCATTTTCAGATCTTGAACTGATTTTTTGATTTCTTTCATCTGATTTTTTGTATATTCCTGAGTTTCTTCCATTGCCTCTTTATAGGTCGTCAGAGCTTGAACCGTTTTATTTATTTCTTTCATCGTGTTGTTTGCATTTTCCTGAAAAATTTCCACTTCCACTCTATGTGCTTCTTTTTTGTCTCTCACCTCTTTGGCTGCGTCTTCCTGCATTTGATTATGAATTTTATTTGTTTCCTCCATTATCATCCTCATTACTAAGGATTTGAGGTCGTTTTCTTATATTTCTGTTGTATTTGAGTTTTCTGGGTTGTTTTCTTTGGGATAGCTGGAAACTGGAGACACCATGTTGTTTTGAGGTTTTTTGTTTATGCTTCTACGCTGTCCTTTTGAGATCCTGGCATCTTTGTGTTTGTTAGGTAACTTCCAAAGTTAGATGGAGGGAGTCTTTTGATAGATTCACTTGCTTTATCACGATTGCCCGAGGCTGGAAGCTCTGCTGCTTCACTGGCATGGATGGGAAAAGGTTAGCCTTGTCGTTTTGGACTCTCACAGCCAGTAATCCTCAGTTCCCCTGTGCTGTGGGTCCTGCAATCGTTCTAGGTCTCTGAATGAGCTTTGGGTCAGGCCAAGGTATCCACAGCCTTCTTTGTCCCCTGCCAAGTCCATCCAGGGACACTGGGCCTGAACCACAGGCTGAGCTCAGCTAGATTCTCAGGGCCTGAACCGTCTGCCAAGCACAGCTGGGGATTCTGAGCCCAAAATGCACACAAGGTCAAGCCACAATTTTTGGTCTGGGACCGTGCACCAAGCTCAGATAGGGGCTTTTGGCCCAAAGTGTGTGCTGCGGTCAGTTATTGACTCAGGGCCTGAACTGTCCGCCAAGCTCAGGCAGGAATTCTGGATTCAAACTGCACACTGTCTCCCACAAGAGACTTAGAGCAAGGACTGTGTCAAAAGCTCAGCTAGAGTCCAGGCCCAATCTGTCTGTCAAGCACAGTTAGGGACTCTGGCCCCAAACTGCACGCTGAGCTCCACCCAAGTCTTCGGGGCAGAATTGTGCACCGAGCTCAGCCAGGGACTCTGGACTCACACTGTACGCTCAGTTCAGCCTAGGACTCCAGGCCTAATCTGCGTGGATAGTCCATCCAGAGTCTTAGGGCTGCCAAGCCTTTGCGCACAGCTCAGCTAGAGTCTCTGGGCCCAAACTACCTGGTAAGTCCAGCTGGGGCCTGTGGGCTGAATCTGCGTGCTGACCTCTGCCTGCGTCATCTCCCCAGAACTGCCCGCCGAGCTGAGCTAATGTCTCAGGCAGTACTGTTTGCTGAGCTGAGCCTGCGCCTCTGCTGGAGCTGAGTGCTCTGCCCTGCCTGCATCACAGCAGGAGAACTGGGGCTGTGGCTGAGCTGAGCTAGTGCCTCATGTGTAACTGAGTGCTCCTCCCAGCCTGCCTCACAGCAGAAGAACTACGGCTGTGCTGAGCTAGTGCCGCTGGTGGAACCCTGTGCTCCACCCAGACTGTGTCACAGCAGGGGAGCTGTGGCTGCTCTGAGCCGGTGCCTCAGGCAGAATTGCTTGCTGAGCTGAGCCAGTGACTCCATACCTCCACCAGAAGGCACTGAGCTGCAAACCTAAGCCAGTGCAGCTGGTGCTGCTGGTGCAGCTGCTGCTGCTGCTGCCTCTGCCGCTGCTGCTCCAATCTGAGAAAATCATGCTCCTCCTGTGTGCAGGGGCTCACAGGTCCTCCACACCCTGGTCCCTCTGAACTGTGGAGCACTCCTGCTGCCATGGTGTGGGGACCTCGGTGTTCCTGGTTGAAATCTGTGCAATTCCCTGAATTGTTCACTGGAGCCTCCAAACACAGTCCACACTGCTTATCGCCATCTTGGATCCTCCATAAATAGGGTTTTGTTATATGGATGCATAAATCTAAAAACCAAATTTTGAAAAATCATTCTTCATAGGCTATAGGCTGAAAGAAAGATGAATCTTTTTTAAAAATCAGATCATAAACTCTAAAGTGGTTAAATCCCAACTGTAATAGATCAAACTGTTTAAAAACATTTGTTTTATAGGCCAACCTCATTGATTTTATCTTTCCCTGATTTCTATGCAAAATATGACAGGATGAAACATCAAACTCTCAAAAGCATTATTAGGTAAGACATAAAGAAAAAGTTTATAAGATTTAGTACTGAGTAATACATATTGATATAGATATGTCTTCCCAGTTCCAAAACAATACATCTTAGATTTAGCAGGACTTCCAGTCCACATTCTAGCCAGGCCCGTGCACATGCTGAGAAAAACACTGCTATACTTTTTTGAATTGCTAACGTGACTTCTGAGAGCAATTTGACTGATGAACATTTGGCTCTCTATCTTTTTGATCACACACACACATGCATGTGCATGCACACACACATTAGCTTTTAACCAAAAGTTCCTTTCAGTAGCTTACTGTGGATGAGAAAGGGGTTGTAATTACCTCCCCACATGCTACTGTGGAGAAATGGCTAAGTCTTCACACTGTCATCAACGTGAAAAGAAGAAATGATAGTCAAATGTGATGTCAATAGTGTGAGCCTTCATCCACACCCTAGGCTTATGTGCTTGAGTGTCTGCTTGAAGCTGAAGACGATAAATGAAGATGATTTGATGTTGTTAATTTAACAAGCAGCTTAATCTTACTAAAGTTGTGCATGTCAGTTTTGTGTAGATTCACTCTCAAATCGCCCCATTGGAGGTCAGAGATTTACTAACTGTAGCAATAAGTATTTGTTCATTCATACTTGTTGAGTTCTTTCCTCTTCTCAGCTTCTTTTGAAGGAAAAGTAAATAAAATTAAACCACCAAAGTCACCATAAATCTTTTGTGTTTAGGAAAAAACAACAATAACAAAGGTTAATCAAACCAAACAAAATATGTACATAGTGTTAGAATTTTACATATATGCTTATGTCACAGAATTCAACATGCTTAATTTAATTTAAAATGCACACAATATTACTGAGCAACCTAAATATATTCTGTATCATCAAATCTGATCAGAGCTGTATATCACTCATTCATAATGCAACAAAACATAACCCTACCCTCAGTAATTTATAAATACTTTTATATAACTATTAACTGCTGAATATGTTTCAGTTTAGAAATTGCCTGAATTTGATTTCATTTAGATATATCTACTTCTATACAAAATTAATTACATATAATTGCAATTCCGTTCATTTTTACACTAGAAGAGATTTGAAATCAATTTTATAAAGCAATTACATTCAACAAAAGCAGATGTTTCGACAGATATCATTGACTCACTTCTTAAGTGTTGGTAGTGCTATATACTTCTATATGTGAGTGTTCTCTTTTCTTCAAAGTTATAAATTGATCACAACACCACTTACTGTTATTTCAAAATTATAGATTGATTGTAAAAAAATCTGCAGCTTTTAATGAGCTCACATAAATAATCATCAGATTGTACCATTAATTAAATGTTGATGAACATTTTAATATTTTTGGCATGTGCTGGCTTCAGTATGCCAAGATATAGCAATCTATTGTTTATTATGCAGCAGCAAATACAGAAGAGTGATGGTGAATAATGCTCTTAAACAAATTCTCAATATTTTAGTGTCACTTGTATGTGAATCTGGTAACTGTGTGAATAATGATTATGAAGAAATAGTATGTGTTATTCCAAATTTTAATTAAACACAAGATGAAGCCTCAGAGGGAAAGGAGATTTGGTTGGATCTGATCAATCAAAGATTGGATTTTTGCACAGTGGGATTTGAGGTACCACATGCAGTCAGTTTCATTTTATCTAGGAGGATGAAAACAAATAATTCACTGCAAATTAGGGCCCATCAACAGGCTAAAGTATAATGACACCAATGTCCAACTTGGTAATATCAGTGAGTGTATGGAATTTACTTACAGAACACAGGCAAGTGTTTACTTACAGGAATGTGGAGATGCCTAAACATTACCACATAATTTTAAGGTTCCAACATATATATATGATGAAGACTTGGTAGCTGTATCATGGAATACATAACATAGTGTCTCCTAAGAGCATTTGTGGTGGTGAATGGCAGAAAGGAGTAACATCTGGAAGCCTAAGATATGGTTCTTCTAAATGTCCTCTTACCTGCACATGACAAAGACCCAATAGCTCAATCCCATCTCCCAAGTCCTAGCTATCAATGTAATTAGTTTCCATAGATACTAAACCAAGATATGCTATGCCCTAAGATGGCCAGAAAGAGGGTGACATGCCTAGAGCACCGTGACCATCCTTGGCATGAAGCCTTATTGACATATATCAGTGTGAAAGTTAGCACTAGGCAAATTGTTAATTCTATGGCAAGTTAACTGAGCAGAGAGAGTGTCTAAGTATGCAAAGATACAGGGTACACAGCTTAGCAGGAGTTGTGAGAGCAATTACAGTTAATATTGTTCCTGAGGCACCTATTAGTGTGTATACAAAGGCTTAAGAAAAAGTGTGTTATCTCTTATTCTATTACATGGGTTATCTTGAGATGGATCTCTGAGTGAAGTCTCTACTCGATTTAGCCAAAATCTTCAGAAATCTCAGCAAAAAATCAAGCAAGGCAACCAGAAAAGTCTAAACTTTATATCAGTTGTGCCAATTTAGGTTTCAGTTAGTGAAATCTTGTCCATCATTCCTTGGAATTTAGTTATTGCTATCTCTTTCTGATGGACCATTTCCAGAAAGTTCTGATAAACACCTTGCAGCTAAGGAGCTTTGAATCCCAACTGCTATAAACTCTATGGAAAAGAGTTCAGTTCCTTTTTCCTTTCTATTTGTTAGTAAATTAGTATCACATTTCATGGCTCTCTGCCTTTCTTCCTAACCTTTTTTAGAGATGGTAAGGAGAAGTTTGACTATGACCAAGCCCATTGCAAACACATTCATATGCACCAAAACAAAGCCAAAAAAGATCCAAAAGCCTTCTGCCATGGCGCCTTGGAAAGAGATCATAGCAGTTTTTATTTTATTATTATTTTAGGCAGTTAACTCCATTCCCTACGCCAGTTTATAAGACTGTCAGCCTCTTAGTTCTGCCTTTCCAACCAGCCATATGCATGTATCCATCTTTGCTCTGTCCCATGTATGCTCTTTGGGAGATATTCCCCTCTTTAAGACTATGATAAATTTGATTTTTAAGAGTTTGCATACCTGTCCCACGTCGAGCACCCCTTGTTGTATTTATATTATCAATATTATTAAGCGTACCACATTGGACATCATTTGTTTTTAAATTATCAATGTTATAAGTACTTCCTAATAATTGTTTACTATTAGGCCTATAATTATTAATATTTCAGTGGGTGTCACTTGTTTTTAATTATTAATATTATTAGTATTATTAATATTATCTGAATGCCTGGCTGTCAATCAATCAAGTCACAGACACTTGTTATATTTAAAATAGCCTTAGTTAACCTGGGGAAGGGCAATTAGAAGCTTTGCGGAATTGTTGTTCCTAAAAATTCCCCAACCATAAACACAGATGGCCCCAGCACCAGGCACACTTCATGATTATCTAGAGCTGCTTGTCTAGTTAACAAAAATAATTTGTGTCAAAATCAATCACAGTGTTCCACTGTTTGCTCCATTATATGATCAAATTGAAGTTTTAGTTTAGCCTCTGATAAGCACTCAACTCTCAGTTCAGATCCTATGTTTGAGTTGTGTGTCTGATTGCACTTATGTGATAAGGTAATATGCAAATATTAAGGGAAACATTCATAACCTGAATACAATATTACACAAACACTACAAAATTTTGCACATATACTAGAAAAAAGCACATAAAATAAAAGCTATAAATGCATGATGTAATCATTTTTTTTCTTCAAAACCTATCAGCAATTTAAACTTTTGGCAAAAGAAAACTTAGATTTCTGTAATGCAGTCTCATTGGCTATAGTATGTACATTTCAAGGCAGTCCAGTGACCAGGAGAAGCTGGCAAACTCAAAACAAATTAAAAGATTTCATTGTGGTTTTTAATTGTTTGTTTTGTTTTGTATTTTTTGTTTGTTTTTCTTAGAGTTTGGTTGGTTTTGGTTTGGTTTATTGGCCCTTTGTGTATTTTGGTTTCAGTTATTATAGATTTGTGTGTGTGTGTGTGTGTGTGTGTGTGTGTGTGTGTGTGTGTGTGCATTTTGTTTTTTGATTGTTGTTTTAAGGGAGAGAGAGGGAGAGAGAGACAGAAAGAAGATAAATTTGCCTGGGTAGAAAGTGGGGACTGTTTAGCGGGAATTGGGTAAGGGAAAATACCTTTATCTCATATCTCATATCTCATATTTTAAATAAAAAATAAATGTTTTCAAATTCTTCTCAACACTTTTTCTTTTTTCCCCTTAATTCTAACAATAAATATGTAGCAGGGAAAGCTAAAAAGAATGCCCATCTCTGTTTTTTACTTTACCTGTGACAATTAAGTTTTAGTCCATATAAAAAGCTCAGAATAGTAGAAGAGTGGAAGGTTGGGGCCCAGTGAATGTTCATTGTGTGTCTGTGTGTGCGTTAGTAGAAATATATGCTTACCTTTAATTTTATACAATAAAGACAAAAGCAACCTATAGTACAGTCACAGACCTGTTTTATAAAATTACTTTCATAAGTCTCTTTTTATTTCTTCATCCTGTTACTGCTTTAGGATACAGTTAGATTCACTTGTCATACTCTGTAGTCTATCCTCTACCCGCAGTATGACAGGAGTTTAAAATGTTATACAAAGTAGAACTCACAATCCAGTCTTTGATTCTGTGCTTATGTGGTATTTCTGTTACTACCATGTAAGGCAACCCTGCCTCTACAAAGACCCATAGCTGATCTCATTAGAGTAAATCTTTCTGCAGTCCCTTACTCAGATAGCTACTGACTCAATTTCTGTCTGTCTAGTGTTCTCCCACAGTAATGTATGTGGGATTTTACAATGTGTAGTTTTTCTCTTTGACATTATTAAATTTTCAAAAAATACTGTGTGGTATGGTTTTAACTGCAGCTGAGCAGGGGGGATATGCCATCACTTGTGACCTATTATTTCCTCTATTGTTTATGCTGTAGACTTTTGTTTTTACTTTCATGTCACATATTTGATTTTATAGGTTGACATGGACTCTACGGATTGAAATTTGGTAAAATAGCATTATGTCTTTCTGTGAGTTTTAATTTACTTCATATTACTATCCAATTGTATTTATTTTCTTGCAAATGATATTACTTCATTCTTTATAGATACAAAACATTCCATTGTGTGTGTATGCTATACTTATTCTTTTCTCAAGTGTGTGATACTGAGATTGTTTCCATGATCTAGCTATTTTAAATATAGGACATTCTGTAATCATTAATGTGCAAATGTCTTTGTGACATGACATGTTGACTAGGGACCATCAGATGAAGAAGTGATATGTCCTGTGTAATCTTTTTGTGAATCTACATATATATTAGTGATTACACTAATTTACAATATCACCAGCAGCGTGTAAAGTTTCCATTTTGTCCATATAGTCACCATCACTTGATGCTTGTTTTCCTAATGCTTTCCATTCTGATTAACATAGTTTTAATTTGTTACTCTAATGGCTAATGAGATTGATCAATTGTCATATGTTTATTGGTCATTTGCACTGCTTTTTGAGAATTGGCTAAATACTTAAAATGTTTGATTCCTGTGCAAAGAGAGATTCACACACACACACACACACACACACACACACACACACACACACACACACACACACAGTGTCTGTCTGTGAATATGAATTTGTTGGTTTCGATATCAACATTTCCTCCTAAGTCTTCATCAACTTGTCTTTGCATCATTTCTAACTCCGTTTTGAGAAATGGTTAACTAATCACAATTAAGACACTAAAGCTAAGGTACAGGATTTTTTTTTTTTTTACTTTTTTTTTCTTTTTTTTTTTTTATTAATTTATTCTTGTTACATCTCAATGTTTATCCCATCCCTTGCATCCTCCCATTCCTCCCCCTCCCATTTTCCCATTATTCCCCTCCCCTATGACTGTTCCTGAGGGGGATTACGTCCCCCTATATATTCTCATAGGGTATCAAGTCTATTCTTGGCTACTTGCTGTCCTTCCACTGAGTGCCACCAGGTCTCCCCCTCCAGGGGACATGGTCAAATGTGAGGCACCAGAGTACGTGAAAAAGTCGTATCACACTCTCCACTCAACTGTGCAGAATATTCTGACCATTGGCTAGATCTGGGAAGGATTTTAAAGTTTACCTCCTGTATTGTCCTTGGCTGGTGCCTTAGTTTGAGCGGGACCCCTGGGCCCAAATCTGCCTATCATATTGTTCTACTTGTAGATTTCTAGGACCCTCTGGATCCTTTTATTTTGCTGTTCTCCCATGCGTCTCTCATTTAGAGTCCCAATAGGATGCCTTCCCCTCTGTCCCAGTTTCCTGGTAAGTGAAGGCTTTTGTGGGACATGCCCCTTGGGCTAGTATGCAGATATAAGTGAGTATATACCATTTGATTCTTTCTGCTTCTGGGTTAACTCACTCATTATGATCATTTCTAGCTCAATCCATTTATCCACAAATTTCGGGAATTCCTTGTTTTTAATAGATGAGTAGTATTCCATAGTGTATATGTACCACAGTTTCTTTATCCACTCTTCTACTGAGGGACACTTAGGCTGTTTCCATGTTGTGGCTATTATGAATAAGGCTGCTATGAACATGGTTGAGCAACTTTTCTTGTTGTGTGCTGGAGCAGCTTCTGGGTATATTCCAAGGAGTGGAATAGCTGGGTCTTGAGGAAGCCCTATTCCCATTTTTCTGAGATAGCACCAGATAGATTTCCAAAGTGGCTGTACTAGTTTGCATTCCCACCAGCAATGAAGGAGTGTTCCTCTCTCCCCACATCCTCGCCAGCATATGGTGTCGCTTGAATTTTTGATCTTAGCCATTCTGATGGGTGTAAGATGGAATCTCAGAGTTGTTTTGATTTGCATTTCCCTGATGACTAAGGAGGTTGAGCATTTCTTTAAGTGTTTCTCAGCCATTTGATACTCCTCTGTTGAGAATTCTCTGTTTAGTTCCAAGCCCCATTTCTCAATTGGGTTATTCGGTTTGGTGGTGCTTAATTTCTTGAGTTCTTTATATAGTTTGGATATTAGACCTTTGTCAGATGTAGGGTTGGTGAAGATTTTTTCCCAGTCTCTAGGCTGTCGCTTTGTTCTCTTGACAGTGTCTCTTGCCTTACAGAAGCTTCTCAGCCTCATGAGGTCCCATTTATTAATGGCTGACATTAAGGCCTGGGCCGTTGGTGTTCTGTTCAGGAAGTTGTCTCCTGTGCCAATATGTTCCAGGCTCTTTCTCACTTTTTCTTCTAAGTGGCTGAGTGTCTCTGGTTTTATGTTGAGGTCTTTAATCCACTTGGATTTGAGTTTTGTGCAAGGTGACAAATATGGGTCCAGTTTCATTTTTTTACACATAGACCTACAGTTAGACCAGCACCATTTGTTGAAGATGCTATCCTTTTTCCATTGAATGGATTTGGCTTCTTTGTCAAAAATCAAGTGACCATATGTGTGTGGATTCATATCTGGGTCTTCGATTCGATTCCACTGATCAACCAGCCTGTTGCTGTGCCAGTACCATGCTGTTTTAATTACTATTGCTTTATAGTACAGTTTGAGATCAGGTATGGAGATTCCTCTGGAGCACCTTTTATTGTACAAGATTGTTTTTGATATTCTGGGTTTTTTGTTTTTCCATATGAAGTTCAGAATTGAACTTTCAATGTCTTTAAAATATTGTGTAGTTATTTTGATAGGGATTGCATTGAATCTGTAAATTGCTTTTGGTAGGATGGCCATTTTTACTATGTTAATTCTCCCGATCCATGAGCAAGGAAGATCATGCCATCTTCTCAGGTCATCTTCAATGTCTTTCTTCAGAGTTTTGAAAATTTTTTCATACAAGTCCTTCACTTGCTTAGTTAGGGTAAGTCCTAGATATTTTATATTGCTTGTGGCTAATGTGAAGGGTGTGGTTTTCCTAATTTCTTCCTCTGCAAGTTTGTCATTTGTGTATAGGAAGGCTACAGACTTTTTTGAGTTAATTTTGTATCCAGCCAATTTGTTGAAGGTGTTTATCAGCTTTAGAAGTTCTCTGGTGGAGTTTTGAGGGTCACTTATGTACACTATCATATCATCTGCAAAGAGGGATAATTTGACTTCCTACTTTCCCATTTGGATACCCTTGATCTCCTTTTGTTGTCTTATTGCTCTGGCTAGAACTTCGAGTACTATATTGAAGAGATATGGAGAGAGTGGGTAGCCTTGCCTTGTTCCCGATTTTAGAGGAATTTCCTTGAGTATCTCACCATTTACTTTGATGTTGGCTATTGGCTTGCTGTATATAGCCTTTATTATGTTGAGGAAAGTGCCTTGTATCCCCGATCTCTATAAAACTTTAAACATGAATGGGTGTTGAATTTTATCAAATGCTTTCTCTGCATCCAAGGAGATGATCATGTGGTTTTTTATTTTCAGTTTGTTTATATGGTGGATTACATTGATGGATTTACGTATATTAAACCATCCCTGCATGCCTGGAATGAAGCCTACTTGGTCATGATGAATGATATCTTTGATGTGTTCTTGTATTTGTTTTGCAAGTATTTTATTTAGTATTTTTGCATCTATGTTCATAAGAGAAATTGGTCTGAAATTCTCTTTCTTTGTTGAGTCTTAGTGAGGTTTAGGTATCAATGAGACTATGGCCTCATAGAATGACTTTGGTAATTTTCCATCCATTTCTATCTTTTGGAGTAGCTTGAATAGTATCGGTTTTAGCTTGCCCTTGAAGGTCTGGTAGAATTCTGCGCTGAAACTATCTGTCCCTAGGCTTTTTTTGGTTGGGAGACCATCGATGATTGCTTCTATTTCTGTAGGGGAAATGGGACTATTTAGCTTGTTTATCTGTTCTTCATTCAACTTTGGCAAGTGAAATTGTTCAAGAAAATCGTCCATTTCCCTTAGATTTTCAAATTTTGTGGCGTATATGCCTTCAAAGTAGGATCTTATGATTCTTTGAATTTCTTCAGTGTCTGTTGTTATGTCTCCCTTTTCATTTCTGATTTTGTTGATTTCAATACTGTCTCTCTGCCTTTTAGTTATTTTGGCTAATGATCTGTTTATCTTGTTGATTTTCTCAAAGAACCAGCTTTTGGTTTTGTTGATTCTTTGGACTGTTTTCTTAGTTTCTAATTTGTTAATTTCAGCCCTGAATTTGATTATTTCCAGATGTCTACTCCCTTTGGGTGTTTCTGCTTCTTTTTTTTTCTAGGGCTTCCAGTTGTGTTGTTAAGATGCTTATGTGTGATGTTTCCAATTTCTTTTTAAAGGCACTTAGTGCTATGAATTTTACTCTTAGCACCCCTTTCAAAGTATTCCACAAATTTGGGTATGTTGTTTCTTCATTTTCATTGAATTTCAGAAACTCCTTGATTTCTTTCGTTATTTCTTCCCTGACCCAGGTGTCATTTAGCAGAGAGTTGTTTAGTTTCCACGTACGTGTAGGCTTTTTGTTATTTCTGTTGTTGTTGAATTGCAGCCTAAGAGCATGGTGATCTGATAGGATACAAGGTATTATTTCAATCCTCTTTTATCTATTGAGGCTTGCTTTGTGACATACGATGTGATCAATTTTGGAGAAGGTTCCATGGGGTGCAGAGAAGAAGGTGTATTTTTTCTTGTTTGGGTGAAAGGTTCTATAGATATCTGTTAGATCCATTTGACCCATGGCATTGGTTAATGACGTTATTTCTCGGCTTAGTTTCTGTTTCAATGACTTATCCATCAGTGAGAGTGGGGTGTTGAAGTCTCCCACAAATATTGTGTGGGGATCGATGTGTGGTTTAAGCTTTTTTAGGAGATCTTTTACAAATGTGGGTGCCCTTGTATTGGGAGCATAGATGTTCAGAATTGTGATGTCATCTTGGTTGACTTTACCTTTGATGAGTATGAAGTGTCTTTCCTCATCCCTTTTGATTAATTTTGGTTGAAAGTCTATTTTGTTCGATACTAAAATGGCTACACCTGCTTGCTTCTTGTGACCATTTGCTTGGAATATTTTTTTCCAACTTTTTACCCTGAGGTAATGCCTTTCATTATGGGTGAGATGTGTTTCTTGGATGCAGAAGAATGTTGGATCTTGTTTATGTACCCATTCAGTTAGTCTGTGTCTTTTTATTGGAGAATTGAGGCCATTGATGTTGAGAGATATTTATGACCAGTGACTGTTAAGAGTCTTAATTTTGATGTTGTTTCCAGTCGAGCGTTTGTGCAGTTGTGTTTTTGCCATGGGGTAGTTATCTATTTCCTGGGTAGTTTTGGTTGTAGCTTGATCCTTTGGGATGGAGTTTTCCTTCTAGTACCTTCTGTAAAGCTGGGTTTGTGGATAGGTACTGTTTGAATTTGTTTTTGTCATGGAATATTTTGTTTTCTCCATCAATGGTTATTGATAATTTCGCTGGGTAAAGTAGTCTGGCCTGGCATCTGTGTTCTCTTAGGGTTTGCAGGATCTCCTTCCAGGCCCTTCTGGCTTTTATGGTCTCTGCTGAGAAGTCGGGTGTAATTCTGATAGGTTTACCATTAAATGTTATTTGGCCCTTTTCCCTTGCAGCTTTTAATATTTTTCTTTGTTCTGCATGTTTTGTGTTTTGATTATTATGTGGCGGGCAGTTTTTCTTTTCTGGTCAATTCTATTTGGTGTTCTGTACGCCTCTTGTATGTTTATAGGCATCTCTTTCTTTAGATTGGGGAAATTTTCTTCTATGATTTTGTTGAGAATAATTTCTGGTCCCTGAAGTCTGATGTCTTCTCTTTCTTCAATGCCTATTATCCGCAGATTTCTTCTTTTCATGGTGTCCTTAATTTCTTGGATGTTTTGTGTCAGGAGTTTTCCAGAGATGGCATTTTCTTTAATGGTTGATTCAATATCTGTGATTATATCTTCTAGACCTGAGATTCTTTCTTCCATCTCTTGGATTCTGTTAGAAAATCTCACCTCTGTGTTGCTCGCCTTCTTCTCTGAGGTCTCACGTTCTCGTTTTTCTTCTGTCTGTGTGTTTATCATTGAATCCATTTTCATTTTCAGATTTTGAACTGATTTTTTGATTTCTTTCATCTGATTTTTTGTATATTCCTGAGTTTCTTCCATTGCCTCTTTATAGGTCTTCAGAGCTTGAACCATTTTCTTTATTTCTTTCATCTGGTTGTTTGCATTTTCCTGCAATTTTTCCAGTTCCACTCTATGTGCTTCTTTTATGTCTCTCACCTGTTTGTCTGCGTCTTCCTGCATTTGATTACGAATTTTATTTGTTTCCTCCATTATCATCCTCATTACTAAGGATTTGAGGTTATTTTCTTGTGTTTCCATTGTATTTGAGTTCTCTGGGTTGTTTTCTTTGGGATAGCTGGAAACTGGAGATGCCATGTTGTTTTGGGGTTTTTTACGTATGCTTTTTCGTTGTCCTTTAGACATCTTGCCGTCTTTGTTTTTGTTGGGTAGCTTCCAGAGTTGAATGGAGGGTGTCTGACGATAGATTCACTTGTTTTCTCATGATTTCCCTAGGCTGCGAGCTCAAAGCTTCACTGGTGTGGATGTTAGGAGGTTAGTCCTGTTGTTCTGGTCTCTCACAGCCAGTGATCCTCAGCCCCCCTCTGCTGTGGATCCTGCAATTGTTCTGGGTCTCTGAATGAGCGTTGGGTCAGGCCAAGGTATCCACAACCTTCTGTGTTCCCTGCCAAGTCCAGCCAGGAGCACTGGGACCGAACCATGGGCAGAACTCAGCTAGATTCTCAGGGCCTGAACCATCTGCCAAGCTCAGCTAGGGATTTTGGGCCCAAAATGCACACAGGTACAGGATTTTAAAGCCGGGTACATAACTTACAGTCCCTGTGACTAAAGTAGGGCCAGCCATAGGAAGCTTGTTCTTGGCTGTTATTATCACCATCAATGCTCACACTATTCTGTGTCAGCAGGCCCCACTCAATGGCATGTTTACTTCAGCATGTTTGTATGTATATCCCTATCATGTAACCAGAAATTTTGTTGCTTACACAAAAACCATTTTGGCCTGTGATTTGAGGAGTTGAAGTTTCTGTTTACTAGTTTATGGGATTTATTGAAATATGTTGTCTTCTTTTTTTGCTTCATGATGTTTGGTTAGCTTAGGGAAAAAAAGCTATCACATTACCAGTTAGGTCCCTTAGATGCTAAGTCATGGTTTCTAAATATTATATTCATTTAAAATAAATCATATCTTGTTAAAAGAACAAGTCCCCTCTGTACCAAAGATACATCCCAAACACTGTTCTGTATTTGATTTTTGGAATTTACTTTCTATATCCAAGTGCATTTTTTGCCTTGCTTAGTTGACTTTTTCAGGACTGGATGTACTATTAATTGAGCTGAGGTCACCTCTAGTACAATCCCATACTTCTCCCATTTTTTTTTTTTTTTTTGCCTTCTTGCTTTAAGAGCCTCTACCCAGATCTAGCCAATGGTTAGAACAGTCTCCACACTTGAGTGGAGAGTGGGATATGACTTTCTCACGTATTCTGGTGCCTCACATTTGACCATGTCCCCTGGAGGGGGAGACCTGGTGGCACTCAGAGGAAGGACAGCAGGTTACCAAGAAGAGACTTGATACCTTATGAGCATATACAGGAGGAGGTAATCCCCCTCAGGAACAGTCATAGGAGAGGGGAATAAGGGGAAAAGGGGAGGAAGGGAAGAATGGAAGGACAAAAGGGATGGGATAACCATTGAGATGTAACAAGAATAAATTAATAATAAAAAATTTTTAAAAAGATTATCTACTCAAAAAAAAAAGAGTTTAAAAGAAGAAGTTAATATACTTTCCAATCTCTGGAGAAATTCTCATATTTCGTCATTAAGGATGATGCCTCCATCTAGTTTGTGCTGTCTGTGTTTTAAAGGAGAATCTTTTCCTCCTGGCATTCTAGGATATTTTACCATGAATGGATTTCCTCTTTTATTTTATGCTTTGCTAAATGCACTCGTGATTTTTCTCCTTTCTTCTGTTACTATATAGAATTATCAGCAATTGATTTTCAAGTATTAACCTAACATCAAAATCCTTCAGTAAAGACAAGAGGGACACATTGTTTTATCCTTAAACTCTTACTCAAATATCCCAAAATTCTTTCAGATAGATTTTTATCTATCATCATGCCTGAGAATAGTCAATAATTTATCTCACAATGACCTTAAAATGTTTTTTAACAAACTTTTCTAATATACAAGTAAATTAAAAATATTTTTTCTCTATCCATTGAAAATGTATTTAAGATGATTAATTTTTTTCTTTTGATATTTTCTAGAACTGAAAATAATATACTGGCTGACCAGTAAACTCTAAGCATTCCCTTATATCTGTACTCCAGGACTAGGATACATTTGTGGGCCACTAAACCTTTATTACTGAAGATTGAACTGAGAGCCTGATAACTACAGGCAAACATTTATTGGCAGACATATTTCCAGTGTCCTTATTTAAACTTGGTTTAGTGAACAAAGTATAAGCTTAAAAGCTTTTGAAGTTTTTGTATCTTTTGATGAGGACAATCATGAAAACTGCTTAGAATGATTGAAGGACAAGTACCCCGTCAAAAATCTTTCTATTCTTGTCCTTGACCAGAGAATGAAATATCCTCGGTTCTATCTCAGATGGAGAAAAAAAATGACAGAAGAGAGGTGTGACTGCCTATGTTCTCTTAAATAAGCATTTTGCCTGGAGGCTACACAGGAGTTTGGTGAACAGTTTTAGAATTGAATCTTCAGTTCTAGATTTTAACAGTGGATATATTTTGTATGCATACCCCCAACTTTACATGATCTCCTAAGTGTTTTTAGGTTCTATACTCTTGAGAAAGTAATGTTAGCAATTTTAGAGTCCAGTAGATATGTATATCAGGGGTCTATTGAGGCACATTAAGAGAAAGTTAATTTCTCTGGGTCTCAAGAATAAAAACTATTTCTTCACTTGTGTGAAGATACCATATTCTGATCTAGTTCAAAGACTATTAGATTGTATATCATTATCTCCATTATTAAGAGTTAATTAAGCTAAGCCTATACATTATCTGGGCAGGCACCTACCTTCTTAGAGAGTTGATTAACCTAGTACTAAGGAAATGTGAGAAATAATTATTTACTAGATAAAATAATATATTTATTCTTTCCTTGCAGAGTTTCTGTCATTTACCACTGTAGAATTTTCCTTTCTCCTGTCCTTTGCCTTTGCATATAGACGAAAGTCTGGTCATGGCTTTCCTGTCCTGCAGGCTTTCAGGATCTTTTTTAAGCCTGTGTCCTGTTTTGCTATTTTTTAAAATTTTTTTTCAGGCCTACATAAAACAGCATGTAACTCTTTTCTTCTCCTTCTCCTCTTCAGGTGGACCCTGTGTCCAAATCTGTCAGCCCTCTGGGGCCTTGAAGAACCTAGCCTGGCCTGAGTTTCAGCAATAGTCTCTGGTAAATACTTGCGCATAGGAATGACTCAGCACAGTCCATCTTGGTGGAAGCCCTGCCCTCTAGTAGTCAGGTAACAGAAACCAATTGGTCCCACAATATCTGGTCACTTTACATCCTGGGAGATGTCATATATCCTGATGCCTTATGCCCTGCCCACTCCCTATACTCTATCTAAGAGAAACCCACCACAATAAAGTTGAGACCTTGCTCTGACAAGACATCTGATTCCATGTGTTTTTCTTACATGCACTGTAGGAGGATGGGTCATCAACACTCACGATCCAGCTCAGCCCCCAGGGAGAGGAAACAGCAGACCTGGGTTGTCTCCCATTCCAGCCCTACCTGTCAGCATAAGAGAACCAACATTTTTCCTCCTCTTTGTCCTCTTCCACTACTTTCTTTTCCTTCTTTTTCTCCCTCTTTTTCTTCTCTATTTCTTATTTCTTCCAGTACCAAGGATTATAGCCTGTTTGCCCTGGGTTTTTTCCCCCTTAGATTCTAATAGTATTGTCTTGAAGTTTTCTTCATGGTCTGTTTCTGAATAAATTTAACAGAATTAAGGAGTGCAAAAAGGGAGCTTCCAGTAACTTTTACAACAAAAAATATGATTAACTTTTATTAATGTTTTATGTTATCTTGATAATTTTATATTTTATTATTTGAGTTTATGCTATTTTTTATTCAACAATTACATCCAATATTTTGGGTTTTGGACATAGCCCTTATTTGACCATATAGCAAATTTGAAGGCCAACATATGTTCTATGATAACTTGTTTCAAGCAAATTCTTCCTTCCATGATAGACCCTCTTTATTACTTTTGTTTGCTCTATTAATTACTTAGATAAGTTTGTGGAAATGCACTGTTATGATTGGATTTTACTTACTGCAAAGTAAAGTTTTATCTTGTGTTATATCTTGTATTTTAAAATCATTATTTTACATATAAATCTTGATAAATACGGATTTTATGTTGTTTTAACTAAGCGTTTTCAGTAGACTTCAGAGGACGAGAGCAAACCAGGATTGCATCACTTGTATTAAATTTCACACAAGAAAAACAGAACTCAGTTGTGTGGTGATTTACATTAAACAAAATAATAACAACCAAAATAAAACATGAAATTAGAACAACCAATTACAAGTGGCTTTTAAACTTGTAAGGGTCTCATATGAAAGGCCTCTACTCTTGACTATACAAGGAAAGGGATTTGGAAATGAACAGTTTTGGTTGTTCATTTGTAACTGAGAACAATGAGTCTGCATCTTGAATGTGCAAAGCCAAAATAAACACATGGAAGAAATGAAGGAGTAGAGGAATATTTTTTCCTTCAGGGGGCAAGGAAATGTCTAGAATTATTATAGACTGATGTTCTTCTGGGACTGAAAATGGATAATGGATTTTCTTAGGGAGGCCTGTACATATCCATATGGGGTAAACACTTTTGTAAAGAATATTCTAGTTCTGTAACTAATCACAATAAACTAATAGTTTCATCAAGGTGTATTTTGGTGGAATCATTTTATTTAGTCTTGACTGTCTACTCAGAGTGAATGCATGTTCATGTCTCCACAGAAAGAATTAATGGAATTATACATGGTTTCAAATACATTTCAAAATACAGTATCTCTAATCTATAAGATAGCAGCTTGGTCTTTAAGTTATAGGCTCAAATAATAACCTCAAACTTATATGCAACATGTTTTACATTGCATGTTATATGACTTTATGTCAACTTGAACCTATTCTTTACCTCCAGTTTTCTGGCCAGTTTACAGGCTTTGTTCTGTACACAATTTGAATTCAAATAAAAAATATAGAAATGAATACGTGTGTTTCTTAGGGATGACTGGCCCTGAACCCAGAGAAAATAAAAGCCATTGTTTTCAGATGCTCCTGCCTGTCTAAGGGGTCCTGTTTTTCATCATTTTTTTTCTGGGAGGATAGAGTTTATTGGAAGAGTTATTAATGTCATAAACGGATAAACAACAGCATCACAAAAGCTCTGATGTGAAAAATCCAGGAACACATTACAGAAATGCAGTTTCTTTTACACAGGTCTGTAGATGAGGGTGGTTTCACAGAAGCTTGTAGGCAGGCTCACTGATTCCCAGAGAGGAGGCAGGGAAGTAGGTAGGGGGCAGGATGTATGGCGATCAATATAACTTTTGACATAAACTTACTTTTCCAGATGAGAGATCCTGGAACCTAGAAGTCTGAGTTAGGGATTTAATGTCTCAGTAGGGTACTTGTGACATCTGTTAGAGGTATTTTGACCTATCTAATAATCTGTGTCTTAACAATAATTTTTTTCTTTTCTTTTTATCATATATTACATCTCAGTTTTCCCTCTGTCAACTGTTCCCAGTCCCTGCTTCCACCCACCTATCTCCCCAAGATCCATGCCTCCTTGGACTCTCTTAGAAAAAGAACAGACCTTTCATTGCTATATAGTGAACATGGTCTAATATGTTACAGTAAGACTAGAGGCAAACCCCTCATATCAAGGCTAGAGAAAGCAACTCAGTAGAAGTAAAATTCTCACAAGTGCAGGCGTAAGAGTGTCATACAATTCACAATCCACTGTTGGGAGTATCACAAGAACACCAAGCTACACAACCATAGGGCATCCATGTTTATAGATTTAGTTTCTGAAAGATACAATAAGGCTTAGGTGATTCTGTTGCCTATGTTCTCATGGTGTCCTTGGTACTTAATCACTCTGACTCCTAAAAATCTTTCTCCCACCTGCTGTATACAGGTTTCTCTGGATCCATTTAATGTTTGGCTGTAAGTCTTTACATCTCTTTTCATCAGTTCCTAAATGAAGCCTTTATAATAGCAATTGGGATAGGCACCAGTCTATGAGTATAGCAGAATATCTATAAGAATATTTCTTTGACTATCTTTGCCAATCAAGCTTTGTCAAGCTTTATTTTATCTTATGTGTCTGGGCTTTCCTGCTTTGTTTTATGGGTATCCAGGCAGTGTTGGCATGGGATCCATCTCTTGACATAGGTTTCAGGTAGAACTAGTTTTCATCTGGGTACTCCCACAATTTTTGTGGGAGTGATTATCTCACTAGCACATCTTTTCTTCTTGTTTTCTTTCCATTTTTTTAAAGAAAATTTTTCTCTTATGACTGTGACTGAGGGCGACTTCCTCCAGGGAGTAAGGGGAAAATGGGAGGGACAAAGGAATGAGAGGATACAAGAGAGAGGATAACTATTGAGATGTAATATAAATAAATTAATAAAATAAAATAAGATATTTAGCATGGTATTGTGGTTTCCAAGAAGCACAGGCAATAATTACCCCTCTGACAGAAGAGCTATGGAAATACAGTAACTGGCATTCTAAAAAAAGAAGAATAAAGGGTTTCTCACTGTAGCTCTTGCTGTCCTGGAACTCACTCTGTAGACAAGGTTGGCCTTGAACTTAGAGATTTGCCTACCTCAGCATCCTGAGTGCTGGGATTAAAGGCATGCACTACAACTGCCTGGCCCCCTATTATATCTTCAGGATGGACAGATTGTAGGTCAATGGGTTTGTATGTGGGTTGAAGGTTAAGTTACACTCCTATGAGATTTTCCTGTTTTGTCTTCATACCGACTGTTACAAGGATTCTTCACTGGTGTCACTTTAATATACTTAAGGAGGTTTTCCTTGCACTAGTTTTCTATATCATTCTCCAATAGCCCCCCTCAATTTCATTTGTCTATCCCAGTAATATCTTCCACATCCCTTCCCGACACCAACATGATCCCTTTTGTACACAATTCTACCCACCATTACCCACCTTCAAAACTGTTCAATGTACCTTTCCCAGAGAGAAATATACATATATACACACACACACGTATTTCTTCTTAGCCTCTCTGTGTCTCTAGATATAGCATAATTATTATTAGCATAATAGTTAATGTGCACTTTTAAGTGAGTACATACCATGTTTGTCTTTCTCAGTCTGGGTTACCTCACTCAGGATGATCTTTTCTAGTACCATTCATTTCCTTGTAAATTTCATAATGTCTTTGTCATATAGACAGTGTTCTTACCTTACAGAAGCTGTTAAATTTCATGAGGTCACATTTATTTATTGTTCTCTGTGCTATGGCTGTTCTGTTCAGAAAGTTGTCTCCTATTACAATGTGTACAAGTCTGTTACATACATTCTATTCTATTAGATTCAGTTTATGTGGTTTCATGTTGAAGTCTTTGATTTACTTAGACATGAATTCCATGCAGTATGATAAATATGGATCAATTTCTATTTGCCTACGTAGTGACATTCAGTTAATCTAGCACTATTTTTTGAAGATGCTTTCTTTTCCCAATTAAGTATTTCTAGCTTCTCGATCAAAAATCAGTTGTCTATAATTGTGTGATTTATGTGTTGGTCTTTGACTTGATACTATTATCAACGTGTCTGCTTTTATGCCAATATCATGATGTTTTTACTATTATAGCTCAGAAGTACAGCTTGAAATCAGGAATGGTGATATCTCTGGATGCTCTTTTGTTGTATATGATTATTTAGCTATCTGGTTTTTGAATTAATTCATTCATTAATTCACTTCACATTCGTATCATAGACTCCTCCCTCCTCTCCTTCCAGTTCTACCCTCCCTCCACCTTTCCCTTACCCCCACTCTATCCCTCAGAAAAGTCCCTAGCAATCCATCCCAGCACATCAGGTCTCATCAGGATTGAATGCACCCTCTTCCCCTTTCTCCTGTTAAGGTAGCAACCTGCATGGGAAAATGATAAAAAAAAAAAAGCAACAGAGTCTATGTCAGAGACAGCCTCCTCTTCCCTTACTAGGAACACACATGAAGCATGAGCTTCCTATTTTGTGCATGGACCTTGATTGGTGCTTCAGTCTATACAAGCCTTTCTGGGCCCTGGTTAGTTGCCTCTGTTGATTTCCTTGTGGAGCTCTTGTCTACTACATGTCCTAATACCATTGAAAATGAAAATAGAATAGAGAGAGTGGAAGTGGCCAAAGAGAGGGAACAAAGTAGAAGAGAGAGCTCAGAGACCAATGAGGGTAGATACCAGACTTCTGGATCTGGAGAGCAGGGAGGGAGGACAGACGATCTCTAGAGAGAAAAGAAACCATGACCTGGGGCATGTCTCTAAAAAGCTGGAACCTAAGAAAGGTTAGGCTTCAGAGAGAATATTGAGGAGACTCTAGCTGAGACTCCTAGTAGCAAGGATTATGGAGATTGAAGAGAACACCCTCTAACTAAACAGGACTCCTAATTGAAGGAGGGGAACACCAACCCACCACAAAAACTTTGAAAAAAATTTCCTTGCCTACAAGATAAAGATAGAGTAGACATTGAGGGAATGTACACCAATGACTGCCCTACCTGAGACCCACCCCATGTGTGAGAGCCAGCCTCTGAAACTATTAACAATACTCTGCTATTCTTCCAGATAAGAACCTAGCACAGCTGTCCCTTGTGAGACTCCTCCCAGCAGCTGAGATTCACAGCTAAACACTGGGCAATGTATAGCGAGTCCTATAGAAAAGGCTGCGGGGGGACAGGATTTAAGGACATGATATTTCTTTTTTTTTCTTATTGTTTAATTTTATTTTTGTTTTTCCATATGAAGTTGAGTATTATCATTTCAAGGTCTATAATATGTGTTGGAATTTTGATGGGGATTGCAGTGAACCTATAGATTTCGCTTAGTTGGTATGACCATTTTTACTATGTTAATCCTACCAATCCATGAGCATGGGGGATATAGTCATCTTCTGCGTTTTTATTCAATTTCATTACATTTGAATTTCATTCAAATACATTAAGTTCTTTTCATACAGGTATTTTACCTACTTGTTAGAATTACACCAAGACTTTTTTATTATTTGTAGTTATTATGAAGCATGTTATTTATCTGATTTATACCTCAACCTATTTGCCATTTGTATATAGGAGAGATACTGATTTCTTGGAGTTAATATTGTATCCTGTTACTTCACTGAAGGTGATTTTCAGCTTTGAGAGTTCCCTGATCAAATTATTGGTTTAATTTACATATACTATAATATCATCTGAATAACACTATGTTGACTTTTTCCTTTCCAGTTTTCACACCTTTTATCTCTCATATTTGTCTTATTTCTTCAAATAAGAATTTCAAATACTATATTGAATGTATACTGAAAAACTGGGAAGCCTTTTCTTATTCCTGATTTTAGTGGGATTGATTTGAATTTCCCTTCCTTAAATTTGATGTTGGCTAGGAGCTTAATATAAATAGCTTTTTATGCTTCAAATGTCTCTTGTGTCCCTGATTTCTCAAGGATTTTTGTTCCTTTTCAGCATTAAATGAGATAATCATATATGGTTTCTTCTTTTTAATGTTTTTATATGATGGATTACATTGACAGATATTTGTATGTTGAACCAGCCCTGAATCTTTGGAATGGAGTCTATTCAGTTATGGTGGGTGATGTTTATAATATATTATTGGATTTGGTTTCAATCATATTATTGAGTATTTTGCATCAATGTTCATGAGGGAATTCGGCATGTAATACTTTGTTAATTCTTTGTGTGATTTCAGTATTAGTTTGAGAGTGAATAAATTTGGAATTGTTCCCTTGTTTCTATTTTGTAGAGTACTTTGAGGTAATACACTAGATCTTCTTTGAAAGTCTGGTAGAATTTGAGCTCAAAGGAACTAGCCTTGAGGTGTTTTTGATTTGGGGACTTTTTATGACTGCTTCTATTTCCTTAGGGATATAGGTCTATTTAAAGTGTTAATCTGATCTTAATTTATTTTCAAGAAGTGATACCTCTCCTGTTCTTTTAGATTTCTCAATTTTGTTGAGGAGAGTTTTTAAACAAAGATGTAATTATACTTTGAATTTCCTTGTTGACTACTGTTATCTCTCATAGCATGTTTTATTTTCTCTGCCTTGCCTTTAAAATGATCTCCAGCTGGCCCTCTGAATTTCATTGTTGGTTACCTCTTGGACAGCTGGGAATAGCAGAGGGAAAGAAAGAAATAAAAACAAACAGAAGCTGAGATGCATTGAGTAGGACTGGAATAGGATTGGAGTAGGGTCACAGGGTAGGGTAAGAGAAGAGAGTTGGAGCAGGAAGAAAGAAGATTGAGTATGGTTAGAGAAGAGAATAAAGATGAATGAGCAAAAGGAGAATAGGAGATAGTTTCAAGGGAATTGGGTTAGTAGTGTGAGAAGGAAGATATTTGTTGACAGTTGAGCTAGAAGAGAGCTGATCCAAAGAAGACATTGCTAGGAGAGAGTTTGGAGAAGAGCACAGAAGAGGCAAAATAAAAAAGACAAGAAGCATTTAGTTCAATATCAAGCTTGGAATTACTCTAAATTCTTTATACCATGGAATAGCTGTAAAGTATGATTTTTCTATTACATAAAATTTGAAGTTTAATTCAAATCTACTGATAGTCCATGTTAAATGCACCAGCACTATCTAACATCTATTAGAATCATAAAAATGCAAAGTAACCTGTCATCATCTTGTTTTCTTTTTAGATTATAATCTATATTACTCAGAAGAAGCAACATAAAAGAAGTGAAAACATACAAGATACTGGAAGAGAGCTTAAGTTTTGTCTTTATTATTCCACAAAGTAGCACTGCACCAAGTCATATAACATATGCCATTTGACTTCTTTGCTTGTTTGATTATTTAGTTATCATTTTTTCCCTGTATTGGTATGTATGCATGTGTACATGCATACTCACATAACTGTGTACTTACATCTGTATATAAGCTCATTTGTGTTGTAGCATGTGGAAGCCTGAATTTGATGCCCATCATACGCCTTGTTTACTCTCAAGTTTTATGTACTAAGACAGAGTATTCTGCAAGACTGCAGCTCACTGATTCACATGATCTAGCTACATGTTTGACAAGGAATTCTCATACTCAGCCTTCTGTGTGCTGGGCTCAGAGGTAGGAACCACATATATTCAACATTTACATGTTTCAAGCAAATGAACACTGATCCTCACACTTGCAGGAAAAGTGATTTACCCACTGAGCCATCCCTCCAGCCATGCTTATTTCTTGATTAGCAAGTAGGGGGTCGGAATGCAAGACTCCACCTTTCCCTTCAGAAACAAGAAACATGTTTCTAACTTATGCTTTGGACATATGTATGATTTGGTGCTTCTAGAAATATTGAGAGAAATGTACTCTAGAATTTGTGAGAAGGGATGACATTATATCTATCTCAGACCAGTAAGCTTCCTTTAAAAACCACATTACATTTGGGGAAGGGTTTCTATTTCCAGTCCAAAACATTGTATTAATTCAGTCTGCAATTCTGTCACAGCTAACAAAAAAAGTTAGTGACACTTTGTAGTCATTTCAGAACCTTTTCCTTTTCACCTATATTTTTGTTAAATGAAGAAATGACATTTTGTCAAATATGAAGTTCAAAGGTTTCATTCAGAAGCAAGATATAAAATCAAATTGATCTTGTCTCCCTAGAATTTTCCTCAATATTTTTTATATACAAGCTTTAAGCAACTTATATAAGGGAAGCTGGACATGCTCAATCCCATTATGATGACATCCTTGAACATTTTTTTCTCCTGAGCATTTGTGTACTTTTGCCTCATTATTAAATTTGCCTCTTGAAACAATGATACATTTTTCAGTCTTAAATTGTGTGTGTGTGTGTGTGTGTGTGTGTGTGTCTGCGTGTGTATGTACATGTGCACATGTGGAGGCAAGAGGTCAGCCTCAGCAGGTGTTCCTGAGGAGCCATCAACTTCTTACATTTTATATTTTATTTTTCTATTTTTGTAAGTTTTAAAAATGTATTTCTTTATTCATTTCACATTCTAGTCATAACCCATTCCTCCTCATGTCCCAACCCTCCCTCTCCAACAACCCCCTCCTCTAATCCTCTGAAGAGAGGAGGCCCCCTTCCCCTGTGCTTCCCCTGCTCTTCAAGTTGTGTCAGGGCTAAGTGTGTCCTTTCCCCTGTGGCCTAGCGAGGCAGTACGACCAGGAGGGAGTGATTGAAAAGGTGGCAAGAGAGTCCATGTCACAGAAAGCCTCCATTCCCCTTACTGAGGGACCCACATGAATCCTAAGCAAGTCACAAGCTACACATTTGTAAAGGTCCTAGGTCTAATCTAGGCAAAGTCCTTGGTTTGTGTTTCAGTCTAAGCAGATCCTTCTTAGGTCCTTTTCTCCCACCCACCCTAATATTTGGGTGTTAGTCTCAGTTTCACTTTGTTGTTATTTACATAAGCATGTGTTTTTGTGTGAAAGTAGGTTACCCATAGCAGTCAAAAGATGGTGTCATATCATACAGGTTGCTTGGGTTCTCTCTTTAAGGCCACGAGGTACTATTAACTGCTTTTTTATCCCTCTGGGCCTACTTGCTCTTGGAGACAAGTTTTCTCACTGAGATTGGGATTCTAATTTGGCTTGGCTGTTTGAACAGTAAGTCCCACAAATCCTCAACTCTGTCTTCCAAAGGCTGGCTTTATAATACGGACACACTCTGCCTAGCTTTTCCTTAGATGATTTCTTAGTGTAAATTCACGTCCTCATGCTTGATTTTCAAGTACATTGCTGACAGGCATCTCCATATCTGCTCTTCTTGTGGGGTATTTTATCCTTCACCTATATCTGACTTCAGATTGCTTATGCTATTCAATGGAAAGAGCAGAAAAACTGTCCAGCATCAATCCCCACTACCCAAATCCCCATAAAGTACAAACTGGTGTCATTTACTCTCTTGTCATTCTTGCTCTTCTGCCTCATAGTTGATATTTGTCTTAATTTATAAACTTAAACAACTATAAACTGTAAGCTTTGCATTTGCATTTCTTCACCTACAACCAGAATTTACCTTCTATTATTGAAAATTAATATTCAATAGTGTTTACGCAAGTATACATGTCATATAATTTTATGTACACAAAATTTGCACATGTAAATATATAAGCAATGGAAAGATATACTATGTAATTACGCAGAAGGTTATCTTTGTTTTCAAGAGAAAGGTTGGAAGAAGTACTTAAATAAACAGAAGATTGTCTTTACATGCATGAGAAAGGATGGAGGAAATAGAAAATAGACTATTGGTTTCTCTGTACATAAGTTGTAGTTCTACAAAATTCTAAGTACCTGAGCATTATGTCAATTTATAAAATAAAATGATATAGGCAAATTAGAACATTGAAACAAATACTTAAATGCAAATTGAAACTGATGATACAAATACAAATTTCCATGTATATAAAGTAAGATTATTATACCAGTAGATAACATAAGAAAATGTGAAGTGTAAAAACATAAAAACAAAACAAAACTAAAATGCATGTTGTTGTGGTGTTTGTTTAGTGCTATTGTTGAGGGTGATGTTAGTATCACTGCCCTGCAACCATAACAGATAGACTGTGGTGGAATGTAGTGATGAATACTTTTCTTTAGGAGCAATGAGAACCAGTTGATAAGAAGTGAAAGAAAACACCTATAAAGAACATGTTGTTCTGAATATGAATTATAAGTAGCAGTACTAACTTGTATGTTTATTTCCAAAGAATTACATGATTTTTAGATTTTTCATGGAAACTGTCTAAGAAGAGACAGCCAGCCCATGAAAGTTCCTGCAATGTGATGCTTACTTCAAAATGCCATGTGGCTTCAAAATGAGTGGCTTCTCTTTCCACACTGCCCAATGGGAAGCAAGAAAGAATGAACTCAAAACGATCCACCAATCCATTACAGAAGCTTTCAGACATGAAGAGCATCTCATTAATATGACTCAATAATCAACTTCGAAAAGAGTAATGCTGCCTGAGTTTGGACAATTTAGGTATCAAAAATGATAAATATTAGACATTGCATACTCTACAAATAATTTTACATCTATACATTCACTTCGAGGATACTAGAAACATGAATCATAATTATTTAAATTAGCATATAAAGCACTGAAAAGATATTCTTGTTGCCTCAATTATCTGCATTTCAAATCCCCAAACAATAAATGAGTATTCAATATAATAAATAAAAGCGGGGTAATTGACATAGTGATTTGTTCCTGGTTAATTCATTTGATTCTAATGAACTAATGCCTAAAACACTACTCATCAATGCTCAGGGATGCCTACATACTCTCTAAGCCATGAAAACAATGTATGTTTGTGAAGAAGATATGCTATCCATACATGAAGAATTCTTGCTAAAGTATCTCTGAGGCTCATAAAATGTGAGCACCAATTTTCAGGAACAGACAGCATGTTAGATGAGACCAGGTAGATGGCTGGACATTTTGCATGACAAATATGTTTTCTCCAATATGCTGTTGCAAAGGAAAAATAAGAACTGATAAGTGAGAGATCATTCATTTAAACCAAGCTTAGAGGGACCATTGCCATTGGCCAGATTCTTGAAAGACAGAAACAACCAAATGACTAATTTTCAAATTCACCACATTCATAAATGTTTTTTTAATTGACTTATGACCTTTCTTGTCATAATGTAGCTACTTAAAAGGAAAACAGATCCTGATCTTCCAGAAATATGTGCTGAAATGATTCTACATCATGTGGTGATTTGAGCTAAGCATTTTTCCAAATTAAAAAAAAAAAACTGGTGCAAATGGCTGTGAGTGTGAATAAAAGAATTGGTGATAAGCTGTTTTATCATCTGTGCATATTGGGATTTACATTATTCACACTTCATGCATGTTTGAAATAGTCATAATCAAAGAAGCAATAAAAATAGTCATCATGTTGTTTATTGTTAATACTGTGAATGAATACTTGTGTGTGAATTAGTATACTAAGGGCAAAAGAACATCCCACCAGGGTTCCAGAAGCTAGAGTGTTTTTTCACAGGCACAGGTAAAATTCTTTTTCTTCCAATGTATTTATTTTCTTTGTCACTACTAGTTTGTTGCTAGAATAAGTCCTCTTTCCAAGAAAATAAAAAGAAACAACAGTCCCAAATTTATGAGAAATGCAACATTAGAGAGCATGCCAAATGAAACAATAAACTGCAAAATAATGGTAGAAGTGGCAAGTGTTGGTATTAGAAGAGATTTCAAGCTGTCTTTGTCTCAGCTCAGAAGACCGATTTGATTCTAGCCAGTTTAATTTGGAAAGGTTTCAAAAGAGTGGATTCTTTTACTGAGAGAGTGCAAGGAGAGTTGACACTTCACTCCAAATTGAGTTTCTAGGTGTTCCTTTCAAAGGCATACCCTGACCCAGGCAGTCAGTTTGCTACTGCAGTACATAGGATGTAAAAATCCTATATAGTCCGGATATTACTACCTTTGAGATATTGTCAGAATTAGGATATTGGCTGCAGAAGTCTATGCTAGGCTTGCTATGATCTGCAAAAAGAGGAAGAAAGGTATATGTTCTACATAATTTTTTAAAAATTTGAAATTCTACCTGGAACCCTGTGCCAAAATAGTTTTTAATTTTTCAGCCACCTAATATTTTTGTGGGTACACTTGGATGTTTGTGTGTTCATACACAGGTGTGTGTGTGTGTGTGTGTGTGTGTGTGTGTGTGTGTTGTATTTATAGCTATGACTGGAGTAGATGTGTGAAGATATGCACATGGAAGTCGGAGGTTAACATTTAGTATCTCCCACTATTGCTTATACCAGTTCCTTATACAGCGTTTCTCACTGAGCCTGAGGCTCAAGATTTCATGCATGCTAGACTTTTTCTGTTCCCTTGCAGATTATTGTCTTTGTCCCTTTATGAATTCTTAATCTGTATCCAGAATACACCAGGTACACAGTGAGACTGAGTATTTAGAACAGTGGAGTCATACACCAAGTCTATGAGATACTATAAAATGTAGAAGGACACATAGGATTAGAGTCTCAAACAAGTGAGAGACATTATTGTGGACACTTTTCAATACATGCCTTGGTACTCAACCTTTCCAACAATAAGCAGCTATGATTACTGAAGGAGACCTGCAAAAAGTTGGACCTCGTGACGTTCTATCACAAACAGAGGTAGAGTCACAGGATTCTTTGACTCTTCTCGAGGTTCACAGACAGTTATCAAGTGTTAAAGGAAAAGGTCTCATGAGATTCAATCCTTCACAGAAGCTTTACAGGCAATTTAGAGTTGCTATAGGAGAGAGCTCACATGGTTCCTTCCTCGTAGAGAATTGATAGAGAGTTAATGGTTGCTAATAAGGAGGACCTCCTGAAGCCACATCCATTACCAAGTTGTTATAGACAGTTGATGCTTACAGAGATTAGGTCCTTTTTTTCTTCAGTGGTCTAACTGCCATTATGTTACCAATGCTCTTTTATGTAACCTCTTTTCCACTCTCCTGTAAATAAGGCCAACTAATCTTAACTCACCAAGCTACACTTGGTTGAAATGACTTCTCTTTTGGTTCCTTGATGACCCATTTGGGATGATTGGACTCTTGATTATATATACCCAGGGAAAAGGTCACATGACACACTTGGAGAAAAGAAAATATCCCAAGTGATAATGAAAAGCAAAATCCTGAAGATGTGTCTGACAAGTAGCAATTCAGCTGTAGAGAGCTTTGCCTACAGAATACTAGCTATTTATTTTTTAAAAAGTAAAAATGATACCAATAAAGCTAAAGAATACATAGAACAGCAGTCACAGCCTGGTTTTAATTAGTGCACCTGTTCCAAGAGCAGAGAATGGAATCTAATTAAGACATTAATTAAAACTCATAATTATTTCTTAATTAGAAAATGTAAAAATACAGTTAGATTTTGCCCTTTTGAACTAATCAAAGAAGATAATTAGCAGGTATTATTAACCTAATTATTTTGTTGTTGTTGTTGTTAAAGAGAAGAACTACCTGAGTGAAAAAAATTGGGTTCATAAATAACATTCTTACAATAAGTCATTATTAATGCTTGGGGAAATTGTTGGAAAGGTATTTTGGAGATGTCATTCTCAGCACCCTGTGACTTCATCAAATATGTCATTGCTTTTTCCTAAGCTCTATTGTGGCTTAACTTGGAAAAACTTTATTCTTCAAATTCATTCCCAACCTTTCTAGCTGTTTATGTGACATCTGTGTCCCTCAAAATCCAAGGGACTGTTTTAATTTACCAGAATAAATATATGTGAAAGACACAAAGTATTGTGTCAGGCTCAGAGCTGTTTTCAAAGGACTTGTATGTGTTATCATGGAGGGGACATGATGCCCTCTTCTGCAGGGGCATAATGGCCTCAACACAGTTAAAACTGACTGCTCAGACCTAGAATCCCACTATAGCTATGTTGGCTTTGTTACATCATGCTTTAAAAATCTATTAGCTCTCTTTCTTAAATTAATTTCTGCTGTGCGTGTGTATGCACAAGTGCACATGTGAATGCAGGCCAATGGAAGCTGAGGACATCCATGGGTTTCAAACTCAGGAAGGCTGTCTACTACCATTGAGGCAGCATCATTTGTTTAAATTTGGAGCTTAGTAAACATGCTAGGTAGCCTGGCTGCTGAGGCATAGGGCACCCACAGAGCCCATATTGGTATTATCAACAGGAGCTGCTGCACTTGAAATTTTGACAAGTATGGATTCTTTTTTTTTCTTTCTCAGAGCTGAGGACCAAACCCAGGGCCTTGTGCTTGCTAGGCAAGCACTCTACCACTGAGTTAAATCCCCAACCCTAAGGATGGATTCTCAAGGTCAGACTTCAAGCTTGTGCTTGTAGAGCAGATATTTTCCTGACTTAACTACCCTTCCAAAGTCTCAACCCATTCAAGTTGTGTTAGTTAAGTGAAATCTTGGTAGAACTCTGGCAGATATGTTACTTTAAGTACTATTGCCAAACATCTGAAAATACTGAACACAAAATAGGTGGTTATTAAATAATATTGAATTGATGATGAGTATATTGAAAGCTGTTCGTTTGTGTATGTGTCTGTGCATGTATGTGCATTTGAGTGTTCACCTATACTTAAATACTTAAGTACTGAAATACTGGGAGAATAACTATCTAATAGAATTCAAATATCCAAAGAAATTAATAATTCTCACAATTTTATTTTATTAATTTATCCACATTACAAATCAATTGTTATCCCATTGCTTGTATCCATCCATTCTTCCCTCACAGTTTCACCTTATTCTCCTCCCCTATGTCTATGAATGAGGGGATCTTCTCCCCAACTTTATGGTAATAGGCTATCAAGTCTCATCTTGGTAGCCTGCTTATTCATTTTTTGAGTGCCACCAGGGCTACCCATCAAGGGGAGGTCATCAAATATGGGGCACCAAAGATCATGTCAAAATTCATCCCTGCTCTCCACCCAACTGTGGAGAATGTCCTGTCCATAGGATAGATCAGGGTAGGGGTTTGGTTCGATGTTTACTACTTGTAATGACCTTGGTTAGTGTAACATTTGAACAGACACCCATGGGCCCTGATCCACTCATTATGAGGTTCTTCTTGTAGGTTTCTAAGATCTTCTGGATCCTTCTATTTCCAAATCTCCTATATTTCTCTTACCAAGAGTCCCAGTATAATGTCCTGACATGTATCTCAATCTCCTGGTAAGTGAAGATTTTTGTGGGACATACCTTTTGGGCTAGTGCCCAATTATAAGTGAGTATATATTACATGATTCTTTCTGCTTCTGGGTTAACTCACTCAGTATGATCATTTCTGGTGTCATCCATTTGTCCACAAATTTTGGAATTTCTTTGTTTTTTATAGCCAAAAGTATTCCATAGTGTAAGTGTACTATAGTTTCTTTATCCATTCTTCAACTGAGGGATACGTAGGCTGTTTCCAGGTTCTGGCTATTATGTATAAGGCTGCTATGAACATGGTTGAGTATATGTCCTTGTTGTGTGGTGGAGCATTTTCTGGGTATATTCCAAGGAGTGGAATAGCTGGGTCTTGAGGAAGCCCTATTCCCAGGTTTCTGAGATAGTGCCTGATAGATTTCCAAAGTGGTTGTACAAGTTTGCATTCCCTCCAGCAATGAAGGAGTGTTCCTCTTTCTGCACATCCTGGGCAAGATGTTGTATCACTGGAATTTCTAATCTTAGCCATTCTGATAAGTGTAAGTTGGAAGCTCAGATTTGTTTTGATTTACATTTCTCTTATGCCTAAAGATGTTGAGCATTTCTTTAAGTTTTTCTCAGCAATTTGATATTCCTCTGTTGAGAATTCTCTTTTTAGTTCTGAGCCCCATTTCTCAATTGGTTTATTTAGTTTGATGGTATTTAATTCCTTGAGTTCTTTATATATTTTGAATATTAGACTTTGTCAGATGTAGAGTTGGTGAAGATCTTTTCCCAGTCTGTAGGCTGTCACTTTGTTCAGTTGACAGTATCTCCTGACTTATCGAAGCTTCTTAGCCTCATGAGGTTCCATTTGTTAATTGTTGACTTTAAGGCTTGAGCTGTTGGTGTTCTGTATAGGAAGTTGTCTCCTCTCTCAATGTGTTCCAGGCTCTTCCTCAGTGTTTTCTTCTAACCGATTTAGTGTCTCCAGTTTTATGTTGAGGTCTTTGATCCACTTGTACTTGAGTTTTGTGTAAGATGATAAATGTGGGTCTAATTGCATTTTTCTACATGTTGATATCCAGTTAAGCCAGCACCATTTGTTGAAAATTCTATCCTTTGTCCATTGAATAGATTTGTCTTCTTTGTCAAAAATCAAGTGGCCACATGAGTGTAGATTAATTTCTGGATTTTTGATTCCATTCCATTTATCAAGCAGCTTATTGCTGTTCCAGTACCATGCTGTTTTTTTTATTAATTTATTCTTGTTACATCTCAATGTTTATCCCATTCCTTGTATCCTCCCATTCCTCCCCCCCGCCCCATTTTCCCATTATTCCCCTCCCCTATGACTGTTCCTGAGGGGGATTACATCCCCCTATATATTCTCATAGGGTATCAAGTCTCTTCTTGGCTACTTGCTGTCCTTCCTCTGAGTGCCACCAGGTCTCCCCCTCCAGGGGACATGGTCAAATGTGAGGCACCAGAGTACATGAGAAAGTCGTATCACACTCTCCACTCAACTGTGGAGAATATTCTGACCATTGGCTAGATCTGTTTTAATTACTGTTGCTCTATAATACAGCTTGAGATCAGCTACGAAGATTCCTCTGAAGGAATTTTTATTTTATAGGATTGTTTTAACTATTCTGTGTTTTTTGTTTTTCCATATGAAGTTGAGAATTGATCTTTCAATGTTTTTAAAAAATTCTTTAGGTATTTTGATAGGAATTGCATTAAATCTGTAAATTGCTTTTTGTAAGATGGGCATTATTACTATGGTAATTCTTCCAATCCATGAATAAGGGAGATCCTTTCATATTCTGATGTCATCTTCAATCTCTTTCTTCAGATGTTTGAAATATTTTTCAAAGAAGTCCTTCATTTGCTTATTTAGAATAACTCCTAAGTATTTTACATTGTTTGTGGCTAATGTGAATGGTGTAATTTTCCTAATTTCTTCCTTTTCATGATTGTCATTTGTATATAAGAAAGCTACTGACTTTTTGAGTTAATTTTGTTTCCAGTCCATTTGCTGAAGGTGCTTGTCAGTTATAGGAGTTCTCTGGTAGAATTTTGGGGGTCACTAATGTACACAATCATATCATCTTTAAATACAGATAATTTGACTTCCTCATTTCCCATTTGGATCCCCTTGATCCCCTCTTTTTGTTGTTGTATTTCCCTGGCTAGGACTTCAAGAACTATCTTGAAGAGATATGGAGAAAGTGGGCAGCTTTGTCTGGTCCCCAATTTTAGAGGAATTTCCTTGATATTCTCTCCATTTAATTTGATGTTGGCTATTGGCTTGTTGTATATAGCCTTTCTTATGTTTAGGTATGTGCCTTGTATCCCCAACCTGTCCAAAACTTTAAACATGAATGGGTGTTGGACTTTGTCAAATGCTTTCTCTGCATCTAAGGAGATGATCGTGTGGTTTTGTTTTTTCAGTTTATCAATATGGTGGATTATATTGATGGATTTACATATATTAAACCATCCCTGTATGCCTGGACTGAAGCCTACCTGCTCATGGTGATTGATATCTTTGATATGTTCTTTTGTGAGTATTTTATTGAGTATTTTTGCATCTATGTTCATAAGAGAAATTAGCCTGAAATTCTATTTTGCTGGGTCTTTGTGGGTTTTAGGTATGAATGTGATTTTGACCTCATAGAGAGAATTTGGTAATGTCCCATCCATTTCTATCTTTTTGAGTAGCCTAAAGAGTATTGGTATTAGTTCGTTTTTGAAGGTCTGGTAGAATTCTGTGCTGAATCCTTAGTGTCCTGTGCTTTTTTTGGTTGGGAGACTATCAATGATTGCTTCTATTTATATAAAAGAAATGGGCTATTTAAGTGTTTTATCTGATCTTGATTCAATTTTGGCAAGTGGAATCAATAAAGAAAATTGTCCATTTCCTTTTAGATTTTCAAATTTTGTGGCATATATGCCTTTAAGGTAGGATCTTATGATTCTTTGTATTTCTTCAGTGTCTGTGGTTGTCTTGATTTTCATTTTTTATTTTGTTGATTTGGATAATGTCTCTCTGCCTTTTAGTTAGTTTGGCTAATGGTTTGTCTATCTTGTGATTTTCTCAGAGAATCAGCTCCTGGTTTTGTTGATTCCTTGAATTGTTCTCTTTGTTTTTAATTTATTAATTTCAGCTCTGAGCTTGATTATTTCCAGACATCTACTCCTTTTGGGTGTTTCTGCTTCTTTTTTTCCAGTGTTTCCAGATGTGTAATTAAGTTGCTTATGTGGGATGTTTCCATTTTCTTATACTGGCACTTAGTGCTATGAATTTTCCTCTTAGCAGCGCTTACAATTTATCCCACAATTTGGAAATGTTGTTTCTTCATTTTCATTGACTTTCATGAAGTCCTTAATTTTTTCTTTAACTCTTCCATGACCCACAGGCCATTAAGTAGAGAGTTATTTACTTTCCGTGTGTGAGTAGGCTTCTTGTTATTTCTGTTGTTGTTGAAGTTCAACCTTTGGCCATGGAGATCTGAAAGGATAAAAGGTGTGATTTCAATCTTCTTGTATCTGTTGAGGCTTGCTTTGTGACTTACTATGTGATCAATTTTGGAGAAAGTTCCATAGAGTGCTGAGAAGAAGATGTAATCCTTTGTGTTTGGGTGAAAAGTTCTGTAGATATTTGTTAGATATATTGAATTCATGATGTTGGTTAATGTCTTTATTTCTCGGGTTAATTTCTGTTTCAATAACCTATCTTTTGGTGCAAGTGGGGTAGGAAAGTCTTCCACTATTAGTGTGTGGGGATCGATGTGTGGCTTAAGCTTTGTTAATAATTCTTTTACAAATGTTGGTCCCTTTGTATTGGGAGCACAGATGTTCAGACTTTTCCTTTGATGAGTATGAAGTGTTCTTTCTAATGCGTTTTGATTAATTTTGGTTGAAAGTCTACTTTATTGGATATTAGAATGGCTACACCAGCTTGCTTCTGGTGACCATTTGCTTTGAATATTTTTTCCAGCCTATTTCCCTGAGGTAATGTCTATCCTTGTTGCTAGGTAAATTTCTTGAATGCAGAAGAATGTTGAATCTTGTTTATGCATCCAATCAGTTAGTCTGTGTTTTTTTATTGGAAAATTGAGTGAATTGAAGTTGAGAAATATTAACGACCAGTGGTTGTTAAGACCCGTAATTTTGATGTTGGTTAGCATAGGGAGTTTGTGAGGTTGTGCTTTTGGGATGGTGTAGTTATCTATTTCCTTAGTAGTTTTTGTTGTAGCTTGTCCCTTTGGCATGGAGTTTTCCTTCTATTAATTTCTGTAAAGCTGGGTTTGTGGATAGGTATTGTTTGAATTTTATTTTGACATGGAATATCTTGTTTTCTCCATCAATGGTTATTGAAAATCTTGCAGGGTATAGTAGTCTTGCCTGGCATCTGTGGTCTCTTAGGGTTTTCAGGATTTCTTTCCAGGCCCTTCTGGCTTTTATGGTCACTGCTGAGAAGTCAGTTATAATTTTGATAGGTTTGCCATTAAATGTTACTTGGCCCTTACTCTTGACTCTTAAATTTTTCTTTGTTCTGTATATTTTGTGTTTGTATTATGCGGTGGAAAGATTTTTCTTATTGATCTATACTATTTGGTGTTGTGTAGGCCTCTTGTAGTTTTATAGACATCTCCTTCTTTAAATTTGGGAAATTTTCTTCTGTGGTTTTGTGGAAAATATTTTCTAGGCTTTGGAGTCATGCATCTTTTCTCTCCGAAATGCCTATTAGCCTCAGGTTTTGTCTTTTTATTATGTCCTTTATTTCTTGAATATTTTGTGTCAGTAATTTTTCAGATTTAACATTTTCTTTGATGGTTGCTTTAAGATTTACAATTGCAACTTCTAGACCAGACATTCGTTCCTCCATCTCTTGGGTTCTGTTGGAGAAGCTCACCTCGATGTTGATTGCTTTCTTCTCTAAGCATTCTCTTTCCCATTTTTTCTTCTGTCCAGGTCTTTATCAATGTCTCCATTTTCATCTTCAAATCTTGAACTATTTTATTGATTTACTTTAACTGATTGCTTGAATTTTCCTGGATTCAGTCCAGTGACTCTTTATAGGTCTTTTTTTTTAATGTCTTTTACCTGTTTGGCTGTCTCTTCCTGCATTTGTTTATGGATTTTATTTGTTTCCTCCATTATCATATTCATTACTAGGGACTTGAGGTCATTTTCCTGTATTTAAATTGTGCTTGAGTTCTCCAGCTTGCTTTATTTGGGATAGCTGGGATCTGGAGACACCATTTTGTTTTGGGTTTTGTTGTTCATATTTCTACACTGGCCTTTAGTCATCTTTCTGTGTTTGATGTTGGGAGGTATCTTCTGGGGTCCTTCACTGATCATTGAGAGCAGTTTATTGGTGAGTAATTGTAGGTCATAATCCTTTGCCTTTGATGGTCGAGGAACTATTCCCTTAGAGAGGCAGGTGCTCTGGTTTTGGCTCCTGAATACTTTGCTTCATACCCTTGGTTCCACACTGGGTCACCTGTGGTAAATGCTGGTGCTTTGCAGCTCTAGTATCAATTTGAAGTAGAGTATGTACAGCAAGATTGCCTATGTTTGGCTGGGCTTTGACTATCCTGCCCTCAGTCCCTGGGACTTTGCTTCCTAGGCTCAGATCACCCTAGAGTGCCTGGACACCTGTTGGCTTCTAGAAGTTGTTTGTGTTTCTGCCTTCTCCTACCAGGTAGTAAGGCCTAGGTTCTGCCTGGCAAGGAGAAAGCAGCTACTGCCTTTTGATTGTTGTTGGTTGGCTAGATAATTGCTCTATCTCCTCTGACCTGCCCAGCCATTCTCTAGAGTGTGAGAATCCCAGGTAGGCTATGGAACCTGGCTAGGCTGAGACAGTTGTGACCAGTTGCACCAGGGTAGTCCTCTAGTACTAGCTGTCTGATGTCTGCCCAGCCCTGTTCAGAGGGCTGTTGTGGTCTTTGACTCCTGGCAGCATCTCTGCTCTCAGATGGGGCCACTGTGGTTGTATATCCCTGATTTCAGCAAATTGTAACTAACAGGCAGATTGCAGACCAGGCTCTGGGTGCTGTTTTGGACTCTGTAGATTTTCCTTCTCAGAGTCCACAGCAGCTGGGCATGGTACCCACTGCCAACTGGGTGCATAAATGGCCCCTAGACCTTCTGTGGGCTTGTGTGGCATGAGTGTGTAGGTTTGAGGCCCCAGTCCACCTGTTCCCCATAGACTTTGCTAGTCCAGGAGGTTTGAAGCACCCCCACTGAAAATTCGGTACTAAATACTGAGTTTGTCCACCAAGGAAGGCTGCTGAATTTCTTTCTCAAAGGGTACAGTGGCTGGGACCATACTCACTGCCTATTGGGTGCCTGAATGATGCCTTGGCTTTCTGTGAGCTTGCATAGGTCGGGTAGGAGGTCTGAAGTCCAAGTCCACCTGCGACCTGTAGATTTCCCAAGTCCAAGGGGTTTGAAGCACCCCTGCTGCATATTCAGTCCCAAATACTAAGTTCGCCCACCAGGCAAGGATTCTGTGTTTCCTTCTCAGGATGCACAGCAGCTGGGACCTAACCTCTTCCGACTGGGTGCCCAAATGGTGCCTTGGGTTTCTGTGGGCTTGTGTGGGTTGGGTGGGGGTGTCTGAAGCCCCATTCCACATGTTCCCTGTAGATTTCTCTAGTCCAGGAGGTTTGAGGAACACCTACCGCAGATTCAGTCCCAAATATTGAGTTCTCCAGGCAAGCAAGGCTGCCGCTCAGTGCTTGTCACTTACAATCTGGGTCCTGTGCAGACCCTGGAGACTAGTCTCTCCCACAATTTTATATCAAACCTCAAAGAAACCTAAATTTTTGCCAGTGTCTTAACACCAACTATAAGATAGCTAAGCTCAAATCAAATACTTGCATTGATTTTGTTAGCTCCTGCAAGAAAAATTTCTAACAATCCTTTTATCATGTGGTGTGTGTGTGTGTGTGTGTGTGTGTGTGTGTGTGTGTATGATTGTGTGGTAGTGTGCATGGGCTTGAGGCACACGTGTAAGCATGTGCACACTTGTAATAGCAAATGATTGATGGCGGGTGTCTCTTCTCACTTCTTCATGTTTATTTTTTCAGACAGGATGGAACCTAAAGATTGTCGGTGACCCTCCACCAGCTGCCTAATGAGATTCATAAATGTGCTTCTCTCTTTTCCTTAGTTGAGGGAAACCACCAGAACATCCTTATGCTACTGGATTTTCTCTGTGGGTGTTCATAATGTATATATCATATACTCTTCTATGATACATTAATTATGTCCAACCCATGTATTCACCCTGCTACTAATCATGGACAGGTGGAAGGAAAATAAATGTCGGATCCACATCACCATCCCACATACTAGACAAAAGAATGAGGCATCCACAGAATCAGGGCTGAGTGCAATGGGTCAGGCACAAATGCTAAGTGCCACTTTTCCAGCCTATATATAGTTAAGCTGGAGTTTGAAAGTGAGAACAGATATTATGGCTGGATAAGACCATGGACATCATCTCACAAGTGTGTTTGCTATTGTTTTGATATTCAAATCCAGCCATTTAGTTAAAATATTATGTGAGAGTTTGTTTTAGAACTCTCACTTAAAGGCGGCCACAGAGCAGGCTTCCGAAGTAAGAATGTTGTTGCACTGGAATGAAGATCTGAGTTCAAATTCCCAATACCTATAAAAAAGAACCCAACCATGGCCATGAACATCTGTCACCTTATTACTGAGCAGAAGCTCAGATACAGAAGAATTACTGGAGCTTACCAAAGACCAGCTAAGCTTCCAATCTAAGGAGCCATCTTATCTGAACAGAACAAGGCTGTGATAGTTAAATTTATTCTGCTGTTATAAAATACTCTTGCCAAAAGTAACCTAGGTATCATGGGATTTCATTGCTATAAAGTGACACTATGACCAAAACAAGTTTGTTTGTTTTTTTATAAAAGAAAATATTTATTTGATGCTGGCTTCCAGTTTCATAAGTTCAGTCCATCACCATCATCATAGAAAGCTTGGCAGCATGTAAGCAGACATGGTGCTAGAGATGGAACTGAGAGAGCTAAATCTTGATCCATGGGCACCAAAAGACTGTGTGTCACATTGGGAATACATCGACTATAGACGACCTCAAAGCCCACTCTAATGGTAAAACACTTTCTTTAATAAGGACATATCTACCAACAAGACCACACCTCCTAATAGTGCTACTCTCTGTGGACTAAGTATTCGAATACATGAGTCTATGAGGGCCATACCTATTCAAATGACCATAATAAGGGATAAAGGTATTATTTTACCTTACCATCCCATATAGTCCATAACGGCAGGGTTAAGTGGCAGAAGCTTGAAGCAGCTGGTCACATCTACAGTCAAGAACTGGCACAATTGAATGTTTGAATGCTCACCACTATATATAAAGAATGCTTTCTTTATAGTTGTTCACCTCAGGGACCATAACCAGGAAATGATGCTGCCACATTCAGCCTGGCACTTCTCACATGAATTAAGGCAGTAAAAGGCAATCCCTGACAGATATGTCCATAGGTTAAATCTGTATACACATTTCCTCACTGAGACTTTCTTCATAGGTGATTCTAGGGTGAGTTACCATCACCAAGATGGTGAGTGCAAGAGGTGTACAACATGCATTCTTTTAGCATTCTCCTCTGAATTCACCCTGGGTATGGGTGTACACATGTGGAAACCCATGCAAGCATACAACACAGACACACACACAAACAAGCATACACACACACACACATACAGAGAGAGAGACAGAGAGAGAGAGAGAGAGAGAGAGAGAGAGAGAGAGAGAGAGAGAGAGAGAGAGAGACTGAGAAAGCTTTCTAGAGAAAACAAGGAGAAGAAAGGTTATTGTTCCCTATTTTAATTTCTAGCTCCTGTGCTTACTTTAGTTAAATAGAAAGAATTCCTCCGATTTCTTACAAGCGTTGTCTTTTCTATTTTCCATATTCGTAACAAAAGATTTGATCCCATTGAGACATGGGTTTTATTTTTAAGTATTTTTTTTTCCTATTTTGACTGTATGAGTGTTTTAGCTGCATATATATATTTTATCATATGCATGCATATTTGGTGATTTATGAGGCCAGAAAGGGTATCAGATTCCCTGGAACTTGAGTTACAAGTGGTTGTGAGATTCTATATGTGTGTTGGGAATCACACTTGGATCACCTGAAAGCACATAGTGTGCTGTTAGCCAAGCAGCCAACACAAAGACTTATTTTTATTTTAGCAAAATAGAAAAATATAAAGATGAAATAGAGAAGCAGAGTATATCAAAATCAGGGGTTTTCTTTGGAATTGCCATGAGAGAGGCTGCCTGCTTTCCTGAGTACCAATATATGCTGAGTAGAAGCACTGGTGTCTTCACAAAAGAGGGCTATAAAAATGTTCCCTAAAATTGCTGGGAAGCCATAAAGGAAATAAATGACACTATTACTTTGAAATGTAAGCAAACATTGCCACTAAAGCCCTGGGCAAAACATGAAGCTATCCTCTATTAATAAATGGAAGTTTGATGACTTCTCATATGGAAGATAAAGGAAAAATAGAATCATTGTCTGGAGAAAGCTATTTGGATGCCGGAGGCTGATATGGCAACACAAGGGCAAAGTGATGTGGCACAGTCCCTCCTCAGGTGGAAAACAAAACAGATGCTTCTACCCTACTCTTCTTTGTTTAAAAGAACATGAGCTGTCCTTTTGCTCCTGGATCCCATATTACATTCTTATTAAAAGCCAGGAGTGGACAGGAAAGACAAATACAGAAAAGGAATCTGTGTTCCCTGTGGCAGACATGGCTGCCTCATTTGTCACTTGAACGTAGGCTAAGAAGAGCAGAAAGAAGGTTGACCTTGGAGAAAAGAGGATTAACGAAAAGTTACTGGAGGTGAAACAAAATTTAATTTTATTTTTTATGTGTGTTGGCGGGCATGTGCAAACACATTGTAGAGGCTTCATAGGGACTGAACATTCATATTGTGCTTGTACACACCACAGGTCAAACTTGGTTGAAGTTATGTAGGACCTGTCGTCCATTTTTAATTTGAGACAAGTCCTTTCCCTAGGACATGAAGTTCACCAACGCAGCTAGGTGGGTTCCATCTCCACAGTCCTAGAATTAAAGGTGTCTACCACCACGACCATAGGACATGATTTCTTAGAATGGAACTAAAGCTCTCCTGATTCCTTGTTATGTACTTTGCAACTGAGTTCTGTCCCCACTCATGGGTTTTGTTTTGTATGCAACAGCTCTAGATTTCAGCATACAGAGATTTAAGGTTATTGTGTTTTAATCATAAACACACACATACACACGCAAACATACCTGATTTTATAGTCATACAAACATATACATGATCATATACACACAAACACAAATACGTTTTCAATTATGGTAGAACAGGTTACTCCTGTAGCTCTTGTGTATTTTATCTTCCATATACTCTCATCGTCTCTTTAAATTCTGAATGACTTTTGATTCAAACAACTATTTTTGGTTTCCAATTCTCACTGGTATTTCTAAATACCCAAAATAGAGCAACTTACAGAAGATGCTTACACCTTGTCAGGTTACCACCAGCCTTGGGGGACAGTGGTGTTAAGCAAAAAGTGTGTCACATGGTATTTTGACAGAGCTGACAAATTAAAACAGATTTAAAAATACACATGTACGTAGCACTCCTTAACCTATGTGTGGCATATGCCTCTTTGGTAGAGGCAGCTTGATTCCACTTCACAGTTAGTAGCTTCCACTTACTGATTTGTACAGATCAAAGGTATGCAGTTGTGTGCTCATCCTGAAAATGTGCAATTCCTCTAAAGTTTAAAACATCCCTTTGTGGTGCATGTAACAAGCATAAGCACTGGCTTAGTTTCCTTCCTTTTCTGAAATTTTCTAAAGTTGCTGTGATACGTATTTATCCAAGTAAAAGAGATTGATAATATTAAATTAAACTGATAGTGAAGACTATATTGAACATCTGGTATATATGAACTTAATTCATGACTGAGGTAGAAATATTTATTTTAGTAAAATGTATATGTTGTTCTGAATATGTGTGTATGGGTACAGGAGAACTGTGCTTGTAGAGACCAGATGAAGGTGACAAATCCCCTAAAGCTGGAGTTACAGGTGATTTTGAGCTGCTTGAAGTATGTGCTGGAAAATAAACAACAGTCCTGGGAGAAGGGCAGCAAGTGCTGAACCAAATGCCCAGACTTGTTTCACCTCAGCTCACTAGTTCAAGGCCAGAACAGAAGGGCAGCATACTGAACATCTGAGTCCTGATATTACACCGAGCAAAACTTTTGCCTTCTTTCCTTTATTTGGGAAGTTGGGGTGCTTTCTCTGTTCCCATTTACTTTTGTCCAATAAAATATTGTCTCCTATATGTTCTGTGCTTACTGATCATAGGAATTGACTTCTCTTCCTTCCATTTCCTAGAACAGATGTCTCTAAACTTCTTTTCGTCACAGTGTTGATAGAGCCTCTTAATTTAAACAACTGAAAAAGCATTCTATTTGTTTCTTGTGTGTGATGCTTGTATATGTTCATTCCCATTAACAGGCCATAGCACATGTGAACAGCAGAGAATAATTTGCAGGAACCATTTCTCTTTTTCAACATGTAGATTCTGGAGCTTGAACTCAGGTTTTGAGGCTTGCAGTTGTTGCATACTGCAACGCAACCCACTGAGTTCTCTTAATGGCCCTGTAAATTTTTTTAATTGACTCTTCTCGCACATTCATTAAGTCAATAAGGTACACAAACCTTGGTAGAGATTCACAATTGAACATGTTTTCTTTCAAAAAATTACCTGAACTTTAGTTTTTGATTCATTTTTAAAAGAATGATTATTTAATAATACCAGGGTAAGATTGACTGCCAAATACTTAACAACTACACAAATCTTGGAGAGCTACTAAGTGCCAGGCCCTCCATCTTTTTGACCATGACTTTCACAGGGCCTTTATTATTATTACCTATTCTCAGGGTAATCATTGAGAACACAGTTTCAAACAAGCAGGAATGAAGTAAAGTAGAAAATATCTACATTGTCAGTTCAGAACTCATTGGTTGTAATGTGTGCCAGAAATAACCTGTATCAATTGCTCCCTAACTCCTAAAAGTTAATATCCCATAGTGTCATTTGCATTTATACAGTGTCAGGGATCATCTTCCCACCCAGCTTGGGAATGACTGATCGATGGCCACAAAATCAGCTTCAGATGAGGTAGCTTAAGATGTAACATCAGGTCACTCTAATTTTGGTACATGAGTTAGAAATTTGCAGTGTGTATATGTTTTCAGTAAAGGTTGTCATGGCCACAGAATATTAAGTAAAATTAAGAATATTTATATATGCAAATCCCTTTAAATCATTCCTGGCACAGGACAGACATTACATGAACAAATGCTAAATATGTATTTCTACCTCAGCTGTGGCCTTATTTCTCCGCAAACTGTAATTTGACTGGAGGTGTAATGGAGAATTTATGTTGTGAAGGGACGTTGTAAAGTGAATCAACAACAAATGACTAATGAATGAAGAAACTTCTTTTATCATCAATGGACATGGCACCAAAAAAGAATAAAAATTTTGACTCCACCCACATACTTCAAGTTGCTTCCCATTCAATATAATATGTGTAGATTCCTACTAAAAAGGAATATGCAGTAAGAACATGGGCATTGTGCTTTAGGAGATGTAGAAATTAAGTTATGTGAGGTAACTTAAATCTAATAAGCTACATTCTCATATCTTCGCAGTGATATACAACACATATCTTTAAAACAAGTTGAAGTGCTGAAACACCAAATCTGGTTCCATCCTCTACAACAGGTGTCTGAAAGTTACTCAACATGAGCAATGTACTGATAAGAATGGCTGCTATTACTTTTCTACAGCAGTAACCCCATAGCAATCAGGCTGAGACAATAAAAACCATGGTGTAGACTTTTCCTTGTCTAACAGCTACTGACTCCACATGGGTGGATGGGTTTCTTAACTATAAGAGAGACAAGTAGAATAAGCAGTGTTGATATAAAATGGTTTCTCAGGGGGAAGAATTCTACCTTGGGTGCTTTTAGCTTCCCCCCATCTCCTGTACCAGTTTTCCTCCTGGACCGTTTGCATGACAAAGGTCTCATATTTGTTGGAACTTTGTTCTGTGCATCAGATTCCACAGTATCCTCAATAAAAGCCATTCAGCTATCAAATAGGCAAGGTCTGGATTAATGATTTAATAGTAAAGCACAGAGAAAATAAAGTCAACACTAGGAGGGTTGGATATGGAGGTTGCATTTTTTTCTTGCTAAGAACAAATGCTTTATGGTAAATTGCCTTGGATTATCATAGCTTGATGTCAGTCATCATCTCAAGACATTTCTTTTTTGTTTTTGTTGTTTTTTTTTTTTGTTTGTTTGTTTCCTTCTTCCTTTGTTCTTTTCTTTTTGTTTTCTTATTGTTGTTTTTCTCTTTGTTCTTTGTTTGTTTTTTTATACAGGGTTTCTCTGTGTAACAGTCCTTGCTGTCCTGGACTTACTTTGTAGACCAGACTGTCCTTAAACTTACAGAGATCCACCTGCCTCCATGTCCCTGAGTGCTGGGATCAGTCACAGACAGATGCCACTTTATCTCAAGAAATTTCAACAAAGTCCTGGAAATAGTATCCTTTCATTTTCTGAACTTCATAGAAGATTTCATTTTTGTGTAATAATTGCACTATTAATACTGGCCTCACAATTCCAGGACTAGTGCTGGATCTCAGCTTAGATATTGCTTTCTTCTGTAACCCTTAATCAGCCACACTTCTTTAAAAACATTGCTATTTATTGTGTGTATGATTGTGTGATTGCACCTATGCACATCCAAACACAAGTCATAGGCATATTAGTGTAACAGAAGACAACTTAATGAGCTAGTTCTTTACGTCCACTATGTGTGTCCCGGGGAATAAACTTAGTTTAGCCACCTGTTCTGATGCAGCATGCTGGTGGTCATTCTCTAGTGCTTAACCTGCCCCTCTTGCTTGGTCTTTCTGGTTTAGGTGGATCTTAGCCTTATCCCATGAGAAGTCAAAGATGAGCCTGGCAAGATCAATGGCCAAACTGAATTTGGAGGAGTGCTGCTGGAGTCCTGCAGCAGGGTGTCTGGTCTTTCTGGCTGTGGCACATTTAATATAACTCTAACTTTTTATCTACTAAATTTTATTCACAAGTACAATAATAGATTGCAAATCTATATTTCTAAAAAACAAAATTTTAGATATAAAAATAAGGAATATTTCTTTAAATATGAAAGGTATATTTATTTTTAATTTCACATGTACTTATATATCTCTTTAGGGAAGATATACATGTAAGTAAAGGTACCTGCTGAAAATTGAGACATGGATTCTTTTTTGATCTAGAGATATAGGTGCCTGTCAGACCCCCAATATGGATTCTAGGAAGTTAACTTCAGTCTTTTGTAAGAACAGTGTGCTCTCAACTGTTGAGAATCTCTCAAGCCCCAAGGACCCATTTATTTTATTTTGCGTAAAGAATCCATCATTTTCTTATCCTCCTTAAATCCTCAGAAGACTAAAACACATTTCCTTTCTGATGGCCCTATCCTTCATCATCTCTGCATCTTACTTTGTTGTGTGACACCTGCCTCTGTATACTTGAGCTTCCCCTCTGAGTCATTTTTTAAGTTTTTTATTAATTTATTCTTGTTACATCTCAATGGTTATCCTATCCCTTGTATTCACCCATTCTTCCCTCCCTCCCATTTTCCCCTTATTACCCTCCCCTATGACTGTTCCTGAGGGGGATTTCCTCCCCCTGTATATTCTCATAGGGTATCAAGTTTCTTCTTGGTAACCTTCTATCCTTCCTCTGAGTGCCACCAGGTGTCCCCCTCCAGGGGACATGGTCACATATAAGGCACCAGAGTTCGTGTGAAAGTCATACTCCACTCTCCACTCAACTGTGGAGAATGTTCTGTCCATTGGCTAGATCTGGGTAGGGGCTTAAAGTTTACCGCCTGTATTGTCCTTGGCTGGTGCCTTAGTTTGACGGGGACCCCTGGGCCCAAATCTGCCTTTCATAATATTCTACTTGTAGGTTTCTATGACCCCCTGGATCCTTCTACTTTGCTATTCTCACATGCTTCTCTCATCTAGAGTCCCAATAGGATGTCCTCCCCTCTGTCCCAGTTTCCTGGTAAGTGAAGGCTTTCGAGGGACATGCCCTTTGGGCTAGTATGCAGATATAAGTGAGTATATACCATTTCAGTCTTTCTGCTTCTGGGTTAACTCACTCATTATGATCATTTCTAGATCAATCCATTCATCCACAAATTTTGGGAATTCCCTGTTTTTAATAGCTCAGTAGTATTCCATAGTGTATATGTACCACAGTTTCTTTATCCATTCTTCTACTGAGGGACACTTAGGCTGTTTCCATGTTCTGGCTATTATGAATAAGGCTGCTATGAACATGGTTGAGCAAATTTTCTTGCTGTGTGCTGGAGCATCTTCTGGGTATATTCCAAGGAGTGGAATAGCTGGGTCTTGAGGAAGCCCTATTCCCAGTTTACTGAGATAGCACCAGATAGATTTCCAAAGTGGCTGTACTAGTTTGCATTCCCACCAGCAATGAAGGAGTTTTCCTCTCTCCCCACATCCTTGCCAGCATGTGGTGTCATTTGAGTTTTTGATCTTAGCCATTCTTATGGGAGTAAGATGGAATCTCAGAGTTGTTTTGATTTGCATTTCCCTGATGACTAAGGAGGTTGAGCATTTCTTTAAGTGTTTCTCAGCCATTTGATATTCCTCTGTTGAGAATTCTCTGTTTAGTTCCAAGCCCCATTTCTCAATTGGGTTATTTGGTTTGGTGGTGTTTAATTTCTTGAGTTCTTTATATATTTTGGATATTAGACCTTTGTCAGATATAGGGTTGATGAGGATCTATTCCCAGTCTGTAGGCTGTTGCTTTGTTCTCTTGACCCCTCTGAATCATTTTATGTTCAATCTGTCTCCCCTCATAGTTTTGTTAGGAATCTTTTTTTCTTTCTGAACCCTGTTCAGTCTATTTGATGTTGTATTCTTAATTGCACCAGCACAGTTTTTCCTAAGGTTCTCTGATGATGACTTTGCATATAAATAATGTAGGTGAGACATGACATATTTCTCATGAAGTAATGGTTGAATGACAGCTTGGTCTATTTCTTTACATTATGATCCATTGAGTCTAATACTAATAGTAAAAGATCATAAAAATGAGAGTGAAGATCAATACAGCTTGCACATTTTCCAAGGAGTTTAAAAGAAAACTGCTCAATGTTGATTTGTTTTCTTTTCTGGGCGATGATAGTGATTCATGGTTTTTTAGAATCACGGAGAATTTTGAAGCCCATTTGATATAGTCCAAGGAAATAATATCCTGGATGTTCACAATTATCAAAGACTGACATAGAACAGGCCTTACTATTTTTTAACTTCAACAAATTTAGATGAATAATGTAGAGTCTCATGTGAAACTTCAAAACAGAAAGGGGATTTATTAGGAATTATTAGAAACAGTAAGAAAGTGATGAAAAGTGAAAAACTAAAGGAAACTTAAAGTATACGTTCCAAGGGAGGAGAAAGTCATCAAATTTTTCTTGTACAGTGTATGTCTCTGTAAGTGACAGAAACTTGAAAAAAGCTAATTAGCGTCTATTAATATTAGTTGATTGTTTGGGATGTCTTGACAAGGCAATCAACAACCTACTTACATCTTCTCCTAAGCCAAAGTAGGGAGATGTTCTTATGCTGCCAATGCACTGGACATTGGCATTTCTTACTCTTTCTTTTCTAAGGTGCTCACATTGACTATACCTTGCTTGTTGACTTCTGACCTTAACTATACACTGGCCATTAGCAAATAAGTTAAACTATATCCTGGCTGCTGATTTCTTGACCAGTATTACAATCTTTTACTTTTAGCAGGTATCTGTCTAACTGTGTTTGTGTCAAATATTAACTATATTGAAGGCTTTTTGTTCTCATAGCTACCAAGAAGAGCACCAGTCTATGCCAATTTCTACTGTCCATTTCCTGAAACTAGAAAGGCACATTAGAAGGCATCCTTCTTTAAAACTTTCTATACTATAGTTCGTAGCATTAGAATCAACATATTAAAAAGAATATCAAATAAGAAATAGCACTTAGCATGTGTTTTTCAAAGTTCTCATAGAAGCTTGCCAGACAGCCCACTATCACTGACCCTGCTGCTGAGAAACTGTGTATCTCTTAACACATCTTCTTGCCTGTCTCAGTTGCCTGCAAGTGTCTTCATCGTACATCCTTAATGTTCCTTGATCCACTCTTCTAACATTAAAGTCCCTGCTTGCTTTATGATTCATTTATAATACAGCATATGTGTCTTCAGATGATTGTACTTCTCACCATTGGTCTATTCTTTACTGCTGACAGAGGTTTCTTCTGTGAATTCAAATTTCTCCTTCTTTATTCTGAAATTTAATCAAGCTTTGAGGTGTTTATCTAACATTATGATGCTATCCAGTGAGACAGCTATAAACCTATCAGATCTTTGCCATCAGTCCTTAAATTTGAGATGGCATTTTAAACTTGCATACACCTAGGTGCTGATGGTTTTCCTGGATTCCATACTCATGCTTGGGCGTACAATTGCAATTACACATCCTTACCACAAGGAAGTGCTAAATATTGTCCTTAAACAGTATTTGTCTTCACAGCCTTTCCAGACAATACTACATCAGTCTGGTCTTCCGTCTCACTCAGAGTACCTTCATGCAATGGGAAGCATAATGCCACTGTTATTCTTTGGAGCTTCTACTCTTCTCAGAGACCAAACGCTAAAGAATGCCCAGATCAAGAAGTAGTTGGTTTCCATGTTTGGGTTGCTCTATTAAATCATTTTCTTGTGTTATTTAGTAGAATGGACAACTTCATCAATCATTTAGTTAGTTTCCATGATGTAATAGGAAATATTCACAGGAAATTTAAATATATTCTGAGGTGTTCAATTTTGAACAGATTCTCTAGTTAATTCAGTAGGCACCAACACAGAGAGCCACTGCAGATTTATCCTGTACATTTCTATTACGTCTACCATTGTTAAAACTCCTCAGTACTATATTTTACCTTGTGGGACATATAACACAGTGTCTGGCTCTAATCTAAACTTTTGATAGATAATTCTACTTGTTCTCCACATTTCAAACTCAGTGTATCAATATATAATTGTTATCTTAATTTTCTCAAATATTTAAATGCTACCTCCATGCAAAATCTTAATAAATGGCATTATTAAATGATTTACTTGTCATTTGATCCAGGAAACTTCAAATGTAGTCTCCTTCACATAAATGTCTCCTTCACACAACTCTTTAGTCACAGTTCTCCAGCAACTATCACTGATTGTGTGACTTATTTATAAAACTGTTTGTAGCCACTGCTACTTAATGTCTCACAATGTGCCCAGAATGGTAAGTAATTCAACACATATAAGTCCCATTGCTACTTATAGAAATCTTATGAAGTTGGAAAATTTGGTACAGTTATCTCCACTGAAAAGATCTTGAAGCTCAAGTCCATAGGACTAATGAGCTTATACACATGATAAATCAACAAAATAGTTTAATTCCTTGCACTCTCTTTAGCAGGTGAGATCACTTTCTCATTTAACAAAGTAACATAAAGTTTCTTAGACTCTAAGCATTTAGAATTGAATGTATTTGTTTGATTCTCTTGAACTCAAATCTCTCTTCTTTCTATTTAGGTTTATTCTTTGACAATTTCATATATAAATAAATGGATTGTGGTTACACTTTCAATTCCCTTCCTTTATATGAGTCCAATCTTATATTCATATCTTTTGTTTAATTTTTTTATTCTGATTCTGTGAGTGTACCCAGGGCAGTTTGAATGAGCACAGTTGGAGCTGTGAGAAAGCTAATTATTGACTTTACAATTGAAAATTATGCCTGTGCTTCCTCTAGAATATACAGAAATTCTCTAATAGCAAGCCAGACTATATGTAAAAACCTCATTGCTTTAATACTGTGCTGCAAACTATATTTTTGTCTCTGCAAGAATGACATGTTTAAGCATTTTACGTTGTTTTTAACTGCCTCTTAAATAATTTATCATTTATTTCAAGTAATATTATCAACTTTTAAAAGTTTTGCAATGAATATAGGCTTTGTCAGAAAAAAAATGAAGAAAGAACTCCACACTGTATTTATTAATATAAATGTAAAAATTCTCACCTTTGTCCTGAGATATTTTACCCGTGCTCATATTCACATAGTTTTGCAATAACTGTTAAGTTTTTAGCTTAGAAACTGAGATATTTCAACTTCCAGAAGTATTTAAAAAGATGTGTGGGAAAAAGAAAGTTCTGTCCTGTCTTTGTTGTTGGTTTTTCCTCCTATCTTTAGCTCCTAAAATAAAAACTCATGAAACTCATTAAATATTATACAAATACATGGGTCATGTACCTATGTTATTCTTTAACTAGTTAATAACTTAATAACCCATTTGTACTAATCTACATTGTGCCATATGGCTGGATGCCTGAGCTAGGGAACCATGCCTCCATCTTCTTGAAATATTTTTAGCTGACACATGGTTTTATCCAAAATCCCCTCTGCCTGCATCAGCCATAGGTTTATAAAATTTGTATATGTGAAATCCAGATAATACACAAGAAATTTTTTCTAAATGTCTTTTGACCTTTGCACAACTATGTTAAATGTTCTGTCAAACAAACCAAGCAAAGAACAACAACAAAAAAACTTATCACGGACATCTCAGGTTTGAGAACCTGTTCATCTCTCTTTTTTAAAAGCAAGATCTTTTATTTCAATAAAGTTATCTCTCAATAGAATATTTATCAAAGCAAGGTCTTTTATTTCAATGCAAAGTTAGTCTATTGGCCTGTCTAGATATACAAGTTATGCTTAAAGATTTCCTGTCTCCCACTAAAGCTATATGATGGGCTGTCATATTTTTGTAACATTATGTGGTTGTTGAGCTTCCAAATTCTGGTTCTCATACTTATGAGGGAAGTGTTTCAATCACAAAAGCATCTTCCAGCCACCTTTGAGATTCTTCTTACAAAATATGAAGTTTAAGAGTTTGAGAAAGCTTTAGAATAATTTTGATTCCTATGACAAAAATAGGTCATCTTGTCATAGGAGGTACAGAATGATTAAAAACTGAAAAGCAGTTGTCCTCAAAGCATACACTTCCAATTTTTCCTCAAACGATGAGTTGCATTGAACACTATATTACCACATGGGGATTATTTTCATGAGGGTTACTCAAACTATTTGAATCAGGAGAGCTTAATTGTCATTGTACTGTTGTTGAAATGCACCAGGAAGCATTCTGCCTATAGGAGCAAATTTATGAGCAGAAAACTTGATTTTGAAAAATTCATTTAGCTAGTAAGTGTATGTATTGAAAGCCAAATATTTTCCACATGCTCTAGAAGACTTTGGTGATATGGCAGAAAAATCACGTAATCTCAGTTATATTCCAAAGGACAGATGTTCAAAGATGTTGTACAAAAATTGAACATAGTATTTTAAATGATCCTCCTTAATTATTGACATTCATATTTTATTATACTATCTTCTGCAGCAACAAAACAATTTTCTCACAGAGGAGAAATATTAGGAAGATAAAATTGGTGTTGAAATGATATGCTGGGGAAGTTTTAACTTCTTTATGTTTTATTTTTGTTACTTGGAATATAACTGCTATCACTAGACTTGTGGAGTGGGGAACCTTAGCCTGGCCAGAAGAAGCATCTTTTGAAAGCTAACAAGTAAGAAGTACCAAGAGGAGTCAAGTAAGGCTTGATGAGTAAGAGTCTCAAACAGTAGAGACAGTTACAAGATCAGAGAGTAGAGTTTACTCTTGCAAGCAAAACCCATACCTGTGCTATTTCCTGGAGACTGGCAGCTGGGAACAATATCCAAAATCCACATAGTCCCTGATAGAGGAAATGGATAGGAGAATGAGTCTGGAAGCTGGTTTTCTAAATCCAAAATCAATTATAAAGGAAGGTCAGGAAAAGGGCTTCACCAGAAAATCCGAGAGAAAGAGAAGTTCCAGGCCATATCAATGGAGCAAAACTTCATTCATATGATTTTGGGAATAGAGATATTTAAGAAATAACCACCTTTTGGGTAAAGCAATTTAGCACATGGAGTGTCTCTACTCCAGACAATAAGATAAAAATATAAAACAGTCTTTGAATTTTAATAGACAGGTGATATCTACATCTTTATCTATATCTATCTATATCTATATACACGTACCATCCACCAATCTATCATCTGTCTGTCTTTCAATCTGTCTGTCTATCTATCCATTAGTCATCTATCTATAACCTATCTACCTATCACTATCATCTATCATCGTTTGATCTATTTATTATAGATTGGTATATATAAAATAGATTGGTGGAGGTAAAATGTAAATATATAATACTAATTTATATTATTTATATTTTAAATTATATATTAAATATGTTTAATATGCTTGTTTTGTGAACTATTTTTCTAATGTAGCTACTAGGAAACAAAAAATGCAATTGTCTGCGATTTTTCTTGAGCAGGGCAAGCTTAAATAATGGATTTTTGGCTAACTAGAACTTGCACTCTTGGAGGGTTATGTGATTTTAATATATTTCAGCATTTATTTTCAAATAGTGACTCTTTCAAGATGTATATGAAAATGGCCTATTTCATGAAATAGGTTGAAAATTGATATTTCAAAAGGCACTATAAAAATAGAGGCAGAAATCCCAACACTTTTCGAAGTCCAATGAGTCCCCTGTTGGGCCAGTCTGGATAGTCTAATAAAAATGTTTCTACCTATTTTAAAAGAACAAATGCTGCAAAGCCAGCAGCAGTATTTTAATGGAACTGAAATTGAGGTCATAGTTAAATCTTCTGTTATGTTGAAATACAAGATTCTATTAAATGTGTGGTACTTGTTCATAAATACCCAATTATAAAAATGCTTGCATTCACTGAGCACGTATATTAAAATCTTAAGGGGAAGAGCTCAGTTGAAAGAAAACCACATAAAACTGGGTGTTGTGATGCACACGTCTGATCCAAGTACTTGGTAAGTGGAGGAGAATTTCAAGTGCATCTTTAGCTTCATAGGGAATTTGAAACCAATCTCATGTACACTTTCCTCTAAATGAGATTCAGAGTACTGGCATGGGAAATTCTGAGACTAATGGCCACTGCTTGAGTCATTTTTCTAATTGTAGCAAAGATACATGGAATAAGTTTTAAGAAGCCATCTGTAAGAACCACATATTTGCAGCTGTGGTTCACTGTGTGATAATTGGTTTAGATTAATATGATTTGTCTTTCCAGATCTCAGGCTGAGACTTAATTCTTCACTAAAACTTTCTGGGCAGATGCACCTTAAGAAGATTCCTGGCAACTTTAATAAGATCTTTCCTGAGTGTGTTTTCAGAATTCAATTTGCTCCCAGAAGAACATGTTGTAATGACAGGAGTCTGACTTCTTTCATCAATACTAGAATCTGGACATGTCAGCCATATCTCTGCTTGTTCTTCTATACTATGTTTTCCCCAGAAATTGAGTATATTATTTAGGGTGTTGTTCATGGATATCTCAACTATTCAGAGTTACAAGCCGAAAGAAGTCCCTATTCTTTATAAATCACCCCATCTCAGAAAGTTATAGGTAGTATACAATAAGAATGAATATCAGCCAGGCATGATGATTTAGTGCCTTTAATACCAGAACTCAGATTGACAGAGGTAGGAGAGTCTTTGTGGGTTTGCGACCAGCCTGGTCCACAAAACATGTCCAGAATAGCCAACCCTATACAAAGAAACTATGTCTTGAAAAACAACAGCAACAACAACAACAAAAAGCCAAAAGAATGAACACCAACTTATGTTATATCTCTGAATTTTTTTGAAACAGGGTTTATCTGTGTAGCCTTAGCTGTCCTGAAACTCACTCTCTATACCAGGCTAAGCTAGAACTCACTGAGCTTTGCTACCCTCTGCCTCATCAGTCCTGGAATTAAAGTCATGCACTACCACCACCCAGCTAACTTATGTTCTGTGGTAATGTATTCTACATAATAGAATATTGAATCCATACTCATTAGAATCATGGACTGTTGAAGCTGTCAGAAAAATTGAAAATGATCCATTATCCTGCTTGCTTTAATAGTAGAGAAAAACAAGGTACAGGGCATGTTCAATCTGAAAGTGTTAGCCATTGAAAGACGGTGGCATTCTGTGTGAGGACACACATTTATATTTCCAGAAATGTATAGGAACAGACAAGAGACACCTAAAACATATAGGACAGCCAACTAGAATCACTAAATTTCAAGTACCAGTGAGACACTATATCGCAAAATATAATTTGGGTTGTTTGGAGGACCAGTATCAATGGCTTTCCTGTGATGGCACCTGGAAGAGCAAACATTCACACAGGACCTAAAAGGTGGCAGGCAGGCTGGTAGCAGGTAGGAAGAGAGAAGATGGCAGGACAGGACAAGACAGTATAAAGGGAGGGGACGGAAGGAGAAGGAAGGGGAAGGAAGGGAAACAGTGAACATCTCAGCCCTTCTATGGCTTGGCCATCTCACACACAAAAGTTTTCCTGAGCTGAGTGAAGACCCACTCTGAACAGAAAAACATTATATAATAGCTTATTGCTTTGAATCTTACTTTAATAAATACATGTTTTTATTCTCACAGGAGAAATATACTTTTCACAAAATACATGTCACAAAAGAATTAGGTATTTCAAACTCCTTGCTGGACAAGAACAAATATATAGAATGTGAAGAACCTTAACTTACAAAGTCTGCATGGTGTGAGTTAACAGAGTCAGAGCAGAAGAAAGGGGCACCAGCACAGCAAACTTATTCTCTATACAGTTTTACTGTTCTGTTCTTTAGTGAATCACAAAGGTTTCTCCATATAAGCTCAATGCATTCATGACCAAGTGCCGTTGTGTTTTATCTTTACCTTATTCACTGTAATGTGACAACCATGGGTCAACACTTATTATTTTTCTGTCATTCTTCACCAGTACTCTCAGGAGTTAGAACAGAGTTCATAGCATATAGCCAGCTCTACAACAAGCACACCTATGGTCATCATATCCCCATGCATTCAATGTAAAACATGCATTTAAAAGGAAAGTAGAGAGAGTAATTTGATTATGGTTTTTTATTAGATTTATTAAAATATAACTTAGTTATAAAAAGATAAAATTGAAAGCATTAAAATGCTTTTATATACTTATATTTTGTCACAGGAACTATAATCAATACTTAGTACTCAGCAGAATAATGAAGAGTGATAGCAGTGTTCTCTTGTTGATATATATTTCATATATGCTACATATGTATTCCTGTGTCTGAATATGCATGTGTGCACTCGTATGAGTTAAAGTCAGAAGTCAGCATCATGTGTCTCTGTCAATCACTTTTCCACATTTTTTTTGGAAACACAATATATTACAAAACATGTTTCTCAGATTCATATACACTGGCTGGCCTTAAGGCTGCCTCAGACCTTTATGGTTCCTCTCCTCAGTGCTGGAATTAGGATCTCAAGCCTCTGCACCAGACTGTTTATGAAATGCTGCAGGGACAAAGTCAGGGCCTCTTGCACAGGGTCTCTACTGACAAAGGATCTCTCTATCACCTATAGAGACTTTATAATCAAATCTCATATGGGTAGATCATCCTACACAAATGCTTTCATTTAAGCCTCCTTAACTGAAAGTGGTTCAGAATTTCAACACAATTATATAATGTTTGAGCCTTAAAACTCCACCTTTACTTTAATGGTGTATTAATATATTTTGGGGCAAGGTAAAGAACTAAGTGGATAAAGTACCTGATACATAAGCATGGAGACTTGCACATAGATCCATAGCATCCATATAAAAGCTGGGGTCATGGAATATACTTTAACCTCTGAGCAAGGGAAAATAAGGAGGCTGATACTGTGAGAACACTGTCCCATTCATCCAATGGATAAACTCTAGGTTCAATGTGAAATTATGTCTCAAAAATCAAGGTAGAAGAAGACATTCTATTGTCACCATGCACATGTCATGCACCGCACATTCCCATGTGTGTGCACACACAAATGCACAGACACACACACACACACACAGAGAGAGAGAGAGAGAGAGAGAGAGAGAGAGAGAGAGAGAGAGAGAGAGAGAGAGAGAGAGAGAATTATCTTTTGAAACATTTGTTTTATATACATATATTTTATAGATAGAAATATATTTTATATTTTAAAATAATAATATGTTCAATATTTCCTGCACATTTGTGATTTAAGCTGTGTTAAAAAATTACACCAATTCCATTGAATTACATGATATCCACAGCATGTATAAATAAACAATGGATATTGATAATGGATATTGCAAGATAATCCTTTTTTTAAATATAGATGAGGACTTGCTGCTCTTTAGAATTTCTTCTAGTAACTGTCCAGTGAATCATGAACTCACCCAGATGGTTTCCTCAGCCTGTATTCCCAGGCTTCTCAGTTGATTTTATTCTAAAAGCCTTACAAATTGAAAAAAAAATTGTCCATTTACTTCTCTGCTTTTATTGCAAGGATAATTGCTAATTTATGTTCTGTCTTGAACAACTCAGAAAAAGAAAGACTTTTGTCCTCATCATTCTAATCTCATGGTTGATTTGATTAATTCTTCCCTGACTGTTTCTCTTTCTCAAAAAATCTTCAAGTTAAAAGAAGATAAGAAAAATGACTGTGACTCCGTTCTACATTATTATATGGAACTATATATAAAATGTTTGTAGGACAACTCATTAACCCTGTAATAAGTGGCTGGACTAAGATGCTATGTACCTTGTCACCTTACTGAGTCCTATTCAGCATCTATTTTTACTAATTACATCTTACTGTGTTGTTTTAATAGTACTTTGGATCAAACCTATAGCCTTGTGCATGCTAAGTATGCTCCACACACTGTCACACTGATAATCAGGAACATGAGGAATTGACTACCGCATTATTAATTACATATAAACTTCAAATTTTAATTGATCTGTTTGCTCCATGTTCAAATACAGGAGGTAAAACATCATTCATTCAAGAAATAGATGTGACTCATAAATTATATGGAGCAATTTATACTAATTGTAGAGAGACATATATCATGCTTTGACAATTTTCTATTTTAACATTGCTGAATATTTTTTAAAAGAAAAAATAAATTCAGTAATGCCTGCTTCTCAGTAATCACAAAATTCACTCCTCCATAATCAAGAAGACACAGTCAAACAATAGTGAACGTCTCTGGCTGAACTGTGACATCAACAAGGTATCTGGCTGATGGATAGGTTAAGACAGAGCTGCATAGTAATTCAAGACTACCTATGACAATTAGAAGAAAGGTGGCATAAATAGAGCCAGGAAATGAGGCATAGAACTAAGATTTGAAGAATCCTTATTGCTTAAAGAAATAAAGAAAATAAACAGAAGTCATTGTTCTTTAAAGAGATCCAGAGAGATGTTATGCTTTTTGGTGCAGGGACTCAGACCTTGCCCAAAATCTGTAACACAAAGAATGTTAAGTGTTAAGGAATTCTGACACTATAGCCTAAAGAACTACTATAAACACCAGATGCTGTTAGGAACTAAATTGTCCTGACTTGCCTCCTACAAATGGAGGAGAGCTGCTGTTAGGGAGTGAGGAATCTTGATACATAGGCCTGTATGGATACTGCAGTATCATCCTCAACAGCTGACTGATGATATCCAACTACCTAGATAAACACAAGAGATTAATGTATAGTTGTGTACTTCCAAAAGACTGTAACATAGTTTTTTCACTCCCATCATTCTAATCAACCTTTTGCCTCTTACTGGCAAACATAATTGGGGACACAAGCTGCTGAAGAACAGCACTTTAGGTGCAGTCTTTATGCACCCATTTCCATGTAAGAAGAAGAATGGACCCCAGCTTGCTGCTTGACAACTAGTCTGGATCTCAGGCAATGGGATGCTGTCACCAACAGCTAGCCCCTTCTGTGCTTAGTTAATCTTCTATAGAAGATTATTAGACTCACTCAGGCATTTCCTTGCAATTCTAAATCCTGACAAGACTACGAAAATATTTAAGCATCACATCTGTGCTTACATATTTCACAAATTCTAAGACAAATAAAGTAAGAAAAACAATGGAGAAAGTAAAAAAATATTTCCATCTTTCATCATATACATTTTCATAAATTGAAAAAACTCATCTAAAATACCAATTGACAATGTTACACAAATTGATCACAAATATTTTGTACTTCCCTTTTATACACATTAATTTTTGCTTGGTTTTTTTTTTGTTTGTTTGTTTGCGTGTGCGGCGTGTTAGTATATTTGAGAGGTTTCTTGTGCTTTGTCATCAGAAAGCTGGTAATATTTTTGCCACACATATTTTAAAGCATAGAAACATGTTCACTTCTTCCATCCTTTTTTTATTGCTTTGTTCCTCTCTCCCTCTCTCCTTCCCTTCCTCTCTATCTTTACAGTTCAATCATTTCATTTTTCCTCTGTTTCATGTATAGTTAGTCTATTAAAAAAAAACTCCTCATTTATTTAATTATTTGAACAAATCCCAGTGCATATATAAAGTATCAGGGGATGCTAGTTTTGGCAGAAAATATGGAAAAAAGACATTACCAATCAGAATTTGCTTACTTTCTTATCACCTCTGAAGTCAATGTATTTTAGGGAAAGGTAACTCATTAAAACAAGTGCCTTGGGAGACTTTGTGTGACTTTATATTTACTTTTTGAGTGTGTTGTGTATGTGTACATTTGAAGATGGGTGTCTGCGTTTTCTAAAGTAACAGAATTTATAGAATTAATCTCTCCTTTCTCTCTCTATCTTACATATATATATATATATATATATATATATATATATATATATATATATATATATATGTCCTGTCCGTTGACTAGATCTCGGTCGGTGTTGAAAGTCTACTGCCCATATAATCCTTAAAAGGTGCCATAGTTTGAGCAGGATGCCTGGGCCCAGAACTGTCTGTCATAATGTTCTTGTAGGTTTCTAGGACCCTCTGTATCCTTCTATTTCCCTATTCATCCATGCTTTTCTCACCTAAAGTCCTCATATGATGTCATTCCCTCTGTCCCACTTTCCTGATAAGTGAAGACTTTCTTGGGACATGCTCCTTGGGCTAGTGTCCAGATATAAGTGAGTATACACCGTTTGTCTCTTTCTGCTTCTGGTTTAATTCACTCATTGTGAACATTTCTCATTCAATTCATTTGTCCACAATTTTTGGGACTTCCTTGTATTTAACAGCTGATTAGTATTCTATAGTGCAAATGTACCACAGTTTCTTTATCCATTCTTCTACTTAGGGACACATAGGCTGTTTCCATGTTCTGGCTACTATGAATAAGGCTGCTATGAACATGTTTGAGCATATGTCCTTGTTGTGTGGTGGATCATTTTCTGCCTATGTTCCAAGGAGCGGAATAACTGGGTCTTGAGGAAGTCCTATTCCCACTTTTCTCAGATAGCACCAGATTGATTTCCAAAGTGGTTGTACTAGTTTGCATTCCCACTAGCAATGCAGGAGTGTTCCTCTTTCTCCACATCCTCACCAGCGTGTAGTGTCATTAAATTTTTGATCTTAGTCATTTTGAAGGGTGTAAGGTGGAATCTCAGAGTTGTTTTGATTTGCTTTTCCATGATGACTAAGAATGTTGAGTATTTCTTTAAGTGTTTCTCAGCCATTCAATATTCCTCTGTTGAGAATTCTCTGTTTAGTTTTGAGCCCCACTTCCCAATTGGGTTATTTGGTTTGGTGGTGTTTAATTTCTTGAGTTCTTTATATATTTTGGATATTAGCCCTTTGTCAGATGTAGGGTTGGTGAAGGTCTTTTCTCAGTCTGTAGGCTGTTGCTTTGTTTTCTTGACAGTGTCTCCTTCTTTACAGAAGTCTCTCAGCCTCATGAGGTCCCATTTACTAATTGTTGACATTAGGCCTGTGCTGTTGGTGTTCTGTTCAGGAAGTTGTCTCCTGTGCCAATATGTTCCAGGCTCCTCCCCACTTTTTCTTTTAAGTGACTTAGTTTCTCTGGTTTTATGTTGAGGTCTTTAATCCACTTGGACTTGAGTTTTGTACATGGTAACAAGTATGGGTCTAATTTCATTTTTCTACATGTAGACATACAGTTGGAACAGCACCATTTGTTCAAGATGCTATTCTTTTTCCATTGAATAGATTTGGCTACTTTGTCAAAAATCAAGTGACTATATGTATATGAATTCATATTTAGGTCTTCAATTCAATTCCATTGATCAAGTAGCCTATTGCTGTACCAATATCACGCTATTTTAATTCCTTTTGCTTTGTAATACAGCTTGAGATGGGGTATGGCAATTCCTCTTGAGGATCTTTTATTGTATAAGATTGTCTTAGCTATTCTGGGTTTTTTGTCTTCCCATATGAAGATGAGAAATGACTTTTCAATGTCTTTAAAAAAAATTGTGTAGGTGTTTTGATAGAGTTTGCCTTGAATCTGTATGTTACTTTTGGTAAGACGGCATTTTTACTATGCTAATTCTTTTGGTCCATGAAAAAGGGAGATCCCTCCATCTTCTCAAGTGGTCTTCAATCTATTTCTCCAGGGACTTAAAAATTTTTTTCAAACAAGTCCTTCACTTGCTTAGTTAGAGTAACTCTGGTTATTTTATATTGCTTGTGGCTAACGTGAAAGGTGTAGATTTCCTAATTTCTTTCTCTGTTATGATTGTCATTTTTTTATAGGAAGGCTACTAATTTTCTGTTAGTTAATTTTGTATCCAGCCAATTTGCTGAACATGTTTATCAGATGTAGAAGTTCCCTGGTGAAATTATGGGGGTCACTTATGTACACTATCACATCACCTGCAGATAGGGATAATTTGACCTTTCAATTCCCAATTGGATCCCCTTGATATCCTTGTGTGGTCTTATTGCTCTGGCTAGAACTTCAAGAACTATATTGAGGAGATATGGAGAAAGTTGGCAGCCTTGTCTGGTCCCATAGTTTAGAGGAATTTTTTGAGTATCTCTCCATTTAATTTGATGTTGACTATTGGCTTGCTGTATATAGCCTTTATTATGTTTAGGTCTGTGGCTTGTATCTCTGATCTCTCCAAAACTTTAAACATGAATGGGTGTTGGATTTTGCCAAATGCTTTTTCTGCATCTAAAGAGATGATCATGTGGGTTTTTTTCTTTCAGTTTGTTTATATGGTGGATGACATTGTTGGATTTCTGTACATTAAACCATTCCTACATGCCTGGAATAAAGCCTTCCTGGTCATAATGAATGATTTCTTTGATATATTCTTTTACTTGTTTTGCAAGTATTTTATTAAGTGTCTTTGCATCTATGTTCATAAGAGAAATTGGTCTGAAGTTCTCCTTTTTGTTGGGTCTTTGTGAGGTTTAGGTATCAACCTGGCTGTGGCCTCATAGAAAGAATTTGGTAATGTTCCATCCATTTCTATCTTTTGGAGTAAGTTGAAGAGTATGGGCATTAGCTCCTCTTTGAAGGTCTGGTGGAATTGTTCTGAAAACATCTGGCCCTGGGCTTTTTCCTTGTGAGACTGTCCATGATTGTTTCTATTTCTATATGAGAAATAGGACAAATTAATTTGTTTATCTGATCTTGATTCAATTTTCGCAAATGGAATCTATCAAGAAAATTGTCAATTTCCCTTAGATTTTCAAATTTTGTCTCATATATGCCTTCGAAGTAGGATCTTATAGGCTTCTTTATATTTCTTCAGTGTCTGTTGTCATGTCTTCCTTTTCTTTTCTGATTTTGTTGATTTGGATAGAGTCTCTCACCTTTTAGTTAGTTTTGCTAACTGTTTGTTTATCTTGTTGGTTTTCTCAAAAAACCAGCTCCTGGTTTTGTTGATTCTTTGAATTCTTCTTTTTATTTCTAATTTATTGATTTCAGACCTGAGTTTGATTATTTCCAGACATCTACTCCTCTTGGATGTTTCTGCTTCTTTTTTTTCTAGGGCTTCCAGCTGTGTCATTAAGTTGCTTATGTGGGATGTTTCCAATTTCTTTTTATTTATTTATTTTTTTTTTTATTAATTTATTCATATTACATCTCGACTGTTAGCCCTTCCCCTGTTTCCTCCCATTTTTCCCTCCCTCCCATTTCTCCCCTTCTCCCCTCCTCTATGTCCGTGACCGAGGAAGACCTCCTCCCCTATATATGCTCTCAGAATATCAAGTCTCTTCTTGGTAACTAGCTATCACAAATTTGGGTGTGTTGTTCCTTCAATTTCATTGAATTTCAGCAAGTCCTTTATTTCTTCCTTTATTTCTTCCCTGACCCAGGTGTCATTAAGTAGAAAGTTGTTTGGTTTCCACATGTGAGTAGGCTTTTTGTTATTTCTGTTGTTGTTTACGTCCAGCATTAGACCATGGTGATCTGATAAAATACAATGTATTATTTCAATCTTCTTGTATCTGTTGAGGCTTGCTTTGTGACCCATTATGTGATCAATTTTGGAGAGGGTTAAATGGGGTGCTAAGAAAATATTGTCCATTGTGTTTGGATGAAACGTTCTGTAAACATTTCTTAGATCCATTTGATTCATGACATTGGTTAATGATGTTATTTCTCGGCTTAGTTTCTGCTTCAATGACCTATCCTTCGGTGAGAGTGGGATGTTGAAGTCTCCCACTATTACTGTGTAGGGATCTATGAGTGGTTTAAGCTTTGTTAAGAGTTCTTTTACAAATGTGGGTGCCCTTGTATTTGGTGCACAGATGTTCAGAATTGTGATGTCCTCTTGGTTGATTTTACACTTGATGTGTATGAAGTGTCCTTCCTCATCACTTTTTATTAATCTATTTTATTGCATATTAGAATGGCTACACCAGCTTGCTTCTTGTGACCATTAGCTTGGAATATGTTTTCCTAGCCTTTTACCGAGAGGTAATACCTGTCTTTGTGGGTGAGATGTGTTTCTTGGATGCAGAAGAATATTTTGTCTTGTTTATGCATCTACTCGGTTAGTTTGTGTCTTTTTATTGGAGAATTGAGACAATTGCTGTTGAGAAATTTTAATTACCAGTGACTGTTAAGCCCCTTCATATTGATGTTTGTTACAGTAGAGAGTTTGTGAGGTTGTGAATTTGCGATGGTGAAGTTATCAATTTCTTGTGTAGTTTGGTTGTATCTCATCCCTGTAGTGTGTAGTTTTCCTTCTAGTAACTTTTGTAAGGCTGGACTTTTTGATAGATACTGTTTGAATTTGTTTCTGTCATGTTATATTTTCTTTTCTCCATTAATGGTTATTGATAGCTTCGCTGGGTATAGCAGTCTAGTCTGCCATCTGTGGTCTCTTAGGGTTTGCAGGACCTCTGTCCAGGCCCTTCTGGCTTTCATGGTTTCAGCTGAGTAGTCAGATGTAATTATCATAGGTTTGCCATTGTATGTTACTCTGCCCTTTTCACTCGCTGCTTTTAATATTTTTCTTTGTTCTTTTTATTTTGTGTTTTTATTAGTATGTGGTAGGTAGATTTTCTTTTTTTGTCTATTCTATTTGGTGTTCTCTAGGCCTCTTGTATGTTTGTATGCATCTCCTTCTTCAGATTGGGGAAATTTTCTTCTATGATTTTGTTGAAGATATTTTCTGGGCCATGAGCCAGGCATCTTCTTTTTCCTCAATGACTATTTTTCTCAGGTTTCTTCTTTTCATGGTGTCCTTGATTTCTTGGACCTGTTTGGCAATGCGGGGTGCATGCGGCCACCACTCCCTCTGAACTAGGTGGACCTAGTTGCCTGTGTTTCTACACAGTGTGGTGTCCTCAGCAGATTTGCGTGGGGTGGGTGGATACGGCCATGGGCATCTTTTTCTATTTCCCTGTGACTTTCACACAGTGTGCTACCAACCCACACACTGAATTCCGGCTTTATCTGCTGGCTGCATCCCAGAGGTGGGTTCCATTCAAGTGTCTGGAGGGTGGGTTCAGAACCTTCATGGTCTGTTGCTTGACCCGGGGCCAGGCCCACCAGTGTTAAGTGCTGTGCAGAACCCCACTCACCTAAAGTTCTCTAGATTTAGCAGTCCATGGCTCCATTCAAGTCCTTAGTCTCCTTGCATTAGATCAGATACAGTGCTTGCTGTAGGCTTCATCTTGGAAATTGGCCATACATTCACTTTTAGGATATGAAAGTGTTCAAAATGAACTCCTATTTTTCTAAATTTTTAGAAATAATTTCTATTTCTCATTCTGTATTTGTATATAATTTTCCAAGATTATAGAAACTCATACTGCTTTATTTTATCTCCCATATTAAGCATGTATATGTTTGCTTTTTTAGGACTCTGAAAACTAATTTTATTTCAGTTGATGGACATCTAGGCTATTTTCAGATTCTGTCTATTATGAATGAAGCTGCTATGAATATAGTTTTGCAAACAACTTTGTTGTATGGTGGAACATCTTTCAGATAGAAGGCCAGGAGTAGAATGGCTAAGTCTTGTGGTAGCACTATTCCCAATATTCTGAGAAAGTACCAGACTACTTTCCAATGTGGTTTACAAGTTTGCACTTCCCAGCAATGGACTAATGTTCCCTTTCTCCATATATTAGACAGCATGTTCTGTCACTTGAGGTTTTTTTTTTATCTTAATAATTCAAATGGGTGTAAGATGGCATCTCAGAGTCATTTTGATTTGCATTTTTCTGATGACAAAGGGAGTTGAATATTTCTTTAAATGTTTCTCTGCCATTTAATATTGCTCTGTTGAGAATTCTCTGTTTAGCTCTGTACCATAGTTTTAATTGAACTATTTGGTTTGGTGGTGTTTAATTTCTTGATTTATTTATATATTTCAGATTTTAGACCTTTGTCAAATGTAGGGTTGGTTAAGATCTTTTCCCGGTCTGTAGGCTGTCACTTTTTCTTTGTTGATAGTGTCCTTTGCCTTAAAGAAGCTTTTAATGTTCATGAGGTCCCATTTGTTAATTATTTACCCTAGAGCTTATTGTACAATAATCATGCAGTAATGCAGAGATGAGTGATATAATTTACTGTATATCACTTTACTCATAGAGGGAGAAGCAATGTAGTATTTTAATCATAATTCAATTAATTTAATTACTTCAGAATTTTCATTTCAATTTTAGGATAAGTGAATTTTAAGTAAAGTATCCAAATTATGATAATTTGTATTTTTATTAGAATAGGGGCTGTAAACTGTGAAAGGTTTATATGATCTGAAGAGAAATCAGAGTATAGAATAGAGGCTTTCATATGGTGTTGTCATGTGTTTACACAAGTCTGCTTGATGGACATTTTTATCAATTTTTCTAAGTTTCTATTTTTTTAAATATCTTATGTGTATATATGTGTGTCTCTGTGAGTGTATGCCAACTGTATACCATTAGCTATATAAGTTGCAAAAGAGAATCATATCCTTTGAATCTGTTGTTACATGTGGCTCTGGTACCCAATATGGGTAATGGTAGCTGTTCTCAGTACTCTGGATGATTGCAAAGTACTTTTAAATGCTCATTCCCTTAAAAAGATCATTTTATATACTGTATATTATTATATTTTAAGAGTTTTCTTTAAGATTAATTTTAGTGTGTGTGTGTTTGTGTGTGTGTGTATACATACACTTGGATTGCAAATTGAGGTTAGAGAACAATTTTCAGGAAGCAGTTCTTTCCTTCTGCTACATGGATCCCAGGGATTAAACTCAGATCATCAGACTTGTTAGCAAGCATCTTTATTTAGTGGGCCAATTCACTGCTTCCTTGACTCACCTTTAGAATCATGCATTTTTTTTCATTAATATCCTTCATGATTTGTCTTGGCCTATTTTAGTGTAATTTGTTTGTTTCTAAGTTAGTAGTACTAGTAGGCATAATAAAATAAATTCCTATTAAATAAAATTAATTTTCTTAAAGTAATAAATTTAGTGTGTATGTCAGGGTTGGGCTCACCCATGGTATGGGACACAGGTGGAGGTCTTAGGATAGTTTAGTGAAGTCTTTTCTCTCAATATCTATCTATCTAGATATAGATATATGTCATGAGAGAACACAGCATGTCAAATTGCATAGCAATCACTTTTCCCTGCTGAGCCATTGTACAGGCCTTATCTGCTTCTTAATTTTCCAAGGAGATAATATATAATTTGCAAAATTTTATAGTGTACACATTTCAGGCTAAAAATTTTAACAGATGCAAATTTCTCTTAACTCATTTATTTTGCTTTACATTTCCTCTATCGTTATTTAATAAAAGCATTTGGCAATTTAAGCTTAATGAGTTTAATAAGTCAAATTTTATAAGATAGTTTTACATTTACAGACAAATAATCAGGTAAAACAAGGAGTTATCACCCTCACCTTGTCTGGTCCTCTCTATACTAACATCTCATTGTTGTTTAACATTTTTGGTAACTGAAGTACTATAAATGGAGCTGTGATGAGTAAAGATTTTCTTTTAACCTCATGTCTATCTTTGTATAGAATTTCATCTAGTATGCCCCTTCACATGCAGTCTTCTTGTTCCTCTAGATTTCATTTTTGTGAGACAGTTTCTTAGACTTTCTTGATTTGGATGAAGTTGTCAGCTTAGAGTTGTCCTGATCATAAGTGTTTAATAGCATGGCCATCTCTGGAAAAGGATAAGATCTTTTTTTTTTTTTTTTCTGACTTAGAGTGGAATTAGGCGATCTTTAAGAAGATTGCAAATGTGAAACACCAATTCGATTTAAAACTGTTGACATTGCCATTTGGTGTTTGGCCAGAGCAGTGTTTGCTGGACCATTTGCTTCATACTTCTTTCACTGAAATTTTTAGAAGTAAGACTTTGAGAAGAAAATCACTATGAATAACACATGCCTAAGAGAATTTCTCTTAGTAACTACTATTTATTTGCATTTAAATCCCAATTATTTGTGTTGGTAAATGTGCATGTCTCTGTATGATGTGCAGATACACATACTGGTATAGGTGTATATGTGTAGGTACCAATAAGTGGTATCAAGAGGTCAACCTTAGATGTTGCTATTCAAACCCTCCTTACCTTGCTTTGGTTGAAACAGGATCTCCTCTTGCGCTGGAATTCGCCAAAGGAGCTAGGCTGACTAGACAGTAAACACAGGGTCATCCTATCTCCACTATTCTTTCACTGCAAAATCTGGTCTTCATACATACAGAGAAAGGACTTTGCTGACTGAGTCATCTCTCTATCTCCATGAATTCAATTTATTGCTCATTTTCATGCTGCAGTAGAGAAATATACACTTAGTTACTTCAAAATATTGAAATTGTGTACCTGTTCTTAACATACATTGTTTAGAATAACTAAGAAAAATGTAGTGTACAGTCTTGAAAGTCTATGTATTCTCTAACACAAGGTCATATGCTCTCACATGGACCTAAGACAAACGTTAGTCATGACTCACTGTTTACTCCTGTCATTTGTCCAGTTGGTTGATTAGAAGAAACTTATGGAAGAAACTTGGATAAAATTATGAACTTGGATTTAAAGTGCAAATGAGTTGCTGGAGAGAAATATCAACATTGTTTGCTGCTCTTCCTGATACCCCTGTTTAGTACTCAGAACTTCTATTGCACAGCTCACACGCACTATAACTGTAGCTCTAACAGGCCTAACATTTTCTTCTGGTTTTCATTAGTACTTTATGTACATGACATACATTTACACATGCATACACACAAATAAAGACTAAAAATACATCTTAATAAACTGCAAATATGGAATGAATATCAATACGTTCTTACTAATACAAATAAATAACTGAGAAAATTTATAGGAGAACAGGACCTTCCTGGAAAGCAACACATTACTTGAGTCTACATGCTTCCTGAGGGAAGGTGACACATTCTGGATAAACATATATTCAACAGATTTTATCATGACTTTATACAGGTGCATTAAATATAATACCAGTGTGGTAGGGGGTCGTGTGCCTATGATATAATTCCTGAGCCTTGTTCTTTACCACTGTGGTCTTCTTCCCATAAAAACAATAAAAAACCTGGTTTAATTCAAGAGTGTAAAATTCAGCAAAATTTTAGGCAAGTACTTTCCAGCCTTATCAGTTATTGTACAAAGGATAGTCTAGGAAGTTCTAAAGGAAAAAAAAAAAAAAAAAAAAAAAAAAAAGAACCAAGATGAAGAACTCAAAAGAGAAGCCCCAGTTATATACCAGAAATAGAATCAATACCTCAGGAAAATTTAAGAAAGTCTAGATGCTGTGTAGCTTTTACTTAATGTTAAGTAATAAAATAATACGGGTTCACCTTTTCTAGCAAACACAGCATTCTAGAACTATAAGAGGTTGATACTTGGGCAAGTAGACAGGAAACATATGGAATTCATTACAAGTTTCACAAAAGTACTCTAAATCAAAACCTTCTATGTTGAGCTGGGAGATGGCTCAGTCAGCAAAAAGTACTTGGTTTGCAAGTGTGTAAACCTAAGTTGGAGTCCCCTGAGTATATAAAGACAGCTCCTCATATGTTAGTATATTATATTCTGCCTGGACCTGGCCATATAGAGGCAGGTAGATCCCTAGAATTCACTGATGACACAGCCTAAATAAATCTGTGAAGTCTGACCTACTGAGAGACAATGTTTCAAAAGAAGAGATGGAAGGCATTGAAAGAATAATAGCAGAGTTTTTCTCTGGTTTATATATAGGAATATACACACTCACATAGATGTAAATAGTTGCATCCCAGGGCAGCAGAAGACAACCAATGTGCAATCCTGGACTTAAGGCTTGTGCTATGGAAGGCACAATGATAAGCAAATATATGATAGAGCGGTGGAAAAATATAAAAACAGAGCATTGCATGCACTATGGAGAGAGGGGTAACTGGAGACATGATTGTGGTGACAGGTGAAAGGGTTATTATACTGCCATCTTTCAGTATGGTAGGCATAATGGTATACAGCAGCCTGAAGTGTACACATTAGAATCCCCCTCATTCTGGGAAAGGAAGGAGGCATGCATATTCTCTTTCTGGACTGGATCTCTATGAAAGACCACTGTGGCCCATGTTGACACTGGAGGCCATGTTCTTGTCTGTGGTCCATACTGCAGCCCTAGTTTGCAAAGCAGTCTGAGATCCATGTGGACCTATGGAGTCTGTATCAGTGCCTAATGACTTAGTGATATTTCCGAGATATGCTGCTTTGGGGGTCATGCTGATGTGAATTGCATATGCAGCTTCTTGAGGCCATGTTGAGGCCTGTGTTCTATCTATGCATCTAGCTGCTGAGAGCCATGAGTATGCCAGTGTTCCTGATATGGACAAATGCTGTGTTGATTTCTGTTGCTTATATTATCACCAAAGCATATATGGAAGTCTGTGAATGCAGGAGAGATAGTATCACTCCTCATATGCCCAGTGCTGGTAAAGTGTTTATCTGGGCAGGGAAGAGATGGCAAAACAAGCTTTCCTTCAGTTGATGGGTTCTGGCCAGGATGTAGGCATAAAGAAAGATTCATCCTCACTTGGAGTGGTAGCCAGGAAGTATTTGACCATGCTTCAATAAGTATATGGACAACATAGACGGACTCTTTTCTCTTTTCCCCCTCCTCTCTTCTTTTATTTTGGGTGGAAATAAGAGGGGAAGACATAGGAAGACTGGGAGGTAGCACAATCAGGATGCAGGGTGTAAGATTCACAAATAATCAATAAGAATTTTTAGAAGTACCATTGACACATTAATTCAAACAAAAACTATATCTTGAAAATTTGAGGTGAGTAATGGGGAAAATAGACAAAAAACATGTGAGAATGCTGTACTATTTTTATTAAATGTTTAATCAATTCTAAATTTATAGTTAGAGGATGACACATAAAACAGCAAGTGAGGGCACTTGACATCAAAATTGACAATGTGGATTTCATCCTAAGAGCTCACATCGGGGAAAGAGAGAAGCAGCTATTGGAAACTGTCCTCTGATTTGCACACAAAGGTCATGCATTCATATTCATGCACACAACAAGTAAACAAATACAGGTAAAAGTTCTAAATTATGGTTTAAAGAATTTGGCTTATTTGTTCTTCTATTTGTTCAAATTTGAATATCTATCTTCTGGTGACCTGTCATTCTGAGAATAGAAATCATCTGTATTTAATGCAATTTAAGAGTTTTATCAGGTATTGTATACTTATGAACTAATGTTCAGGACATCAATTCTAAGTTTTGTAGGCAACCACAATAGGGTTCTGGCAGACATGTGGTACTGATCAATTTAGGACTGACTGGCATTTGAAAAGAATCATTGTCATTGCTGCTTGTCAGACTTTCTATTACAATCTAATGGAGCAATAATACATCCAGGTACCTAGTAATTATTTTTGAGTGTATTAATGTGTGCTGGAAAAATATTGTTGGGTGAAAGACTGGACACTGTGGAAAATACTTAAGATTTGAGTTTATCGGTGTGCTTAACAGTAGACTATTTAAAATAATATAGAATAAATGAGGCTGATCTTGGCAAAAAAAGAGGCAGTCATATTCAATGGATCATATGGTGTGGATGCCCAGGGTCTGACTTGTTCTCTCTGCTTTTCCATTAAGTAGTTTGTATCTATGAATTAAGTGATCAATCTCATCAAATATCATGGACCTTTATGGTTTTTGGTTTGTTTGTTTGTTTGTTATTGTTTTTCAATACAAGGTTTCTCTGTGTAGCCTTGGGTGTCCTGGACTCACTTTGTTGACCAGGCTGGCCTCAAACTCACAGTGATCTACCTGCCTCTGCCTCCTGAGTGCTGGGATTAAAGGCCTGTGCCACCATGCCCATCATGGAACTTTATGTTATACAAGCATACTTGGCTTTTATTTTGTAAATTACAAGATATGAAATAATACACTTTCAACCATCATCATGAGCAGAGCAAATAAGAACCATCAAAAAATGTTAATTTCACTCATGTTTTGTTGAAAACTATTTAATAAAGATTCTCTACCTTATAATTCAGTAGCACCTCAAATAAGTGATGGAAGGTTAAATGATAAGCTCCCCTCTTTTTATAAATACTAATAATTTTAAACAATGTTCAATGTGAATATTTTCTTTCTAGACACATCTTTCCTATTTATAAATTATAACAAGTCTATAAAATGTGTATATGCATTATTTAGTGTTACATATACCTCTAGTCTTTACAGCATTTACAGATATGCGCTAAATTAAAACCTTCTTTCTTGGACTGGGAGACAACTCAGTTGGAAAAGCACTTGCTTTGTAAATGTAAAGTCTCTGATTGCAAGCAACCTGGACAAATAAAGCAGGAGTGGGCATGCATGTTTGTGTGAAAGCCATAAGACAACATAAGCTCTCTACTTTGTTTTATTAGAGACAGAGTCTCTCATTTTTCTTTAATATAGTATGCTGAGCTGCCTGCCAGTGGCTTTGCCTTTGCAGTGCCAGGGGTTATAAATATATGCTACAATTTCTTGATTTTCTTGTCTGTGTTTTTTTTTTCTAGGAGTTGAACTTACCTCCTTACCCTGCAAAGACAAGAACATTACCAACAGAGTAATCTGTTCAGGTGTAGATAGTACTGGCCTAAAAGAAAATAGAGGACTTGGGTCTTAGAAGAACTTGGTATGCCTCCTGAAGACCCATGAGTAGTAATTGGCTGTAATGAAATTAGGTAACAACTAGATGGTCAATTTCAATCCAAGATGGCATCAACAGTTGTGCACTGCTTCTGATTAGGAAGAAAACCAGGACTGCATAATGATCTAAAGACCAAACACCAGTGTTGTTGATTTGAAGGTGAGAAGGATCCACATTGTGTGGGGCATGTCTATACCCTGGCCACAAACCTAACCCACAGAAAAATCCTGGGTGAAAGCCCACATTAGCCACCATCTTCAGAAGTACTGTGGGATATCCATGCAGATTCTGGCTCTCACTACCCATCTACTGCTTGCCAGATCTGGCACAGGGTGACTGCTAGATATCTGTGCAGCTTTGGGCTCTCACTGACCATCTATTGCTTGCCAGATCCAGGACTGGGAACAGAAAGACACGAGATACAGCATGAGATACAATCCACATTAGCTGCCTCCTGAGAAAGAGTGCAGGGCACCCAAACACCTTTGAGCCCTGGCTTCTCTCTGCGACCCAGCTGTTTGTTGGCCTAGCCCAGCTGGATCACATCAAATAAGCAAAGCCCTGCCAGCTCAAGAGGGCCTATGGAGCTTCTGAGCAGCTTGAAATTCTGACTTCTCATAGCCACCTGCCTTCAACTGCTTATTAGCTGGGCACATCTGTAGCAATGAGCATGCTGGCAAAGCTGAATCCAGTCACAGGGCTACAATTCTCATTAGCCGCCCTCTTATGAGTAACTTCGGGTTTGTCTCCACCCACTTGCCTGAAGCATACTGCTTTGACACACATAAGACACAAAGCAAACAGGTTAAACAGAGACATGCATGGGCCACAATCCTCATTAGTTGCTATCCTGCTACTAGCTCCTGGCTCTGATCTCACCTTGTTCACCTACAGCCTATTGGTCTGATCCACCTAGGTCACAGAAGAGAAACACAGAGCAGAGACATGTGTGGGCCACACAACACAATAATTTCTGTTTTCTGATGAGTTTTTAGCTGTAACCTTTCTCTGGTAGGCATCGGATTACCAGCCTTACACAACTGAGGCACAGAGAAGATAAACAGAGCCTTGTCATATCAAGAAGGTATGTAGAACATACTAGCAGCTTTGGGCTCTGGTCCTCCTTACTCCCCCAGCTGCTTACCAGTTTGACCCATCTGGGATACAAAGCAGATAGACAAAGCTTATGCTGGCACAAACCAAGACTCACATTTGCTGATATTCCAGAAAGTTCTGTGGGGCACCCAAGCAGCTTCAAGCTTAAATCTCTTGCAGTTCCCACCTGCTTACTGATATAGCCCAACTGGAACACAGAAAATAGACAGAGCCCTGCAATCTTGAAAAGGACTCTATAGACCCTGAACAACTTTGGGCTTAGAAACAAGTCAGCCCATTCTTCTCCTTCCTGACCAAACTGGAATACACTGAAGGAAATCAGCTGAGCTGAGCTGGATGTAAGCTTTAACAGCCACTGTCCCACATCTTGAGGAGACCTCTGGGGAAACTTAGCAAACAAACTTTGCCTTGAAGCCATGTTTACTTGCTCCCAACCTGCCTGGCAAATGTGGTACACAGATAGTCACCTCATTGGAGGAGCATCTAGGCATGCTAACACCTACAAAGAAGACTAGCAACAAAACTCAGAGCCATATAATAATACTGGAAACCAATGATCCTAATAAAGCAATCCCTAGAGATGTGAACACTCATGAAGTGCTAGGAGAACTTTAAATCTGAAATGATAAAAATGATAGAAGATTTGAAAGAGAAAAACAAATCACTCAAAGAAACCCAGGAAAATACATTCAAATGGATGAATGAATTAAATAAATCCTATAAATAATTAAAGGAAAATATGTCAAAGAGATGAAGGAATTGGATAAATCCTATGAAGAATTGCAGGAACGTATATCCAAACAGTTAATGGAATTGAATAAATCATAAAAAGAATTACAGGAAAATTTAATCGGAAGAAAGAAATGAAAAAAAAAATTATTCAGGACCAAAAGAGGGAATTGGTAGCAAAAAAGAAAACACAAGCTGAGGCAATCTTAGAGTTGCAAAGCATAGGGAAGAGAGCAGGAATGATGGACACAAGCCTCACCAACTGAATAGAAGAGATGGAAGAGAGAATCTCAAGTGTTAAGGATATGATCAAACTTATTCATACATCAATCAAAGAAAACATTAAAAATAAAAAGATCCTGACACAAAAAGTCAAGAAACCTGGGACACTATGAAAAGACCAAATCTAAGAATAATAGGAATAGAAGAAGACTCCAAGCTCCAAGGCCCAGTAAAGATGTTCAACAAAATCATAGAAGAAAACTTCCCCAACTTAAAGAAAGTAGTGCCAATAAGCATACAAGACACCTACAGAACCCCAAATAGATTTGACCAGAAAATAAAATGTCTCCTGTGCATAATAATCAAAACATTAAATGTACAGAACAAAGAAAGAATATTAAAAACTTCAAGAAAAAATATCAGTCACATATGAAGGCAAATCCATCAGAATCATACCTGACTTTTCAACAGAGGACACAGACAGATGTTTTTGCAAACATTAAGAGACTACAGATACCAACCCAGACTACTATACTCAGCAAAACTTTAAATTACCATAGATGGAAAAAATAATATATTCTATGACAAAACCAAGTTTAATCAGTACCTAACAACAAATCCAGGGTACAGAAGATACTACAAGGAAAACTCCAACCCCAAAAGCCTAATTACACCAAAGAAAACATATGAAATAAATAACTCCACACCCATAAATACAAAACACAGAAACACACACTCTTAACCACCACAAAATCAAAACAAAAGAATTAACAATGACTAGTCATTAATATCTCTTAATATCAATGGCCTCAATTCCCCAGGAAAAAGACACTGGCTGACAGAACGGATGCAAAAACAGGATCCATCATTCTGCTGCATACAAGAAACACACCTCAGCAATAAAGATAAACATCATCTCAGAGTAAAGTGTTGGAAAGCTGTATTCTAAGCAAATTGACCCAAGAATCAAGCTTGGGTAGTCATTGCAGTATCTGATAAAATAGACTTTCAACCAGAACTAATCAAAAGAGATTGGAAAAGTCGCTATATCCTCATCAAAGGAAAAATATGCCAAGATGATGTCTTAATTCTGAACATCAAAGCCCCATATGCAGGAGCATCCATATTTGTAAAATAAAAATTACTAAAGCTTAAACCACACATTGATCCCAACACATTACTAGTAGGAGACTTCAACACCCATCCCTCCTCAGTAGACAGATCCTCAAGGGAGAAACTAAAGGGAGAAACAAGGAAAGTAATAGACATCATGAAACAAATGGGCCTAACTGATATCTATGGAATATTTCTGCCAAACACAAAATAATACACCTTATTTTCAGGACCGTACAGAACCTTCTCCCAAACTGACCACATACTTGGTCTCAAAGCAAACTTCAACAGAAAGAAGAAAAGTTAAATAATCCCTTGCATCTTATTAGACCAGCATGGATTAAAGATGGAACTCAACAAAAAAAAGAAACAAAACCTTCAAGAAAGCCATGGAAACTGAACAACTTCCTAATCAATGACATCTGGGTAATGGATGAAATCAAAGGAAAAATTAAAAACTTTCTATAATTCAATGAAACTGAAAGCACAATATACTCAAATTTATTGGACACATTGAAAGCTGTACTAAGAGGAAAGTTCATGATGTTAAGTGCCTTTATAAAGAAAGATACCACACTACCAACTTAAAAGCACACCTGAAACTTATAGAACAAAATTAAGCAGACAAACCCAAAAGGAGTAGGTTGCTGTAAACCATCAAACTCAGGGCTGAAATCAATAAATTAGAAAGAAAGTGAATAGTTCAAAGAAAAAATGAAACCAAGAGCTAGTTCTTTGGGAAAATAAAAAAGATTGACAAACCTTTAGCCAAACTAACTAAAAAGCAGAGGGAAACTTTTCAAATCAAGAAAATCACAAATGAAAAGGGAGACATAATGACAGACATTCAGGAAATCCAAAGAATCAACAGGTCTTAGTGCAGAAGCCTTTATGACACAAAATTTGAAACCCTAATGAAATGGACAACTTTCTTGATAGCTACGAACTACAAAAATTAAAGCAAGATCAGGTAAATAAATAGAATACTTCTATCACACCTAAGAAAACAGATACAGTCATCAAAACTACCACCTCCCAAAAAAATCTCAGGTCCAGATGGATTCAGCATAGAATTCTGCTAGACATTCAGAGAAGAGCTAATACCAATTCTTTTCAAATTATTCCATAAAATAGAAACAGAAGGAACATTACCAAACTCATTCTATGATGCCACAGTCACCGTAATACATAAACCACAGAAATACTCAACAAAGAAAGAGAATTTCAGACCAATTTCTTTTATACAAAAATACTCAATACAATATTCAGAAATTGAATTCAAGAGTCTGTCACAACTATCATTCATCTTGACAAAGCAGGCTTCATCCCAGGCCTGCAGAGGTGGTATAATGTCTGGAAATCCATCAAAAGAGTCCATCATATGAATAAACTGAAAGAAAAAACCTGGTCGTATCTTTAAGTGCCAAAATAGTATTCAACAAAATCTAACACACATTCATGTTAAAATTCCTGGAAAGAGCAGGCATCGAAGGCACATACCTAAACATAATAAAGGCAATTCCTTGGCAAGCTTATAACCAACATCAAACTAAATGAAGAGAAATATAAATCAATTCCACTGAAATCAGGGAAAAGACAGGGCTATCCACTCTCACTGTGTCTGTTCAATATAGTACTTGAAGTTCTAGTTAGAGCAATATGACAACTAAAGTAGGTCAAGGGGATGTAAATAAAAAGGAAGAAATCAAACTATCACTATTTGCTTATGACATGATTGTATATGAAAATGATCCCAAAAATTCTATCAAGAAACTCCTATACTTGATAAACACTTTCATCAATGTGGCTTGGTAAAAATTCAACTAAAAAAATCAGTATCCCTCCTTTATACAAGTGACAAACAGGCTGAAAAAGAAGTCAGGGAAACAACGCCCTTCACAATATCTACAGGTAATATAAAGTATATAGGTGTAACTCTAACAAAGAAAGTGAAAGATTTCTATGAAAAAAAAATCAAATCTCTGAGGAAAGAAATTTAAGAAGATTTAAGAAGATGGAAAGATCTCCCATAGCTATAGAATCAACATAGTAAAAATACCCATCTTACTTACCAAAAGCATTCTACAGATTCAAAGCAGTTCCAATCGAAATACCACATAGTTCTTTACTGACTTTGAAAGAGCAACCTTCACCTTCATAGGGAAAAATGAAAAACAAACAAATAATAAGAATAGTTAAAATGATTAAAAGATCTTCTGGAGGTACCTCCATCCCAGATCTCATGCTGTACTATAGAGCAACAGTAATAAAAAATAGCATGGTACTGACATAGAAGCAGGTGGTTGATCAATGGAATAAAATCAAAGACCCAGAAATAAACCCACATACCTTTGGAGATTTGATTTTTGACAAAAAAGCCAAATACACACAATGGAAAAAGCATAGCATCTTTAACAAATGGTGCTGGTCTAACTGGATGGCTACATGTAGAAAAATGAAAATAGATCCATATCTATCACCATGAAAAAACTGAAATCCAAATGGATTAAAGACCTCAACATAAAACCAGGCACACTAAATCTGTGGGAAAAAAAAGTAGGGAAGAGCCTTGACCACATTGGCACAAGAGACAACTTCTTGAATAGACTACCAACAGCTCAGGCCCTAAGATTAATGATTAATAAGTAGGACCTTATGAAACTGAAAAGTTTCTGTAAGGTGAAAGAAACTGTCATCAGAATGAAAGGAAAGCCTACAGATTGGGAAAATATTTTCTCCAAACCTACATCTGACAAAGGCTAATATCCAAAATACATAAAGAAATCAAGAAATTGTATAGCATGAAATCAAAAAACCCAATTTTAAAATTTGGGTTAAAATTGGGTAAAATTGTTTTTAAAATACAGAGAATTCTCAACATAGGAATATAGAATGTCTAAGAAACACTTAAAGAAATGCTCAGAATCACTAGATATCAGGTAAAGCATCTTAAAATGACTCTAAGATTTCATTTTACAGCTATCTGAGTGGCTAAGTTCAAAGACTCAGGAGACAGCTCATACACTCCAGGATGTGGAAAAGGGGGAACACTCCTCCATTGATGGTGGGAGTGAAAACTTGTACAACAACAAAGGACCATGTATCATGAGGACTTAGACCCTCTGCTCAGATGTAGTAGCACAGTCTTCACATGCGTCCCATGGGTGGAGAGTAGGGACTACTTCAGACATGAAATCTGGCCACCAAAATTAGATCACTTCCACCTGGTAGGACAGCTTTGTCAGGCTACTGAGGAAGAGGTTACAGATTTTACACACGAGACTTGATAGGCTGAAGTCAGATGTTAGGGGACAAGGGCTCTTCTTTCGAGGACTAAGGGAGGGAGGGAGAAGGGATGAGGGAGAGAGAAGGGAGGAGGGAGGGAATGAGGGAGGGGGATACAATTGGGATGTGAATAATTTAAACTGCAGAATAAGCAGGTAATTTATATTATTAATACCACTATATGGGAATAGCTCTGAAAGTGACTGAGTCATAAATGTCTAGGCTTAGACAATGCTTTTTATGTCTACAGAATCACTATAAATTACTATTAAATGTCATTCTTCATATGGCATGAATGAAGATTTACAGATGTCTTTTTTTCTGTTCCTACAAAGATCAGAAAATCAGCCTTAATTGTTCTGAGCATCATGATCAGCTTATACACTTATAATTTTAAGATTGTATGATGCTTGTGAGAAATTATATGTTTTCAGAAAAAAAGAACTGGTCACTGAAATGGGATCAGATCTGATAGGAAGAATTCCTTTAAGTATGCTGGACAATGGCATTCTATATTCTTCGTGTTCCAGCACCAAGTGCTTCAATTGCTGTTCCTCATCAGAAAAAGACAGCTTCCAGGACACTTCTAAACAAAACTTCCAATCCATTGGTCCAGCATTTCAGACTGCCCCACAGAAGACTTAAATTAAGTCTAGAATTTCTCAACATTTAGAAATTGGACCTCAAATACAATTCCAAGCTTGATTAACCATTTCCCCAATTATATTTGGGCACCCAAAATATTATTCATCCCAAATCAGCCAGAAGAAACCTTAAGAGAATGATGCCCCTTTCGTTTAAGGGGCCTACGGGAGGTTTTTGGTTGTTCTCTCAAACTATATAGAGTCATTATCAATGGGAGTGGGTTATAAGTTATTATTGGTCTTATTTAGAGAGAAAACAAGGTTAGACTCAGTGATGTGTCTCTTTTCCTTAATCTTAAATTCATAGGTTTTGTGATAAGGGTAGAAAAGAAACAAGGGGGAATGTAGAAATGCATAGGGAAGATGGAAGATAGAACAAAAAGTGCATTATTGAGTCTACTCCTCAAATTAATGCCTCAGTTTTCACTAAAATGTTATTTTTAATTCACTGCTATAAATTTTTATGTAGTTGAAAAATAAGTTTAATTCTGGATACAGTGGTATAGAATTCAATTGTAAAATTATTCTTCACTTAATATTAGGTATAACTCAATTATAATACGAGGTTTACTTCCAATACTTTGAAAGTACTATTTCAGGCTGTTTAGGATAAATAACTTATATGAGTTAAATGTTAGTTTATCAAATCATGGTCATGTCAGTTACTTTTCTATTTTTATCACAAGAATATACATCTTCAGTGTGGCAGATAGATATGAATCTATAGAAAGAAAAGGCAAGCTTGGATGCAGGTAGAGTTGATGGTCAAACCCTGCCAAGAGAGTGTAAGCAAGTTTTCAATAGTTCGTGCCTCACAATATGTCTGTCAGAAATATTGGGCCAGAAGGCTGAAGAATATGCTCCAAAAATTTTGGAGAGTTTTGCGTGACTATTCATGTAGCAAATTGTCTCTCTCATCTTCTCATTTGGAAAGCTACTAACCTGCACTCCCAGCATGCTCAAGTAATTGAGTTTATTCCTTCTCAAGTCTCTGATAGAGTTGAAAAGAAGGTTGATTAGTTTTACAAAGAAGGTTAATTGGTAGAGGTTAAGATATGTTTAGGTTAGATAGATGTTTTGAGTTGATAATGACAAGATGTGATGGAGATTGATTTACATTCAGAATTTTAGATGCATCAAGACAAGAAAGATGTTTTCTTCAAGGCTGTCAAATACAAATAGCCAAAACACTAAGAATGTGACATTTATATAATTCCTGACTGTGACATGGTTTCTTCTTGCTATAGCTAGTTTATTGTATAGATGTGTAATAATATAAATGTATATGTAAAAATGTTTCATTAAAAAAAGCATGTAACAACTATTTTCAAGCCAAGTTTGTCATTTCTTTTCTCTGTTAGCCTGAATTATGTCAGATAGAAGTAACATTAAGTATAAGATAAAAACTAAATTACAGATTGAGAAATTAGATTTCTCATAGATAACAGTAACTTCCATTTGGTTAACATGAAAAATTCCTATGCAATTTCACCCATACTATCATTATTCTGCAAACACTATGCCCTCCAGAGATATAGCAAGACTTATAGTCTACATATAAGGTGTGAATGCCTACTCCAAGGTCATTAAGCTGGTAAGTCACAGATCAGAGCTCAGGTATAGGTGCCTCCTCATAGAACTTTCACTTGAGCAGGTTCCTTTCATCCAACTCAGTGTTCCCTCTTCTCTCTCTATTAACTTCTTTTTATATTCTATGACTGTGATTGTGTGTGTGTGTGTGTGTGTGTGTGTGCGTGTGCGTGTGCGTGTGCGTGTGTGTGTGTGTGTGTATTTAAGCATGTGAAGACCATTGAGTTTATGGAGGTCAGAGGGCAATGTAGAGTCTTGGTCTTTATTTTATACCTTTTTGAGACATGGGCTCTTGATGTTCACTTCTGTGTACATGAGGGTAGTTAGCCTGAGAGCTTCCAGGGACTCTCATGACTCAGCCTCCCATATCTTCCCAAAGTGTACTGGGATTACAGACTTACTACATCTGGCTTTAGGTAAATTCTAATTCTGATAATAATATCTACACAGCAAGTCTTTTTATACAGAGCTATCACATTTTCCCCATGATCCATTTCTTTCCAATGAGTGTTTTATATTTTCCATGTTTCCAAACTTCTCAGCATAACTTCCAGGGGAAGGGCTAACAATCGAGATGTATATGAATAAAATAATAATATGGAAAAAATAAAGGATTTTCAGAGATTAAAAAAAAGAAAGATTAAATTATATCAGTAGGATCAGTACTCTCCTCTTCCAATATATGGCAATTTTTTCTATGATGCCAAATCTCTTTGGACACACATTAGCTATCTGAGATTATAGAATGCAATAGGATCTTTGTGAACAGTGACTAAGAATTTTTTGACATTTGTGGAAAAAGTACCAAAGACATTTTAGTATTAGATCAAGTAACTCTTGCTTTGGAGAAAAAAAATCATAAAGAGAATAAAAGATCTAGCATGATATTATTTCTCAGTCTCCGTGACACTTGTTCTCTCAAGCAGACTATGTCCTTTCTGTCTTAATCATCAGTAGCAAGAGAAACATGCCACAGCATCTGACAGAATCAAACTTTCACTCTTCAAGGAAATGTTAAAGAGACAAAAAGATGTCATCAGAACTCTTTTGGCTGTTGGGCACCATCTCCTAGCAACCCCTGATTGGCCAGTGCTATACTCCAGAAAGTTACCTTTGAATGTCAGAAAGTGATAGATACAAAGGATGGAGATACAAGGCAACTCTTTAAAGGTTAATTTCCTTTGTATGACAAGAACCTGCTTGAAAAAATATCTGCCTTGAAGACTACTTTTGCAATCACTGTGTCTGTATTCCCAAAATTTCTGGAAAATAGTCCAAGAAAATTTGCCCTCAGGTATAGACTCAAGTTCAAATAGCTGACCTATCACTAAGGTTTTTATCAAAGTAAACACAAAGTATCTCAAAGTGCACTTTATTATGAGAAATATATCAGTTGGCAAAGTGCCTATTCCATGCAAGAAGCCTTGGGTTTAATCCCAGTACTGCACCACTGAGTCTGTTGATACACACCAGTAGTCTCAGCCCTTAGCAGATAAATGCAGGAGGGTTAGAAATTCAGGATTCTTTTCTGGTAGATAGAGTTTGAGACTGTGGCACAGACTGTCTCATATATATTGAAAGATAGACTTCCACTTTTATTCTTTCATTGAAGAAAAGTATTCAATCACAAGTGAATGGTAGCATTATAATTGAAGTAAACTCACATACAGAAACATAAAATGAACCCAGTTATTAACACAGGACTCAAGCATTTGTTATTATAAAACATGAAATTTTTAAGTAATAAAGAATAGATCCAAGATATCCAGGTGCACAAACCATGTTGGGATCAATGTTCCAGTTTTCTTAGTTATTATATCATGAATTAGCAGCAATTTTACTTAAGCACCACCGTAATGTCATAATACTTTACATGTATAATTTCTTAAGCATATATGCATATAGTCCCCACACTCAAACAAGACACTAACTGTCATTTCCATCTCCATGTACATGCTAAGTATCCAAAGCTCAAACAGCCTGAGCAATGACTCAGGGCTGAGGAAAATTTACAAAGAAATTCAATCACAATTGTCCAACTGTAAAATTTGCGGTTGATATCATGCAATACTTCCTCTAACTCTGCATATCTTAAGAACTATGTTCCCTTTTTTTGGGACATTCAGTGACACCTCCTAGAATAAATGGGAATTTGATATAAGGCTGATCTGGACTTATTAGCAGTACAACAGTGCTCCATCAGCTCAGCATGTGGCTGTAACTTCCTGCTCCTCAATATACATGGAAAATCCAGTCAATTCAGTTTGAGAGTCAACATCTTCTACATGGAGATGTGACATTTAGCTTTGTGTTCTGGTCACATAAAATACATACTAATTTCTTTTAGATCCTTTTATATTAATTGGCAGTAATAAAATGAAGCTTGGTTTTATGTTCACATCATGGCTTAAGTGAGTGTTTCATATTTTAAGTACTAGATATTTCTAAAAATTTTATGTAGGAAGATAGTCTTTCAACTATCTTTTTTAAAGTTGGAAACTTAAATATTTCAATAGTTTCTGAGATATAGATTTGTAAACTTTCTTTGCTTTTCTTTTATTTCTTCAACTTCCTGTTATCTATCACACTTTTATTTTAATAAAAAAAATAATAATGTGTTATGTATAGCCCCAGACACAAATATGTATAAAATTAATATGCACATTTACTTACTGTATGTATTTCTGCTATATATTGATATAATATATGTATATTTATGAACTAGCACAGAGGGAATAAGGGAGAGAGGAGTGAGAAAGAGAGAGAGAGAGAGAGAGAGAGAGAGAGAGAGAGAGAGAGAGAGAGAGAGAGAGAGAGAGAGAGAGAGAGAGAGAGAGAGAGAGAGAAGACAGAGAGAAATTTCTGATTATGCAGATTTATCTTTTTGTTCCTGAATAATTTGGATCCTTTATCTCTCCTGGTGCTCTCCTCACTTATGTGTGTGCATGTGTGTGTGATGAACTTGTATAATTGTATATAAGTGCCTACCAAAATATGTGTGTGGAGGTAAGATAACGCACTAGGGTAAGCATCCTCACCTTTGACCTTATTTGTATCGCTTGTTCATTTTTGCACATATCAGCCTTGCTGGCCCAGGAATACTTTGGGATTCTCCTGTATCTTTCATCCTGCAGTATGATCCATGAGATTCTAAATCCACATTCCTGTGTTCAGCTTTACCAGTGGGGCCATCTCCCTAGCACTAAATGTATAAACTTAAATTTTGCTAATGTATACACTGGCTTGGTGGCCTTTCAAGCATCATACTGCCCTTTATTTAGATGCAGAATATGCTTTGGAGCCCCTGGGAAATTCTATATTGATAGTAGTCTTAATAGTAATCACCTCCTTCTGCATATATAATAACAAATTATGTGTAGAAATAATGTATCTGTTCTGGGGAACAATGGGTATTGATTTCTAGTTTGTAAGTCTTCATGAAAAATACTTATAGCATGGCTAGAGGTATGGATTGGATAAAAGTGCCAGATGATCAAACTTGAAGACTGAATTTATGGTCCCACCATCTATATAACAAAGTACGCACCCTTCAAATGCGTGTCACTCAAGGTCATCAGGACTTAATATGTGTTTCTGGCCTCTGCAAGTGAACAGTCACATGTATCCCCCATGTGAACATACATAAATACATAAACAAACAAATAAAGACAACAACAATTATTTTTGAAAATAAAATAAACAAAGCTAAACATGTGATATGGGTCAGAATTCTTTTAATAAAATGTCATTTTTAGGGGCTTTAGAGAAATTTCTATTTGCAGATCCAAATGAAGACTATTATTCATTACTTTCCATATTAGCTTCATGAACTTTGTTTGGCTAAGAATTTCTTCTGGCCTTTATCCATCAGGTGCTTCTAGTCAGTGTACTAATGACATGCGCCAACAGAAATGCATGTTGTATCACATCCTTCTGCTTCATTCTCTATCCCTAGCAAACACAGAAAGTGATCAGTTTCTGAGACATCTGTTGACATGGAGAATTTTAGTATAGAGTTCAGAGATGCTGTACTTTGTTTTTGGAGGTGATGGGAAGCCAATTTATGCAATTCCAACTAATCACCTGGTCTCATACTCACTCATTGTATTGAGATTAAGGTGTGTGCACTCAGTATCTTATGAGAAATTTATTTGTTCATTTGTGGTTATGTGCAGAAGAAACAAATACTTTGTTTCCAGGGATAAAAATCTATCAAATTTTCTGAGAACTTGAGCTTTTTGTTAGCATTTCATATTCAAAAGTGCTTACTGGGTAAATGAATACAATAAGGGGGACGAAGAACAGTGTAGTTATTCAATGTTGGAAAGGAGAACAAAATTACAAAACAGGAAGATTGTCTGTACAGGTACATGTACCTATTAAAGAAAATATGTCCTTGGCTGGAAACGTGTTTGTGAAGCCTTTGTTTTCAATGTTCTGTGTTAAACTTGTGCCCACAGAAATATCACAAAGAACAAGAAAATAAAATTATTTGATAACATTTCGTGAGTAAAATGATTATCTTTTCATACTTAATTGAAATACACTTATTTTAATCAATACATTACTGCAATACTATGTTGCAAAATATTTCTTTTTAAATAAAATAGCTCACATGGTTCATAAAAATATTCTTTTCTGAAGAATATATGTATGTGTGTGAAAATGTGTGTGTCCATGTTTCTCTGTGTATGCATACATGTGGACAAGTGTATACATGTATGAGTTGGTGTGTTTGTGTTCACACTCATTCAGTTGAGCCAGAAATGCTTGTCTTGGTGTGTGTCTTAGTTTACCTTTCTGTTGCACTAATCAAATGCCACTACCAAATCAAATGAGAGAAGATGGAGTTTCTCCTTGTTTATAATTCCAGAGGGATAAGGTCTGTAAAATCAGGGAAGGCATTATATGGTGACAGAAGCTAGAAGCTAGCTGATCAAATTTTCTCTCATTCAGAAAAGATTGAAAACAATCAGAGGAAGTGGGGCAAAGAAATAGACTCACAGTGACAAACTTCCTCTGGCAAAGCCTCACCTCACAAAGATTCCATAACATCCACAAAAACAGTGCCAACTGTTGGCCACATGTTGCCACACATAAGTCTACAAAGGACATTTCTCATTCAAGACACCATATGTCTATAGTGATAAGGCTGAGAATAGTACGAAAGATACTAGTTGCACATGAAAAGCAGCATCCATGAGAAGAATTTTTACCCATTTCCAGCCTCACATTTTATACAGTGGCACATGCACAAGGCTAGCGGAGAAGCTTAACTAACTGTAAAATGTGAAGAAAATAATAGGCCTGGCATAATTAAGTGAAAGCAAGCAAGACTGCTGGTGGGAATATCTTCATCCTCCTTCTTCATTCTTATTTTGCAAAGAGGGAAGAATACAAGAAAAATCAAGACACATAGAATCTGGGGTGTTACAAGAGTAAAACATATCCTAAGGTTTCTACCACAAGTCACTGTCACTGAAAGCACAACTTAGCTTGTCATGTGCAGATTTATTTCAGGCCTCCAAGTTTATACATAGAGAATAATACCTATGATATCACCATTATGAACTTAATCATTCAGAACAGGTAGAATCTGTATCATTGCAATTTTAGAAACCTGCAAGGGGTTCAAGTGCCAGGTAAGTCCAAGACAGCAGGATATTCAGGAAAACACTTCCAAGTATGCAGTCATTTCTACAGAACTGTGACTACCGTTAGGTATGACAAGGGAGAAGACAGCAGGAGTCAAACAAGGTTGCATACATATCTAGTAATGATTGCATATTTCTTCATTCCAGTAAATGAGGTGAAGAAGCAGGAGTCCAGCAGAACAGAGACCTAATTAAATGTACCTAATAAAGTACAACTCCAACTCAATTTTGACTTCTGTATGTGAAATACAATTAGCAACTGCTTCCAGCCCTGATTTACTGGGTGTCATAGTTTCAGAACTGCTGACTGCATAGTAAGACTTAGAGCCAGCTGGAAAGGAAATAAGCTCATGAGACCCAAATTACCTATTGACAAGCATTCAACAACCACTGGGTGCTATGAATATTGAGCATAGATTTTCAGTTTTTTAAAGTATATATGTTAAAACTGCACCTTTAAATAGTTACTTTAAATATATACATATGTATATGTACATGCACACGTTTTATGTGTATTTGTGTTTGTTTTTGTGTGTTTGAATAAAAGTTGTTCAGGCAGCGAAATAATTGCCTGTAAGCATTAAAGTCTCTAGTCAGATACCCAGAACCTGTGTAAAAGCCACTTACAGTGATTTCAAACAACAATCCTTCTCTCAGATAGCAGAAATGGGAAGCTTGTATCTTCCAGTTTGGCTTATCTAGCTTAATGACAAGTTCTAGGTCCAGTGAGACTCCATCTCAAAATATTGAGTGGACAGAAATAGAGAGAAACATGGTATTTACTTCTGGCCTCCACACCCATGCATACTCCTGAGGACACACATGAACATACAAATGAATATATACAAAACAAATATGGTGCACAAGAGGAAGAAAAAAAAATAAATAAATCAGAGCCACAAATTTAGCTATAGATACGCTCTGAGAATAAGCTATTAGGTGATTTCAAGCCTTATTTCTGTTATTTTTTTGTGTACTACTATTTTCCCTCCATGCATGGCTTAACACTATGTGTTTGTGTGAAATGTCTGAGAAGTGAAGACAAAGGTATCATATTCCCCAGAGTGGGACTCATACTCAACTGTGACCAACCATGTGGGTGCAGGGAATTGAACTCTGGTTCTCAGAAAATGCAGAAAGTGATCTTGACTTTCTTGTCCCTGTTTTGTGATTTTATTCTTGTTCCCATAATCTAGAATGAACTTACCCAAAATGGAATGACTATTAGATCGGGAAATGATATATTTTCATGGGAACTCCCTTATGAGATTCTTGCCATACTCAGTTGTTGCTATTCAGTGCACACACACACACACACACACACACACACACACACATGTGCACACACACATATGTGCACACACAAACAGTTTATGTATATGTATATGTGTGCACGTATATATGTATACACATATGTATATGGACAATCAGGGAATAAAACTTAGAAAAATGTTTTTATAAGTTTTCTAGAAGAAAAATATCACTTTGGATAGTTGCTCATTGACAAGCTAACTATCCCGACACATCTGGAGACTGATTATATAAACAGCAAGTTAAAAGTAAATTCTGCACTACTGGGACCTACTCCTGGAGTCTGAAGGGATGGCATGGGTGGGGTAAGTACTATTATTCTCCTTTCCACTGAGTAGTAGAAGATGGCAAAACATGGTGGAGATTTCTATGGATTCCATGCCAGACAGATAGGATCCTCCCTGACTTAGGTAACTTATTGGATATTTTCCTACATGTAGTTAGCAAAGATAGGCCTGGAGCCCTGAAACTAAGGGGGGCATTGGGGCTTTTTTTTTTTCTTTCCCTGACTATGCCCAGGCTGATGAATCAGTGCCTACTTATTTTTGTGGTTGGGAGCTGTAAGGAGTCCTGCTGTGAGAGTGAATACTTTGGTGGGCTTAATTAAAGGAGGATGGTCTTTGCTGGCTTGCAGATACACTGTTCTCAGTCAGTCAGGCACAGAGGAAGGAATTAGTCTATCCTCATTTTGGATTGCACAGGGATCTTCTGTGTTTTGTAATTCTGTGAAAAAGGGTTTCTGGCTAAAAATCTTAAAAAGCCCCCATAGAATGTAATAGTGATCGTGAATTCTTGGGGGGAAAATATTAACTGGAAATGTCAGAAATTGCTGAAATTCTGCATCCCAGTTGGAGTCATGAGTAGAAAAAGCAGAGTTGGTCAGGAATTTAGAGTTTTGGCTTTTGTCACAGAATCAAGGCTGTTCTGTGGTAGAGGGTGGGGGATAAGAGGTCAAAGAGTTACTTGGCTTCTTTATTTAATTTATTGGTGAGCTTTTAAAGGGTGTGGTTCTTTTCTTAGGGCAGTAAGAAGCAGGGATTGCTCCCTCAGCTTTGGCAGGAAGTGGAATGGGAGGACAAGAATCTTCTTTTATGATGGAGATCTGGGGGGTAGCTGGCTTGTCAAATTGAGAGGAAAGAGGGAGGTGGAGCTGCCAGTATATAGCCCTTATGGAAATTTTGAAGATGGGGGAGGGGGTGGGGAAGAGGGGAAGGAGGGGGGGAACTCAGGAAGTCATGTATTGAATTGGTTCTAAGCATTGGAGGATCAGGTTTAAGATATATAGAAATTGAGAGGATGTTGTTTTTTCCCTGGCTGTCTCTACTTTGGATAAACAAAATAACTTGGGATCATGCACAAGGGTTATAAATATTATGTATAGTCTTAAAAGGCATTATTGGTATGTATTCTTGCCAAAATAAAGAAATGGGTAGGTTTCTGTGAGTTTTTTTCCCTGCCCCTTGAAAAGGTTATGAATGCCCTTAACCTGTGGGTCCTTTCTATGGGTTCCCCATTGTTATAGAAAAGGATTGTTAATGCTGCTGATGAAAGATAACATTCTCTAGGCAACTTTTGTCAGAAGTATTATCACACATCACCAGACACAAACCTAGCTGCAGATTCAGAGACTTGGCAGGGCTGGAAGAGAGAAGTAGGAAATTAGACAAAGAAAAATATTCACCACCTTCCTGATTAAGTCATGGGAGAACTTACCCTTCTTAGTTATGACCAGTGTTCTTGTTTTTGGTAATAGATAATCCAGCTGTCCCATGTTTGAGGTGCTGATCTTCCTCTCCAGGGCTATGTGGTTCTGGGAAGGATGGAAGATCAGATAGAGGTGGGTGTGAGCAAGCCTTTAAACCATAGTACTGTGACGTAGATGAGGGAGCAGTTGGATACCTGGTCCTCAGGCAGAGAGAAGCTAGATTCTCTCACTCCCTAAGGGATGGAACCTCTGCTGCTACCTTGTCTCTCCAGCAGGGGATGGAAGGCCCCAAGTCATGTGCCAGAAGAAGACAGCAAAGAGACAAATAACTACATTTTAATATACATACTAAGTTTCATACATTCTGTCTACAAGCACGTGTTAGAGTTAAGCTAAAGATTAAAGAATCAGGAGGTAAGGAAAAACCTTTGGGAAACAGAAGAAAAGCAAGAAGCTCCCCTACCTGGGATCCCAGATTTTTAAATCCCTGGTTTGTAAGAAAGAACAGGCAGATCCAGGATATGCTTTTTATTTGCAATAAATACCCTGAGAGCATTTTTTCTGGGATCTGGCCTGTCATTGATTCAGAGGCAGTTTGAAGTGTCTTACCTCAATGGAACCAGCTTTGGTCACATCATTTTGCCAAATGGAATTGCTTCCTCTTTCTATACACAGGTAAGCTGACTGTTCTGGGAAAGAGCAGACTCAAGACCGCAGTGCAGCAAAGTCCCACGCATTTCAAGCGAAGGTGACTCTGGATCTACACTACATCCTTTAGCAAGAAAGTATATCCTTCTACTGATGGACACTTAGGCTGTTTCCATGTTCTGGCTATTATGAATAAGGCTGCTATGAACATGATTGAGCAAATTTTCTTGTTGTGTGCTGGAGCATCTTCTGGGTATATTCCAAGGCGTGGAATAGCTGGGTCTTGAGGAAGCCCTATTCCCATTTTTCTGAGATAGTACCAGATAGATTGCCAAAGTGGCTGTACTAGTTTGCATTCCCACCAGGAATGAAAGAGTGTTCCTTTCTCCCCACATCCTCGCCAGCATGTGGTATTGTTTGAGTTTTTGATCTTAGCCATTCTGATGGGTGTAAGATGGTGTCCATCAGTAGAAGAATGGATAAAGAAACTGTGGTATACATAAATTATGAAATACTACTCAGCTATTAAAAACAAGGAATTCCCGAAATTTGTGGATAAATGGATTGAGCTAGAAATGATCATAATGAGTGAGTTAACCCAGAAACAGAAAGAATCAAATGGTATATACTCACTTATATCTGCATACTAACCCAAGGGGCGTGTCCCACGAAAGCCTTCACTTACCAGTAAACTGGGACAGAGGGGAGGACATCCTATTGGGACTCTTAATGAGAGAAGCATGGGAGAATAGCAAAGTAGAAGGATCCAGAGGGTCTTAGAAACCTACAAGTAGAACATTATGATAGGCAGATTTGGGCCCAGGGGTCCTGCTCAAACTAAGACACCAGCCGAGGACAATACAGGCGGTAAACTTTAAGCCCCTACCCAGATCTAGCCAATGGTCAGAACATTCTCCACAGTTGAGTGGAGAGTGGGATATGACTTTCTCACGTACTCTGGTGCCTTACATTTGACCATCTTCCCTGGAGGGGAAGAGCTGGTGGCACTCAGAGGAAGGACAGCAGGTTGCGAAGAAGAGACTTGATACCTTATGAGCATAAGCAGGGGGAGGTAATCCCCCTCAGGGACAATCATAGGGGAGGGGAATAATGGGAAAATGGAGGAGGGAGGGAAGAATGGGAGGATACAAGAGATGGGATAAACATTGAGATGTAACAAGAATAAATTAATAAAAAAAAAGAAAGCATATCATAATTATTTCTTGGTATTTCATAGAGGGGATCAGCAGTTCTTGCTTCAGCAAATTGAGAAGCAGCAGATGATGAGGCAGATGACCTGTACAAACCCTGTGGGGCCAAAACAAATGATTTACATTACTTGAGAAACTTCTAACTTTATCCAGATGGGAAGCTGACAGGGGCGTGCAGGTCTCTGAGTTCTTATAATTTCAGTTGAGTCAGTGAATTGAGAGATAATGCAGTGAGGTTTAATTCACGGCAGTTCAGTTCATGGAATCCAGAGGCAGTTTTACATGGAGAGTTTTACAGAGAGAGGTTGGAAAGAGAACAACTGACATGGGTGAAAAGAGAATGAGCCAGAGAATGAGAAGGAGCCAGATTAGAATATATATGATGCCAAGAAAATGAGAAAATGAGAGAAACCTGATTGAATCATTCAGTGTGGAGAGGAGTTTGAGTCAGAACAGCTGAGTTGAGCCAGCTAGCAAAGTTCAGAAAGAACTACAAAGGGTAAGTTTATTCTTCAGTAAGTCTCAGAGGCTGAAAATATTCTAGGCCTATATTAGATTGTACAGAAGAATAGGAGCTTCCAGGACCATTTTTAAATTAGCAGACAGGGGCAGTAAGCCTATAAGAAGACAAGTAAATAAGGTATATAAAAGTTACTTTAACAAAAATGGATGACTTGAAGGCTCAAGTCCATCATTTAGCTATTTCTATCTACTTCCTGACTAAGAAAACAGAATCCAACCATGTACTTCAAACATGGTCAACAACCCTAAATGCCTTTATTTTACTTTGGTTTATTCCCATACATTCATATATTCTTTCATAATTTTTAAAATTTATTTCCAGTTTTTTCTTGTTAGATTCTAGGCATTGGAAGAGAGCTAAAAAGCAATGTGAACATTTCAGTCTTGCCTGATGTTGAACATTATGTGTCTGATTGCTTCTGCTATCTCTGCTATAAGGAGCCTGTGAGGAAATTGCCCAGAGGGAAATAGGTCTGGTTAATCATTGCAGAGCTTATCATTGATGCCCAGATGCAATGCTGCTGCTGCCTGAGTTGTAGGCACTCTAATGTCCTGGTACACCAGCATAGGTTAATTAGCTTGTCTCTGGCCATAATTAGGAGCAAAAGGTGATCTGAAAGACAATCTTTAAAATCTTGACTGAAAATATATCTGGAAGTGAAGTTGTGAGCTTGAGAAAATGCATTTTTAACTGAAATTAAGGAATAGAAAACTTTGCCAAGTGTTAGACGGGATGGCAGGTGAAATCAGAATCACTGAGAATGAGAAGCACCCAAGAACAACAGATGCAAGAAACTGATAAGATAGTCTTCAATTCCTGGAGATTATTAATGTAATGTAACACTGTACATGTACGTGCTTTTCAGCCTGTCTTTGGTATCACAGGCTTTCTGAGAAACTACAGTGAAATGAAAGGACATCTACCCACTTATTATCAGGACATATAATGATAACTTAAAAATTATTGTTAGCAACCATTCCTTAGTCACCTCCCATGAGAATTCTCATCATTAAATTCTTTATTATTTCTCCACAGCAATAATTATGAGTAGATGTGAAGGATTTCATGTTGCTAATGATACCAAAAAAAAACTCTGTATAAGCTCTCCTATGGCTATGACACAATAAAAATTGACAAAAGCAGTTAAAATAAGGAGTAGTTTACTCAGGCTCACAGTTCCAGGGATAAGTCCATTGAGATAAGGGAAGCCATCTAGCAGGAATGTGAGGCAGTTTTTTACATTACTTCACTGTAAGAAAGCACAGAAAGACCATGCTGGCCCTCAGAGTGTTTTCTGCTTTTTTATGATTTATTCTAGGACCATAGCTTATGGGATAGTGCTCCCCCACATAAGGAGGTGTATCCTGTTCACATCAATCCTTCTGAAAGAATGCTCATAGATACACTTAAATGTGTGATTCCACAGTAATTCTAAAAGACATCATGTTGGCTCTCAAGAAAATAACCGCAGGACCTGCCCTTTGTATCAGTGGATGAAACTAAGCTCAGAACAGTGGCGTAGACTTTCATCCTCTCCCTGCTTGATTTAATGCTGCTCTTACTTATTTTCCAAAGGAATACATAGGTTTATCAGTTGCTGTCTCATTTTAACGCAGATTATCTATTTTCCATAAATGCAGCATATACAAAAAAAGAAAGAAAACTTTAGACTGCAGAGAACATTAAGCTCCATCTGTAATAAAAGTGAAGAATATAAGTGAATCTTATATCATAGAGACTGGTTCTCATAAACATCAAAATACACATCTCCAGAAGTAAGGGTAATTTAGGACCTCATTATCATGTGCCTTGGTGAATATATTCATCTTGTCAACATTATCTTCTGTCTCTCGGCTTCTCTTCTTTTTTGTCATTGTTGTTGTTGTTGTTGTTTTGGCTTTGAAATGTATGAGGATTTATTTATATAAAACTGTTAGACAACTAGATAGAAAAAAGGTCATATTCACAGTACAAATTCACAATCTTCAAATTATTGTTATCCCTAATAATAACACTTTTTGCTATGTTGAAGTTAATTTTATCAAACAGTGTTTCTCTCAGTTTATTTCTTAGTCCCGCTACATACAAATAATTGAGACATTTTCATGTTTGATAATAAGTTTCAATAAAGGAAGACCTTTGAAATCTTCCTTAGGCCTCCACAAACACATGACAGGTGGGGCATAGCCAAACAGTCACATGCATGCACCACAAACTCTTCCTTTATTGGTGTTTTTGTTTCTTTGACATAGGTCTTTTATTGACCTAGAAATTCAGTTCAGGCTGGGAAAACTGGCCAGGGAGCTTCCAGGATTCAGGTATTACAGGCACATGTAGCCATGCCTGATGCCTGACATTGTGTGTACATATTATAGATTGATAACCAAGTCCTCATAGTTTTACCCACTTAGCCACCTCAGAAATACTGAGTGGTTAGTGTTTGCTTCAGACTTGATATGAGACCATATTTTTCTTCTTCTTTGTTCACACTCACTTCTAATCTCCACTTAATTTTAATTTTTAAATTTCGAAACATAAATCTATAGGTAAATTCTATAAGACAGGACTGATTAACATGGAAAAGATGCGAGTGAGAATATCATAAACTGAAATCTATATAACTATATATTTCAAAATTATCCTGTGAATCCCAATTGGCATTTCTGTATTTGTCTTATATAGAAAAAGTAGTTTATTATAAGGCTGGTTTAGACCATATAACTAAATAGATAAAAAGGTATAAGAGGAATGCACCTATTTAGATAATATGGAGAAATTGATATATTATCAAGTGAAAATAAAAACTGAGCTTAGTAGACTTCAATAGAGGAAATGCACCTTTTGGCATCACTCTTTGGTATAACACAAATAGGAACATTTAAATAAATATGCTTCTGTGTTTAAGACTTCATTTCTTTTCCAAACTGGCAATTACATTATCAAACATCCCAGCTGGGAGTCATAGATCACTGTGTTATCTAGGATTACATAATGAGGGTGGCTTGGTAGCAGCATAGCAGCACAACTGGTAGGAAAAGAAGACCAGGTGCCTTGCTAAAAGTGCCTATGAACTGGTGTTTTCTCCCTACTGTGAATGTGGCTGTGCAAATACGTCTTCGGATGTTGTCCATAAGTTTAGCTGAGCCATATGGAGTTCTCTTTTTAGTTTTTCAGAAATCTCAAGACTGATTTCCAAAGGGGCTACCCTTCTTTACACTTCCACTCATGTGTAGGGATTCTATCTTCCACATGTTTTCCCTACATCTGTTATTTGAGGACAGACTTCTAGATGAAGAGGTACTGACAGTTGATGGCTGCCAAGAGAGGAAGAGTCACTATTATTTTGTGGGGCAGAGAGTGGCCATAGATAGTTAAGCCATGTACCATGAACATATGGACAGCAATAATTGAACTGATGTGGGTTATAAAAAGAATATGACATGAAGGTGGAACACAACTGTATTGGGAGAACCTAAGTAGTTTAGAGATTGTGGTAACATTGGGTATGATCAAGATACATTATTTCCATGTAAAAAAAAATCACAGAATAGATAAAAATATTAACTTAGAGGGAAATCTGTTATAATTCAGTTGTAGGATAACCCTCAAATTCTTGCAAGTACAGTATTTTGGTGGTAAAATTTATCATGTGGCCATCATTTTTTTCTTGAAGAATCTTCCTTGGCTAAATAGATTATTCATGATTCAAGCACAAACGATGTATTGTTCATTCCATAGTGTTTATTAAACCCACTCAAGCTACAAAGCTGTCTTCATTCAACATTCTTTACCACACTAGCTTACTCAGAAATCTTTAGATTTTGCCAAATACGCAAAAAACCTTGTAATGGTTTGGAGACTGTAGAGATAGGGAAGACCCTGGAGATTTCACAGCAGACTTGGGAAGGCAGACAAAGTAGCCAATACAATAAAGGAGTTGTGAGAATTCCCCATATATGCATAGAGGAGTTCTATACTTAATTTTAAAAATTATTTCATGAAGAAGTGGAAATCTTGGCTAAAATTTTAATTCATTTATATTTGTTTTAATATTAAATTACATGATTTATTTTTTGAATATGTGGGTGTGTATGCATGTGTATGCATATGATTATGAGGAAGCACTGGGAGGACACAGGATGGCATCCAATGTATTCTCCAGTCACTTCTCTAAACTATTTTTTGAGTTAAAGTACCTCACAACACTTTGAGTTCACTGTTGTGTAGACCAGCTGAACAGGAAGCTGACCCCCTCCACAATCACTGACAACCATTGCTGGATTGGAGTTATAAACAGAAGCCATAATACCTTGCTGCTTGTTCTGCTCTGGTGCTGCTGCTGCTGCTGCTGCTGCTTTTGTTTCTTCTTAATCTTCTTCTTGTGTTTCTGCTTCTCCTTGTTTTGAAATTTGGAGATTCAAACACAGGTTCTTATGTTTGCACAACAATTATTTGACTAACAAAGCCATCTCCTCAGTACCTTCAATTAACATTAATTGGGAAAACATTAATCAGACATTGGTAACAAATACGTGTTTTTACTGTCTATTGGGAAGAGTGAGAAAGTCAGTTGGCACAGAGAATACAGGATATGTCTACGACCTGATGTAACTATGCTTTGCAACAAATAGAAACCTAGTGAGGGAGGCCAGCCAGAAGAAGCTGCCCAAATTCTTCAAGTTTTCTCCATCACTCACCTAAATACACATCCTTTCTGTTGACCTGAGATATGCTGTTATTTATAGTAACATATACTCATACAAGACATTCAATGCCATGTGCTTTTTGTGGTTTGGTGAATCTACTCACAGACTTTACTCCTGTTACTATAACCATGTGCTTAAGACAGCACTACATCCATACTTGTAGGACCTAGGTGTTTGTATTAGAGGTATGCACTACTATGTGTATGTTCATTAAACATTCTATCAATTAAGTTATATCTCCAGCCCCTATGAAAACTATCTCTTAAAAAATAATGTTGTTGCTGGCAAAAATGTTTACTGCTATTTTGGGAGACCAGAATTCCTCCTGAGCACCAATATGAGGTGATCCTGCACCACATCTAATTATAACTCACAGGGTTTGGATGCCCTCTGCTCTTTCACAATCACATTAACTCATATACACATAAACATAGATTCATACACACTTTAAAAATAAAATTAAAAATAATTGTGGCTAAGAACATATAATATCAGGCCTATTCTCCAAACAATTTTAAAATCCAAAATATGGTAACATCAACCTTAAGTACATTCATTGACAATCTTTATTGCTAATTGTATCTCTAAATTTAATTTCAGTAGACACCACCTATAAGTGGAAAGACAAAAATGTTCTTTTTCTTGTTATTGGTACTTACCACAAAATTTATTTATTTATCATATCAGTCTCACGGTTCAGTTTTTCGCTAACTTTGCAACCTTTCTGTTCTAGATGAAATTATATCTCATGACATATACATAGCATATTTTTTCACTTCCATCTGTTAATACACATTTTAGTAGTTTCTGGGCTTTTGATATGGTGAATAAACACACCATGATCATAACACACTAATACTTCTTTGATAGTCTCATTTCATTTCTTTTACCAATTTACTGCCAGAAATATCACACTATGCCACATGGTGGATTTATTTGCTGAATATTTTCTACACTGCTTTTCTGAGTAGCTATATTATTATGTCCTCCCAAAGAACTCTCTAAATATTATGAAGTCTCCATATTCTTACCAGATTAATTATTAACTTGGGAAAATATCTATGAGAGGGTTCCTTAAAGGAATGGGGTTTATTTTGGTTCACCACTTTGAGCACAGAGCTTCACAGTGGAGAGGCTCCATTCCATGACAATGGGAACATGTGACAGTGGCTCCTCAACTTTGAGCTAACCTGGAACGGAGGTTCCCACTTCTTGTCTTATAATCAGGATGTAGACTTCCTACAGCAGTAGCTCCATGGCCTCCTGGAACCAAGCTCCCTCCTAGAGCTAAAGATTGGAAACATATAATTCTATGTGGGGATTTTTATAATTAAAGAGTAACATTGCTCAAATATTTCCTTTCATTTATTTATTTACTATGTATTTATTGTAGTCTGGTGGCCATGTTCCAGGTTAGCAATTCCTATCCATCTAGCACCTGGAATTCTTCTTCATGCAAATGAAACTTTGTCAGAAATTTAGCCACAGTCAATGATGTACACTCACCACAAAAACTCTTCACCACTTCCCAAGATTTATATAGCCCTTATTACACCCATTAAAGAAGAGATGTTCCACTAAAATCCTTCATGGAAAATGTGGTTTCTCTCTGGCACTCACTGCTGACCTGTGATCCTGCTACCATACTTGCCCAGCTAAGATTTATTCTTAAAAGTATAGGATCTATACACAATGGTGCTGGATGTCCCAAGAGAAGAAGCAAACCACAGAACAACAAGGCTGCATGCAGTAGCCTCAGCAATTCTCCTTTTTCTTCACATCAAAGCACTGGAGTTACAAGTCAATGCAACTATGTCTATTTTTTAAATATGGGCACAGAAATTTGAACTGAGTTCTCATATATAAGCAGCAAATTCTTTTACCCGTTAAACTATCCACTACCCTGCTCCTAAGTGGTTCTGAAGACAGCTCTTTTTACTTTCTATGAATTTAATAAGATATATTTCAAGTCAGGATCTGTAATGTCTATGCTCTGACATTAAAACCCTTTTAATGTCCTCCAAGAGGTTTGGTATGTTGTCACTGCTATGAGTTTTGTTGTGGTGGTGGCTGTTTTGCTTCTTATGCTAAATGTCAAATATCTTCTCTCAAATGGAAAGAAATGTAGTATGTTATCTACAACTTGGAATATTTCCAACTCTGTTTTGAAAGCCCTACTTCAAAATTAATATTTATTTATTTTTCAACATAAAATCACATTCTGATATGATTTGTGTCCCTAGAAATGTTAAGCTGAAGGAGAAAGTAAAGGTTAGATATTCTGTGTCCACACAGCCAAAGCATAACTAGCCAGCAAATATTTGTTTATCTGACATGTTTACAAACATGTGTTCTTAAAAAAAACAAACAAACAAACAAGTTAGAAATTTCACTGGCTCAACACTCTCAGTATTGATTTGTTGAAATTCATGACTGGTCCTCTCTTTCTGTCTGAGGACATCACTTTCTTCCTGTGCTACTGTTCCATCAGTTTTGATGCCTTCTCTTTTCTCTTGATTAAACTCCCCAAACTCCACATCTCTGATCTGATTCATTCATGGATTTGAAAAGCTTGCTTCTTTCACTGACCTTTTGAGGATAGGAAGGGTTGGAAACTAGATCTAAAAGGAGTTGACCAAACCTGGGCAAAATGTATTCCTGCTACTTCTGCAAGTTAACATGGTGAAAAGAATACAGACTTCTAGAGTCCTAAGGTTTTGCATCTCTGTGGTTAGCTTCAGATAGACCTGGGCTTGAACTGTCAATGGGTGAAAGACTGAGCAAGCTACATCTTCTCAGAGATGTAACATCAACACTGTGTTCACTGTGGGGACTAAATTAAATTGATCATGGGAAAATCTTAGTGGGAACTGTGCAGCATAGGGCCAGGGAACTGTAGGATGAGGGATCCTATCTAGAGCAGAGTAGAGTTGGACATGTCGAAACCCTTGAAATCTTATCCTGAGATTGCCATGAGTAGGATGACTACTCTGATCTCACCCTATGCATATTCTGGTCATCTTCTCTTACTCTTGCCCCTCCGCAAAGCTAGGTTAGCCTAGCTGACAGGATGTATTTGATCATCTTATGAAGTTATATCCAGCAATATCTGAAATTCCTCCTTATGCATTGAGATGTGCTCAGGGTTCTGGCCACAGTCAATGATGCACATTCTCTGCAGAGATCCTTACACATTTCCCAATGTTTTAAACACCCCTTTTTCTTCAAAGTAAATTATCTGTCTTACTGAAGCCTGTCTCTTGAGAGTTTGTTCCGTGCTAACCCACCACCTGAGATCTCTAGCCCGTTGATGTTCCTGTCTTGCTCCCCTTCCCAGAACCTACTTGTTGTGATCAATTGTGATCAGGCTATTACTATAGGGAAACAGGACAAAGAATGGTAGCTGACATCCATAAAGTGGGGCTTCAAGTTGCTAATAGGAAGAAGGTAATCAGCCTGCCCAAGGAATCATCAATCCCACCGCCGCTTGCCTTTCTGTTATAAAAACTGGCAAAGCTTCTCTTTGTCTCTCTCACTTCCTTTTCCTGTGACCCATGGGACTGGAAATGGTGAAGGAGCAACTGCAACTTTCTGAACCAGACTACTGCCTGGAGTTTATAGAAAGCCCCCAGCTTCCCTGAACTCTGACAGCCAACTTGGGTGACAGCCATAATCCTTCATCTTTTTATCACATTAAAAATGAAAAAATATGGTCATTCATCAACCAGGTAAAGAACCGTTAGGGTGGTGGCTGGTTTTTCTTATATTTGGGCCAACTTGCTTCTGGGACTTTGGGGAATCCTCTGTGGAGGAATAAGGGCTCCCAGGAAAGGTCCTTTCTGACCTTGGCATTTCAAATCTTCTTCTATCATGGAAAATGTATCATCACATCAAAAACGGTCCCAAATTAAAGAGCTCTCAGGGTTACTCACCTCCTTTTCAAAAGATGTCTTTGAGGCAGCACACTGGATGCTGAAGGGTGATGGCTATGACAAAGGGGTGTTTTATGGACTGCAGGAATATCAAGTATGCTGAAGTTGAAGTGATTTTTTTACTAACTTGTGAGTGCTTCAAGTTTCTCCCTTGATAAAGGTCATTTTTCAAGCCAGATAGGATTGTGGGAGAGCCAGGCGAAGCAGGGGGGTTTATATTTAACAGTGGCCCTTAGAACCAGGGTGTTTTGTGACTATAACTATTATTATGTGTATAATCATTCACTCTACTGTAATTTTTCTCACCTTGATATGTCTTTAGGAACCCACCCTTTCCATCTCTCCAACATTATCTCTTACCTCCCTACACCCCTTTTAGGGAAAACTCATTTGGCTTTGACAGCTCCTTTCCCAAAAAGGGAGAAAATCATCTCTTGCCCATTAGATCTCTCTTCTAAGAAAATTGAAGTTTACAGTGCCATTAGTTCAGCCCTACAGGACATGGTATGATCCATCGGTATGATCTAAAAATGCCAATATAGTTTCTTGTTATTAACTCTGTCCAAACTCTCATAGTAACACTGTGCTAGTCCCAGAGAGTGCTAGAATGACTCCACACACTGATGGGAATTAAACCTAGAATTCTAAATGAGGTGTATGCACTTGATAGTGATTAGAAATATCAGGATAGAGCACTGCAAAGATTAGGAAAAGAGTCCAATATCCTTGTCCCCTCTTTATCTCTCTCTGATATTTAAAGGCTACTCAGAAATCACTCCTATTTGTCAATTGGTCTAATAGGACTCTCAAAACAAATAGATCATCATTACCCAAATGAAAGATGGGTTTTAGCCATACCTCTGTTTCAATGGCTATGCCCTGCCTCTTTACAAAGAAGTTCACCATCAAGGCCTCCTCAATATTTACTAATGGAGGAAAGAGGGGAGCCATTGCAATAATATACTACTCTTTGAGGATAAACTCCCTATTATTTGATTCATAGAATTGCCCCATCACTATCCCCCCAATATAAGGAACTGTATACTATTGATTTAGCCCTCAAAGAATTAAATGGACCCATTGATTTTTTTCTCAGATAGTCTGCAGGCTGTTAATTTGCTTCCTTCTTTATCAAGATCCTTTGTAAAATTAGATGCCAACCCATTATCTCATCCACTAGTCTATCTCTCTACTCTCTTAAAGGGAAGAGTCTCTCCCCTATACGTCCAGAATGTCAGATCTCACAGTCTTCTGCCAGGTCATATATCTGAAGGAAGCACCCTAGATGGAACCATATCTATAGGAGGGTTAAAAGTATGTGCCAAGCAAAAAGATCAATTCAATTCACACACACACACACACACACACACACACACACACACACACACACACACACACACACACACAAATATAAAGGCTTTGCATGCATTTCCCCAACCTTCCTCTTTCTCAACTTCAGAGGCTAGTAAAACATTATCCTTCTCCGCATCCCTTATCCCTTATCCCAATCTTTACCAATTATGGGAACTCAACCTCTGAGACTGCAAATCCAGTGCCCTCTGGAAAATTGTTGTCACCTATGTTTCCAAAATTGGCTGCCAAAAATATGTCTTTGTCACTGTTGACACATACTCTTATTTCATAACTGCTACATCTCAAAAAGAAAAAAGCGCAAAAAGATTAATTTACCACATACTCTCCACTTTTCGCTAATGAGCATTTCTCAACAGATTAAAAAAAAAACTGATAATATCACTGATTTTACTAGCTCACAATGCAAGACTTTCTGTTTAAAATGGAAAATTGCTGATCATATGAGGATTCTTTACAGTCCCCAAAGCCAAGGTATCATAGAAAGAATACATTGAACTTTAAAAGCCCAACATACAAAACAAAAAATAAATACCTAACCCTATAGCATACAATTAATAATGACCCTAGCCATTCTAAATATATTCAGTATTTTCAAAATTTTTAAACATCATCCTATCTATTTCCATTGGTACACACCAAGAATAACTCTTCCTATCCTGGCATAATTGTGTCACCCCTTAGATGGAATATGTAAAGAACCCCAGCTTCTCCTTAACACAGGAAAAAATTTTGTTTGTGCCTTTCCACAGGACCTACCCAGACCCATTTGGGTCCCAGCCAGATATGTCTGTTATCTATTCACCCACCAAGAGGATATCCCATTTTTCCCTGATGGCTTAAGGAGTAGGTGAAGGAGATGTCACCCCTGGTGGAAAAAGATTTCCTAGAAGGACATCTATGATCTGGTGGCTGCTGGTGAGGCCATGTACCTCTCACAGCCCTCTCTTTCTCCTTTATTCTTATGGCTCTTTTTTAAATTCTCCATTACAGTTTCCTTTTAGTTCAGTCTATCACACCCCCAATCTTCCCACTACTTACCACTCGTGATTTTTTGGTTATAAAAACTGTTATGAGCCCCACGAAAGTTATAAGAACAAGGGAATGTGCTGCAAAGGAGTTCCAGAAGCCGTTAAGAATCCCAGTAAATTTAGACTTTCTTGGCCTTGATCACCCTTTATCTGTTTCCTATATTGTCATGCAAAAAGGATAAATTTTGTCTCCAAGACATTGACAACTACAGAGGCTGCTACCTCTGGAATTCCAGAGTAGAATTTAATGGATATGATATACTTGAAGAAACAATGAAACCCCAGAAGATGAATAACATAGATTCTTGGCAAAATGTTAAAGAAGAGTAGTTTGCAAGATGTATTGCTGTCCATTTGCTCAATACCCCAACCTTGACTTACACATTTCTTGACATGTCCTTGCTCCACAACTAGTGCTAGTTTATGGATACTTTGTGGACCAGGAAATCAAAGTCACCAAAGAAGGTTTGAGCTGCCCTTTCCTGGCAATATATCCAGGATATTGCTGACCTTTTCCACCTAAGAACATACCCCAACTCTTCCAAGGACTATTTCTGTGTCTTTTTTTCCCAGTCATGTTTCCCAGATGTTCCCATTAACATTTTACTTCATGAACCCTGTGGGCCTATACCCACATTACAGAACACTCCTTTTTAAATCTATTCTTCCCCCTTTACCTGATAGGGCCCTCTTCCAGGTGTGATACAGGATGTTTCACTGTCACCATGCCAATATGTGTTAACAACCCATCCTCTTCTCTGGAGCGATAACATCATCAGTCACTGAGAAAACTCATTTCTCCAAGGTTGTTGCTCCCCTACAATTATTATTTCTCAGGTCTATGTGTAGGAATTTGAATAAATTGCCTGGTTGCTGTGAGGGCCTCAGAGAAAGAGAGATCTTCCTCCTCCATTTTGACAACTTGGCCCAGACATCTCATCAGAAGCAGTAGGTGCTGCTGATGTATTCCTTATACAGACAGGATGCCGGGCAGATGACTTTCAAGAAAAGTTTGACTAGGAAATGTCTACTACCTCAGACAACTTTGCATCCCATGGCAGATATCTTCCTTTGCAGAATTTGCCTTTCAAACAAGGAGAGCTCTAGAGCTGTTGACAACTAAATGGGGAGGGACTTATGTCTCACACTAAAATCTGTCTCCTGAGAGACTGTTCTACTTCCTGCTGCTCATTAGCTGCCTGAGTTCTCCATTCCATGCTTGTTCCTGCCTTTCTACCCCTAACATAATCTACTGGTTGTGATTGCCACTAAAGATGAGGAAGCAGAGCCACCACTGGCAGTGAAGAATTAATAACTAATACATACTAAAGTTTATTGTTTGGACTCCGTTCTTGATGCTATTATTTCAAAGCAAGACTATAATACATTATAATACACAAACTCACTACTGGAAAAGAATGCTGCTATTCCAAGCAGTTATTTTTATGAAACTTATATAATATATATTCTATAAAGCTATGCTTTTCCTTTTTCTCTATCTCTGTATCTTTCTGACTCTGTCTATCTCTATCTCCCTGTCTCTCTCTCTCTCTTTCTCTCTGACTTCATCTCTTTCTCTCTGTCTCTCTCTGTCTTTCTGTCTCTCTGTCTCTCTCCCTCTCTCTCTGTCAGATAGAGTGTCTTGTATACCAGGCTATCCTAAAATTCCTTACATATGATAACATTGAATCTTACTGATTCCACCTTCTGAGTCCTGGCATGAAGGGCTTGAAGCATTATGGATTGTTAAGTGGTAGGAGGGATGGATATCAGTACCTCATATATACTAGGCAAGCAATGTACTGAGTTATATCTGCAGCCAACTGTCTCCCCTAAAGTATACAATTTTTTAGTTTTTTGACACAGAGTGTCATGTAGCTCAGTCTGGCCTCAACCTCACTATGAAACTGAAAATGACTTTGAATTTCTGTTTTTTCTGCCTCTACCTAGTTAATTCTAGAAATACAGTTATGTGCTACTGTACGAAGGTTGTGCTTCCCTCTTTACCATAAAAATAATAATGAACAATATATCTAATGTAAAACACATGTAGAAAAAGAACTGATATTCAGGAAAACTTATAAAAATATATATAGCTACTACATGTATATATAATGTGATATAAATTCCATAAAGTGATAATTTTGTGAACAATAGCATGTGTATGTTATATATAATGTTTAATATATAGATATTATATACATATAAAATATACATATATATGGTATTGTTCATGAAGTTATCACGGCTTTGCCCATTTGTTATTGTTTTCATAGGCAAATACAGTCTGCCCTGGGTGAAAATTCCAATGTAAATTAATTTATTAAACAGGCCAGCCATTTCTTTTCCTTACTAATCAGTTTGGCATGCTAATCACTATAAAATATTACTTTCTAATAATGTATTGTCTTGCCAATTTAAAGATCTGCATTCAGTGTGATGACAATAAACAAGGAGGGATTCTGTAAAATAAGTATTATGTTTGTATATCCAGGTCTATTTAATTAAATTTTCAAACCAATGCTCTATCACTGAAAAACTGCATATTTTTTAGACTTAAAATGCTATTTTTCAGAAAAATCAAGGGTTGGACCTCATACTTAGTCAAGAAATGGCTTGTCACACTGCCTTAGAACCTGAGTTTGAGTAGCAGATACCATATGTTTTATTTGAATTTTAATTAATATGATTAAACATCATACCCAATATCAACACGGGCAGGAAAGATTTTGTTTGGCTTAAGCCATCAGGGGAAGTGAAGGCAGAAACCTGAAGATAGAAACCAAAGCAGGGCCCAGGTATGAACAATGTTTCTTGGCTTGCTATCTATGAATTGCTCATCTTGTTATCTTCTACAATCTAAGACAAATTGTCCAGGAGTGTCTCCATCTATAGTATCTATGATCTCCCACATCTATCTTGCTCAGAGAACAAACTTCTGAAAGCAGTTTCTCATTTTAGACCTCCTCCTCCCTGATGATTCTAGCTTGTTTAATGTTGATAAAATTTGTAGGTAAAAAGCAAACAATGTAAAAGGATAGATGAACTAGAAATTTTCAATAATTCTATCACTGAGGAAATGAAGAAGTGAACCAGAATTTGCTCTGGTGCTTTGTGGATAGTCAGATTAACTGAATACGCAACCTCCAGCTTTTATTATGAAACCCTATCTAAAAAACATGATAGAATGTTAAAAAGAGACAAATGGAAACCTTAATAGGAGGATTAATGGGAACAGGGATAGTATAGAAGACTAGTACAGGGACAATGTGGAGGAGCAAGTAACACTAAAGGTCACTTGAAAATCCATACGGGAACCGATAAATGTAAAAACTCCTTAAACTACATTCATATATGAAAAAAAGTTAAATGGAGTCAATACATCATTGGAAAGACAATAATCTAACTATCTTATGTCACAATGTATAGCTTTGATTGCCAAGAATGGGCTAAATTTTGCTGAATTATTTCCCAAAAGGGACCCATATAGCACCCCACCATGACAGGCCATTCTTAAGGCTATTGTTTACACTCTACTACCTGACAGAAAATCCATAAGACTAAAAGTAAACCTTACATTGTCAAACATGGAGAAATATAGCTAATGCCCAATTAGAAGCTTCATTCCACTGATTAGTGTTCATGGTGCTATAAGTGGAAAAGTAATCACATACATCATTCAGATACAAACCCTATAATATACAACAGTGAGATGTTTGCAAATTATTTGGACATACTAGTGGCATATTTGAGTATCCTATACTTTTCCTTTAAACTGTATTTAAAGGGCCACTGTATGAGATGGAATCTATGCCTGACACAAATAAGTCAGCCAAAAACTGGAGACTAGATAGATACAGGTCATACACTTAGAGGAAAACCTACTACTTTTATTTTGTTAAATGGAAATAGCAAATAATAATAAATAATAATAATAATAATAATAATAATAAACGCCTAATGCTATACTGCTATAACTGTAAGTCAATGTCCATGCTTAGCTCATACAAAAGAAAGTTCTTCTTGTAATACATGGAAACTAACATAGGGTTCATATAATGAGAGAATGCTAAGCACTCACTGTTAAATGAGATTATTTTTTACTCAAACTCTTTAAGGCTCAGATATCTTTTTAGAAAAAAAGACAAAAAGATTGTAAAACAGGTTGTAATTGATGACTCTAAACAAACATTATCTTCAAAACACCACCATATTCATAGAAACATGAATTCACAAAAATTGTGACAGTATGCACAAGTTCTGCACAAGTTCAAATTAGATATAAAGCCAATACTGAGGAGATCTAAAAACAGAGTCTCATCTCTCACCAAGGAGCTGTTGTGATTGACACTTGCTGACGAAGGGAAAATCTATTATCTTTAAAGAAGTGTCACTAAGTATATCAACTGTACTCTTAGCCAGATACCATGCCCTATACAATTTGGGCAAGATAAAATGGATTCTACTGGTTTCTTTGTTTCTGTGTATACTTTGTGTTATTTTATTTGATTGTGTGTTTTTTGTTTGTTTTTAAAAGATGGTTTGTATGTAGGGGGTTACAGTATTGTTCAAAAGAAAGGGAGAGTGATAGAGCATAAAGATGGGTATTTCAGTAGATGTGGAGTATCTGGATAAATTTGAGGGTGAAGGAAGAATATAATTAAAATATATAGTCAATATATTTTAATTTTAATTAAAGGAGTAAAACTATAAAGTAAAAATAAAGTAAAAATAAAGGAAGATGTCGTCTGAAACTTGTGGTTTCTACAGATACCTAAACCAAAAATGATTCATACAGGTATTAACACATATGCACTAAAAATTTCTAAATAACAATGTACAGTAAAGCATTATTCATGAAAAGAAAATATAGCGTTAATCTAATGGCATATGGATAATATCTCTATATTGCCATGAAATGTTCCTTACAATTATAAATTGTTTATAATTTTGCATGTTTTAGAAAAGTTAGAAGGCACAGAAGGTTTTAGTCTTCAGTTCATTTTTTTTTCTTAGGAATTTGATTAATTTTGGTAGGATCCAAGATTCAGGTACTGAAAACACAGCTTGTCTCTTCATCAGGACAGTATTGACTGCAGAATGACTTAAGGACCTAATAAGAACTAAAAAACACCAGTGCTAGTGATTCCCAGGTAAGGGAGGTCCACACTATGTGGATCAGAAATTTCCTTGGTCCACTCAGGAACATTCATGGACTTCAAGGATTAGCCTAATGCCTGGAAGGGTACTCAACTCCTGAACTTGGTGTCTTGTATGGACCTGTGGACTATAAAATACTAGTGTTTGGATTTACTAGCCTAGAGGCTATCACAGAGTAATGAAAACAAATAGATCTGGTTTCAGATCTTGCTGTCTAATAACTGAAATTCCTGGGTCGACAAATGAATGGGTGTGACTCCAAGATCTAGCATGAAGCCTGGTGGGGTACATTGCAAGTGCACTCTGTGTCTCAGAATGAAGTGTGGGATACAAAACTTCAGTGCCTAAGTAACCCAGCTGAGAGGAGACACCATGGTGTGTCACATAGTTAGATCTTACCTCAGGCCACACAGCTGGTCCACAGAATGTTCCCAAGTTATATCTCAGTTCACCTATCTGATATAGCTAAAGGGTTCCTTGATCCTCAAAGGTAAATGTTCCCAAACAATATTCTCCCACCTATGAAGTGCCCTCAATGGCCAATGAAGGATGCCAGAAACTACCACTCAAAGCCAGAGACACAAATGGCTAAAGGCCATTATAAAAATGCAAACAGCAAAAGTCAAAGTATTAAGGCATCTCAGAACCCAGTTATCCAAAACCTATCAACCAAGGAAACTCTAAGACACCTGAAATGTAAGAAAATGACCTCAACTCTTTCCTAATGAGGGGGATAATGGAAGAAACAAATAAAAATTTTAAACAAATACAGGAAGACAAAGACAAACATATTGGGGCCCTTAGAGAGGACAAGTCTGAGAATGATAAGAGAAGAAATGAAGCAATCCCTGGAATAAATTCTGGAAAATGCAAACAATCAGGTCAAAGAAAGCAAAAAGTGGTTCAAAATTTGTAGGTGAAAATATAAACAATAATGAAAGCACATACTGAGGAAAGCCTAGTAAGAGAGAACATAGAGAAGAAAAGAGGAACTGCAGAGGTAAACATTGACAATGGAGTACAAGAAATGGAGGATAGAATATCAAGCATAGGAGATACAATGGAAGAATCTGATGCAATCATAAAAGTAAATCTTAAATTTGAGAAATTCCTGTCAGTAAACATCCAAGAAATCAAAGAGACCATGAAAATACAAAACCTAAGGATAAACGGAATTGAGGAAAGAGAAGATGCTCCAGTCCAAGGCTAAAAAATATTTCCAACAAAACCATAGAAGAAAAATTCCCCAATTTTAAGAAAGAGATGCCTATTAACATACAAGAGTCCTACAGAAGAACAAATAGAGTAGAACAGAAATGATAATACTACTGCCACATAATAATCAAAACATAAAATGTACAGAACCTAGAAAAAATATTAAAAATGGCAAAAGAAAAAGGCTAAATAACCATTCCTTGACAACCTATCAGAATCACACATGATTTTTCAGCAGAGACCATAAAATTCAGAAGGGCCTGGACAGATGTCTTGCCAACCCTAAGAGAATACAGATGCCAGACTATGATACCCAGCCAAACTTTCCATAGCCATAGATGGAGAAAACAAGATATTTCCTTTTTTCCCCATGAGTACAGGAAATAGATAACTCCACTTCAGCAAGATACAAATTATACAAGCATGTAAACACACTACCACAACAAGAACAAAATTAAAGGGCCCAACAGTCACTGGTCATTAATTCCTCTTAAAATCAATGTCTCAACTCTCAATAAAGAGACACAAATATTAGAATGGATGCATAAACAGTACCCAACATTCTGCTGCATATAAGTAACATACCTCAGCCACTAAGATAGATATTGTCTGAGAGTAAATGGCTAGAAGAAGGTCTTTCAAGCAAATAGACACAAGAAGCAAGCTGGAGTAGCCATTCTAATGCATAATAAAATAGACTTTGAAAAAAATCAATCAAAATAGATGAGGAAGGACACTTCAGAGACCTGAAAGGAAAACTCAGCAAAGATGAATTCACAATTCTGAGTATCTATGCCTCAAATACAAGAGCACTAACATTTGGGGAAAAAACAGAAAAACAAAACAAAATAATAAAGCTTAAAGAACACAGTAAACCCAAACATTCATATTGAAAGATTTCAACACCACTCTCGCTACAAAATATAGGTCAATGAAAGAGAAGCTAAATTGAGAAATAATGAAGTTAACAGATGTCATCAAGCAAATGGACATAATAAATATATACATAACTTTGCAACCAAACACAAAATGTCTTACCTTCTTCACAACACTTTACAAAATCTTCTCTAAAATTGAACACATAATATGTCACAAAGCAAGCCTCAAGAAAAAAGAAGATTGAAATACTACCTTTTATCCTATCAGACTACCATGGACAAAATATGGACATGAACAACAAGAGAGAGAACAAAAGGCCTGAATATACATGGAAACTGAACAGCACTCTACTCGATGATAAGTGGGTCAGAGAAGAAACAAACAATGAAATTAGGGACTTCCTAAAGTTCAAGGAAAATGAACATAAGACATCCCAAATTTGGGGATACAATGCATGCCGTGCGAAAGTAAAGTTCATAGCAGTAAGTACCTCCATAAAGAGATTGGGAACATCTCATACAATCAACATAATGGCACATCTGGATGCCTGAGAACGAAAAGAAGCAGAAACACTCAAAAGGAGTAGATGGTTAGAAATAATCAGACTCACGTCTAAAATCAATAAATTAGAAACAAAGAGAACAAATTTTTAAAAATTAACAAAACCAAGAGATGATTATTTGAGAAAATCAACAAAATTTAGAAACTCTTAGCCAAACTAATTAAAAATCCCCAAGACACTGTCTAAATCAACAAGTCAGAAATCAAAATGTAGGTATAAGAACAGACATGGAGGAAATCCAAAGAATCATGAAGTCTTAATTCAACAGCATATATACCACAAAATTTGAAAATGTAAATGAAATGGACAATTTTCTTCATAGATTCCATTTACCAAATTTGAATCAAGGTCAGGCAAACAAGTTAAATAATTCTATATTTCCTCTAGAAAAAGAAACATGTACCAAACATATTACAAACAGAAAAAGCAGAGGGCCAGATGGTTTAATTGCAGAATTCTACCAGATCTTTGAAGAAGAGCCAATACCAATACTGTTCAAACTATCCCAGGAAATAAAAATGGAAAGAACATTACCATACACATTCTAAGATGGCACAGTCTCCTTCATACTTAAACCAAACAAAGACTCAAGAAAGCAAGAGAATTTTAGACAAATATTTTTTATCGACATGGATGCAAAAATACTCAGTAAAATACTCGGAAACTGAATTGATGAACATGTAAGAAAAATTCACTTACCAAGACCAATTAGGCTTCATCCCAGGGATGTAGAGATGGCTCAATATATTGAAATCCATCAATGCAATCCACCATATAGACAAATTGAAAAAAAACATGATCATCTTCTTAGATGCCAAAATTATTTGACAAAGTCCAAAATCCATTCATGTTTGAAGTCTTGGAGACACGAGAGATGCAAGGCATTTGTCTAAACATAATAAAATCTATATACAGCAAGCCCATAGCCAACAACAAATTTAATGGAGAGAAAATAAAATAAATTCAATTAAAATCATGGACTAGACAAGGCTACCCTATCTTTCCATGTTTCCTCGGTACTTGAAGGGAGATCAAGGGGATCTATATCATAAAAGAAGCCAAAGTATCACTATTTCTGCATGATAAGATAGTTGGCATAAGTGACCATTATAGTTCGATGAATGAACTCCTACAGCTTATAAAAACCTTCAGCAAAATTTCCAGATACAAAATAATATTTTTAAAAATCAGTAGCTCTTCTGTATACAAATGACAAATGGGTCTAGGTGTGGTGGCACACACTTTCAATCCCAGAAAACACGAGGAAGAGGCTGGTGGATCACTGTGAGTTGGAGGCCAGTCTGGTCTACAACGCATGTCTAGCACAGCCATGGCTAATACAGAGAGGCCCAGTTTCAAAACAAAACAAAACAAAACAAAACAAAAAACAGACAAACAAATGACAAATGGTCTGAGAGTGAAATAAGGAAAACTACAGCGATATCAATAGCCGCAAATCATATAAAAATTATCTTGTTGTAACTCTAAACATGTAAGTGAAAGACTTGTATGAAAAAAACTTCAATTCGGTATAGAATTTTAAGAAGATATCAGAACATGGGAAGATCTCCCATGCTCAAGAATTAGTAGGATCAACATAGTAAAAATGGCAACCTTACTAATAGCAATCTAGTGATTCAATTAAATCCATATCAAAATACACCCACAATTTTTTACAGTCCTTGAAAGATCAATTCTCATCTTCATATGAAAAAACTTATAACCAAGAATAGATGAGACAATCCTGTACAATAAAAAACCTTCCAGAGGAATCTCCATCCCTGATCTCAGGTTGTTCTATGGAGCAACAATAATAAAAATGCCATGGTACTCTCATGGAACTGGGCTGGTTGATGAATGGAATTGAATTAAATACCTAGATATAAACCACTATACCTATGAACACTTGATTTTTGACAAAAATCCAAATCCATACAATGGAAAAAAGAATCTTCAACAAATGGGGCTTGTCTAATTGAATGTGTACATGTAGAAAAAGGCAAATAGATCCATAATTATTACCCTGCACAAAACTAAAGTATAAGTGGATGAAAGACCTCATCAGAAAGCCAGATACCCTAATTCTTTTAGAAGAAGTGGGGAAGAGTCTTGAACTCATGGCACAGGAGACAACTTCCTGAATAGAACAGTAATGGGTCAGGCTCTAAATTAAAAAAATTAATAAATGGGACCTCATGAAACTGAAAAAGGTTCTGCAAGCAAAGGACATTGTAAATAGAACAAATGACACCCTACAGATTGGCAGACTCTGCCACACCTCTACTTCCAAAGTGCAAGTATCCAAAATATATAAAGAAATCAGGGGCAGCCTTATTCATAATAGCCAGAACATGGAAACAGCCTAAGTGTTCCTCAATAGAAGAGTGGATAAAGAAACTGTGGTACATATACACTATGGAATACTACTTAGCTATTAAAAACAAGGAATTCCCGAAATTTGTGGATAAATGGATTGAGCTAGAAATGATCATAATGAGTGAGTTAACCCAGAAGCAGAAAGAATCAAATGGTATATACTCACTTATATCTGCATACTAGCCCAAGGGGCATGTCCCACGAAAGCCTTCACTTACCAGGAAACTGGGACAGAGGGGAGGGCATCCTATTGGGACTCTAAATGAGAGACGCATGGGAGAATAACAAAATAAAAGGATCCAGTGGGTCCTAGAAACCTACAAGTGGAACAATATGATAGGCAGATTTGGGACCAGGGGTCCCGCTCAAACTAAGACATAAGCCAAGGACAATACAGGACATAAACTTTAAACCCCTTCCCAGATCTAGCCAATGGTCAGAATAATCTCCACAGTTGAATGGAGAGTGGGATATGACTTTCTCACGTACTCTGGTGCCTCACATTTGACCATGTCCCCTGGAGGGGGAGACCTGGTGGCACTCAGAGGAAGGACAGCAGGTTACCAAGAAGAGACTTGATACCCTATGAGAATATATAGGGGAGGTAATCCCCCTCATGAACAGTCATAGGGGAGGGGAATAATGGGAAAATGGGGGGGGAAGGGGAGGGAGGAATGGGAGGATACAAGGGATAGAATAAACATTGAGATGTAACAAGAATAAATTAATTTTAAAAAAAGGAAAAATAAAAGAAATCAGGTAATTAAACACCACCAAGACAAATAACCCAAATCTCAAAGAGAAACATTGAATATCTAAGAAAGATATAAAGAAATGCTCCTTGCCGTTAGTTAGCAAGAAAATACAAATCAAAATGACTTTGAAATTCCATCTTACATCAACAAGAGTGGCTAAGATCAAAATTTCAAGTTACATTATATACTGGTGAGTATGTGGAGAAAGAACATCTGTCCCTTGCTGGTATGAGTGTAGACTTGTCCAACTACTTCAGAAATCAATCTGGTCCTTTCTCAAAATATTTGAAATAGGGATACTGGAAGACACAGTCATAATACTCCTTGGCATATTTCTGAAAGATGATTTACCATACAAGAACATTTCCTCAACTCTGTTCATAGCAGCTTTATTCCTAATAGTCAGAATCTAGAAACAACCTAGATGTCCCTCAACTGAATAATGGATAACAAAGCTGTGGTGCATTTACATAATGGGATATTGTTCAGCTATCAAGTAGAAGGAAACCTTGAAATCTGCAGGCAAATGGATGGAATAAGAAACAGTCATCCTGACTAAGGTAACCCAGGACCAGAAAGTCACACATGGTATATACTTATAACTTGATATTATGGCAACAAAGACATCATCTAAGATACTCCATCCAGAAGGGGATCAGACCAGATATTGTAACTATCATGGTTGTACTTTGGAGCATCAAGAGTAGTCTGGGAGAATGCTAAAATGGTAGGAAGCAGAGAGTTCAGGAGCCCCATCAAGGCAGGCCGATCTAGACTAGGGGGCCTGCACAAACTTTTGTATCAACCAAGAAAAATGCATGCCATAAAGCTATATCCTCTGTTCAGTTATTACCAATGGACAGCTCATTCTCCAAGGTTGAGGTGGAAGTGGAGACTACTGTTGACATGAAAGCTGGTGCTCTGATATGATCACTTTTTTGGTGGGGAGGCTCAGTGGGCACACAGAGGAAGGTGAAGAGGCTATCCAGATGAAACCTGATAGGATGTGACCATATGGTGGGAAAGCAGATCCCCTTCTGATAGAGGTCTAGGGCAGGAGGTTAGGGCAGAAAAGGGATGGAGGGTAGGAACAGGAATATACAAGTGACAGCATAACAATTGGGATGTAATCTGAATAAATTATAATAAATAAAAATCATTCTCTTTAAAAAGTCTGCTTTAAAAATCTGTTCAATTTAACAAACATTTCTCTCTGGCATGTTCTTTATAATAGAAACACAAATTCTTATTTATTTCTTTTGATAGCTAGTCACTCAACAGGGTGATTAATTTGGTAGTCAGTTTATCAGGGTTTAAAATCATCGGGAGACAAATTCTAGGAAATATTGGTAATGTAAGATTTGGATTCAACTAATTGACCTGGAAAGATTCAACCTATATATGGGGAGTATCTACATTTACCTCTTACTTCTTGTTGACTGTAGATGCCACATGAAAAGGTATGCATCCTAACTTTCTTTGTGGAATATGTTTTTGTGCTGGAATACAAAATAAGCCCATCTTTCAGTGGCATTCACCAAATATTTTGGTATCACAGTAGTCAAAGTGTTTAATACATCTTTCTTCTGTAACTTGTAGTAATTGTGCAAACAAGGTGCAAGAAAGAAAAATGGACCCTCTTCCTTGCATCCTTAGTCCCTGAAATGCAAGATCCTTACTGAATCCTAATTTGGTCCTGAGATATACTCCTTGGCCTGGAAGTAAAAACTATCTATGAACTCTCATTACTGGGCCCAAAGATAAATATAAATACACAGTTCTTGCCCTTTTTATTGTCTTCTCTCTAAATTGTATCATGATTAAATATGAGGTGAAAACAGTATGTCTTTGTATGTTCCATATATGTGATAAGGCCAGGGCCTTATGGATGAAACTTTAATAAAACATCCTACCTCATTGTGTTTGTTTGTGTGGTGTGTGTGTGTGTGTGTGTGTGTGTGTGTGTGTGTGTGTGTGTTATATACATGAGAGTGTGAGGGCATGTTTACCTCCAAAGAACAGCGAAAAAAAATCATGTATATTCTTCTAAAATTTTCTCTTTCTTAATCTTATAAGACAGGGGTTATATGTTCCAACAAAAATATTAAGGAGCATTAATAATGTCTTCCAAAGCTACTCAATTTGAACACATCACTCTTATGTAAATAATATAAGGTACTTACAATAGTGTCTCAATAACTTACTTGGCCCAAGATGTGGTATCTAATTCCATTAGGTAGACTGTGAAGGATGTTAAGAAACAAATCCACTATACCTCTGACATTTGGAGTCCTCCTCCCTAACATTTCACCACATCCTATCATCAGGTATCATCTGGGTAACCTGCATCCACTTCCTCTGTGTTAACACAAGGCCTCTTCCCTAAGGGTCAGTGATTAAACTGAGAGCAACAGGGTTCTTGTCAGAGGCAGTCCCACATTTCTTCTAGTTTTAATTTCTGTTATACTTTCTTTTATGTGCTATGATAAAACACTATGACTAAAAGCAACTAGAGAAAGAAAGTATTTATCGATCTTACACATCTTGGCCACACTCCTTCAATGATGGAATTCCAGGAATGAGTAAAGCAGGCACCTAAAACAAAATCAATGGGAAAGGCTATTTACTGTCTTTTTCTCCAGCTTGTTCAGGCTAGTGCTTAGCTAACTTTATCATATAATCTAGCCCCACCTACCTAAGGAATGGTGCTTCCCATAGTAGGGTGAGTCTTTCTTCATCAATTTAACAATCAAAACAATCCCTATCCGACGGCTTGTTGTTAGTCTGATGAAGAGAAATTATTTCACTGAGATGTCATTTTTGGATGACTCTAGGTTGTGGCAAGTTGACAGTGATAAGTAGAACATATACTTCCTCCTTATCTAGAGATTCACACAAGATCTTTTTTATCCATAGCAGGTTTTCAGAAATACATATTTGATCAATTTAGAAGAAAACATAGGTAGTTATATTGATAACTTTATAGAGCTAGTCTGCTACTTCAGAAATCTCACCTACAGCAATTTTCTGAGTCTCCAACAGAAAACAAGGGAATCTTGGTATTTCACCACACCTTTATGTGTTATGGTGCAGTTTCACTAGTATATGTACATATTGAAGTATATATCTTTGTCCTGCTAGTTTGGGTATGAAATTTTGATTTTTCTAGTAAGAAAGATAATATTGGATTCCACAGAGCTAAGGATTAAATCTTTTACACAGACATTTAGAAAGCATTTGTTTTCATGAACCATGTAAAGCAGCAGTCTGAACTTGCTTATCAAATAATGAGAAGTGCAAACATGTTAGTGACTTACAGGGGAAAGATGACTGCTGTAGAATGTCAAGACATCTTCAGATATCCTATCTCACATTAGTATTGTTAGTATGCTAATGAAGATAAAGCCAAGCCCCAAAACAAGGCCAAATACCAGAAGTTTGATTCTTGAGAACTCCCAGGGTAAACCCCAAAGAGAAATGTAAGATAATTTACCTGTTTTTTTTATTAATTTATTCTTGTTACATCTAAATGGTTATCCCATCCATTGTATCCTCCCATTCTTCCCTCCCTCCCATTTTCCCCTTAATCCCCTCCCCTATGACTGTGCCTGAGGGTCACTTCCTCCCCATATATATGCTCATAGGGTATCAAGTCTCTTCTTGGTAGCCTGCTATCCTTCCCCTGAGTGCCACCCAGGCTGAGGCTCACAGGTCTAAGACCAAGGAAGCATGCAAGCACCGGCAGGAGTGCTTCCAGACCACGAAGGAGGAGATCATCAAGACCCTGTCCAAGGAACAGGAGACCAAGAAATGAAGCTTCCCTAGTGTCTGTACAGGTGGCCTGGCTGTGGCCATTAATTCTAACAGCATATTTTTATTAAGGTTTCAGAAGATACCACCCATCTATATTTTACAAATAGAAACATGGTATCCCATCGCATGGAACATATCAAACCAGGGTATACCTGAAAGAAGGGGTGTGAATGAAGAGAGATATGACAGAGACACACAGAGATGAGCCCAGGATGAAAATCCAATCGAAGCCTCTTTTAATCTGAGGGAGTACAGTCTTATCTACTGAACATTGATAAGTCTCTTGTTACAGGATCTTGTTACAAGTCCTTAGGCACGCTGGAAAGAGAGCACAGTTTGGGGGAGCTCTCTACCTAAGTTACTTTGTCTCTCTCGGTAGTAGGCAATCCAAACTTTTAGGTACAGCAGAGTTCCTCCAACAACACAAGCACCACAAAGGACTCTCCCAGCAGGGGCCAGTGAATCCAAGGATAGAGGAAGGAGCAGCTTTTGCTCCACTGAGGCACAGGGCAGAAATATGACTTCCAACAGAATAAATTGAATGTTGTTAAGTGAATACACTATTACCTTATTTCTAATATAGTCTAGTTCCTACAAAACACATATATTTTTGTGTACATATTTGTATTTTTACTTTTCTTGGTACAAATGAGAATCCTCTGGGAAAATGTCCTCATTGAAGAATTTTTTTTGTCTTATTGACTAAGTATTATATCTGTAGGTATTGTCTTGATTGTTAATTGACCTTTCCAGCCAGCAAGTCTAGCAGCAAGGCCTAGTTTCAGGGAATTACTCTATCTCATAAACTTGGGTACATTAAAAAGGAAAAAGACACAATGAGTAGACTTGCAGTCTGTAAGGGTATACTCACATCTGTATACAACTGCATAAACCACAACTAAATAAAAATTAAGAAAGCAAGGTTTAACTTAGTAAATACATATATATTTCACAAATGGAGTTTATAATAACATTATAAAATTTGTGTGGATGATAGTCTGAGGTTTTTTTGGCCATCTTCCTACCTGATTCTCTTTTTTTCATATTAAAGACAATATTTATCCTTTAATGAATGCAGAGTCTAAAAGTAAATACTTTGAAAATGCTTCCTTCTGCTCATTATGAATGTGAACCTTACAGAATTCCTAAGCCTGTTCAAAATATCTCAGTATATCCATAAATATTGGAGCTCCATCAGATATCATAAACAAAGATATGGAATGTGACTATGATTCAGTGAGAAATCACTTACTTTACAAGTATGAAAACCTGACCTCAGAACCCACACAAAATCAGACACTATGCAACACATCTCTATACACATATCCATATGATAGGAGGAGAGGTAGAGACAATCTCTTGAAGCTTACTAGTCAGCTGGGCTGCAGTACACAACTACAAAAACTAAATGTTCTCTTTCAAACAAGATGGAAGTCAGAATCCACATCCAAAGTTGTTCTCTGACCACAATACACACACACACACACACACACACACACACACACACACACACACACACACCGGCTCTTATGCATGTGCACACACATATATCTTTTGAAACGAAAGAAGAAAGAAGACCTAGCAAAAATAAGAAAATAATGTAACATAAGAGAATTGAAAAAAATAATAAATGAAAGCCAGTTGGCACATATTTGATGGGTCTGGCAGTTAATAAAATGTCCCTCCTTTCTGTGAACAATAGATATAAGTTTCTGATACGAGATATTATAATCCCAGTGCATTCTTTCTTAAATATTTTGATACACTTTATCATGAACAATTAAATAGATAATAGGTTGGAAATGGATTAACACAAAATAAATGCCTTATGAATAAAAACAAAGATAGCATGTTTGACTTTAATGAACATAGGCTTTAATTGGTGTTACGTTTCTTTCTAATTTTACCTCATTGAGACTTCACAATCTGAAAAACAAAATCATTTGCAGAGCTGTTTATTCAAGGTACAAGACTAGGTATGTTGGTGGATTTTAGTTTACCAATGTGGCAGGCCTGAGTACTGGACCGAGAGAATGAGTATTTTTAAAAAACCCAATCATATGGCATTAGCTTAATTGAGTTGAAGAGTCATCCAGAACATAGACAATCTAGCTCTCAGTAAGAGAACAAAGGGAAAGCTTTATATGATTGTGTCTTGCTGGCAAGCTTCCTTGTGATTGCAGAAATTGGACCAACAAACACAGGGTCTCAGTGCAAGAAAAGAGAGCAGCAGTGGAAGGAGTGTGTTATTAAGCAGATCATGACTCACATCCCTCACCTGTCTCTTGAGAGTTGTGTCACTAGAGTGCTTGCATGCTTTTTCACAACAAAAATATCAGTTACGGAGTGCTGTGGCAGAGATGGAATTTACACGCGTCTCAAATTCTCCTCTTCACTTTCTTTTTATGTTGTGTGATATGTGCACATACCAGAGTAAGGTTCTGAGGCATGGAGCTATTTATAGGAGATTGTGAGAAACATGACAGGGGTCATGGGAACAAAACTTCTGCCACATGCAAAAGAAACAAGCAGTTTTTTTCCACTAAGCCATAGCTCCAACCATCTTTTTTATATTTTTCTCATTGTATTCACTCTATCAAGATGCATAAAAATTCCTACTCTACTTGGCATACATACACTCATCTACACTTTCTATATTTCTATTATAGTACCTTTCTGCCTTTAATCTATTCTGACTGTCCACACCTCACACCTTCTTTTTCATCCATGCAGATGGACCTGGGAATACACTGAAAAGCCTTTGTAGGACATAAGAGATGGTTAAGTTGATAAAGTGTTTGCTATAAGCATGCTAACCTTTAATTGATACGCTAGAACAAGTAACAGTGGGGCACACAAGTGTCCTACAATATCAGGGAGGTAAAGCAGTGGTAAATATAGCATTCAAATGAAAAAGCTGAAGATCCACATGACTGGGAAGAAAGCTAAGGATTAATTGGATTGTTTTTTACTCACTGGTGATGAATTCCTCAGGTTTCACAGGCACCAAAGATATGCTTTATGCTTGCTTTTATCAGGAAAGATAATGGGATTACCAACTAGGTTAAGTCTTTAATCTCTGTTTATAACATGAGATAAAGGTAAATATTCAAGAATGTCCAAGGCACACACTGGATGTTTTAAGTTGCCAGAGAGAGAGAGAGAGAGAGAGAGAGATTGATTCAGAAAAACCGAGAACCTTTTAGGAAAATGAAATTAACTATAAACACAGAACATCTCAATAGGTTAATAAAGTTTCTAGTCATGATTACAAGGTGTCATTTTGAAGTGAACTAAGGCAAATAATTGAAACGTGTAGGAGTGACATAATTTGTGTTCTTTGATTTCTACTCTTTGATTTGAAGTTGATTTATAGCTGTGTTATGTTGTTCCACACACACTAATTTAGTTATAAAGAGAAATGAAATTAATCACTTCAGATTTTAAGGAGAAAAATCAATCCACTTCTATTTTGTTTCGAATTACATCTCTTGCACAGTATTTTCATTTTCCTCTTCAATCTGGTTGTTAAACTAGAGACAATTATGAGCTCCCACTTAAAGTTGGCAAAAATATTGAGTTTTTAATATGTGTCTTACTCTCACTGTACTTTTTTATGAAATTAATGGTTGGGATAAAATGTTTTTCTATAAAAAGTTTTACGTTTACTCTCTCTGAAAGCAAATAGTACAAATATTGATTTTCAAGTAAGACATGGCTTTTTATTCTTTACTCACAGAAGAAGCAATTACATGAACATAATCTGCTTAAATTTTGTCTACTAATACCTGGTCATAGAATGGTGAGGTTATCATGGGACCAAACGCTTCCCTGAGGACCTAAAGACATTTAGCCTCTGTGGAATGGGTGGGGCTGGTAAGCACTTTGTTCAGTGATGCAACCATTGGTAAGTTTTTGGATCATGTAAAAAAAAAATACAAAATGAAAAAAAAAAAAAAAAACAACTCACCATTTCTGTGATAAGCAACTGTGCTTTAAATTCCCTGGGTCATCCAAAGAAAAACAAAGCAATCACATCATGGCAAAACTGTAAAGGCAACTAATAGTAGGAATGTGATTCTCAGGGTGGGAGGGAAGCATGAGCATGATGAAGAATGAATATAAGCTGTTATAAACATTAACCAAATTCATTGAAACCCATTACTGTATAAAATTAACATGTGACTTAAAATATTAAAAAACAGCTTTACTTTTTTATTACTGCATCAGGCCCTTCTGAAATAGGAGGTTAAACTTGATTCCTGTGTCTGTATTACATATTTAAATAAAAAGTTTTCAATGCATATGTCACCTTTATTTATTTTTTATTATTATTATTATTAATTTTTTAAGGTCATACAGTGGCTAAATGATGGTGTCAAGAATATAAGCCAAGGAAATACTCCTGATTACTAATTTTAAATGGTTCTCACAAACACTGCTTCTGAAGCTTTTTAAATTTCATACATCTTCAAATCCCTACAACAATATTGATATTACTCTCCATTTTTTGCCAATGATATACAGCACATTTTGTTTGCTGATAAAGTTGTGTGATTCTAAGGCACACAAGCATGTACTTACATAAGATTACACAAAAGAATATCTCATTGCAGTAAATGTCTTTAGATTTCCTAATTAAAAAAGAATCTAGAGAAGCAACAACTTGTGTGTGTATGTGTGTGTGTGTGTGTTTCTATGACTACTACTTGGAGATCAAGAGTTAAGCTCTCAGTTGTTCTTGTCCCCAAACCTTTGCTTTGCCATCATGTACTCTAACTATAAAACTAAATCCAAATAAAAACCAATCATTTGTAAGATTCTTGGCCGTGGTAATTTTTCACAGGAACAGAGAAGGAATTAATACACCACCTGTTTTATCATCTTTTTCTGTCTCTGTGACCAGAGCAATATAAATAAATAATGTTTATTCTGACTCACACTTTGGGTTACACTGGGGAGAGGGTCAAGGCAACAGAGATTTGGAGCTCTGATTGTACTGCGTCTACTATCAGGATTCAGAGTGATATGAATGCATGGTTGCTAGTGTTCCATTATTATTCTTCATTTGTACAATCCATGATCCCATTCTCAGAAAGTTGTCCTTCCCACAATTGAAATGGATCTTCCTGCATTAATTAATATAATCAAAATCATCTTTAATGACATTCTCAGAGGTTAAAATTAGTCTAGGTAACGGATTGCAGCGGTTTCTGGAGGCTTGTCCCTTTAGTTAGCCTAGACTATGTCAAGTTGAGAGTTAATACCAACAACCACAACAACTCTGATAAATTTCCACTATTAATGACAACTAGATCTATTAACTCCAGCCACTATATCTCTCTGTGACTCTTCATCAAACTTAAAGATAAAAATACACAGATTTATCAATTTCTCTACAATTATGTGATGTTTCTTTATTTTAGCCAAGATTTCTATGTGTAGTCATGACTGTCTTGGCACTATATTTGTATATCAGGCTAACTTCAAATTCACAGAAATCTACCTGCCTCTTGTGTGCTGGGATCAAAGGCATGTGCCACCACCAGCCTTAGATACAAATTTCTGTTGACATAAAACCTGCCCTGGATCAATCCAAGCCTGAAATGAAATGTGAACAACATCTATAGGATACACAAAAGAAAAAAATAAGACTCTGATATTGTGTAGGGAAGTGTGAGGTTGCATACTTTAAAGAGTATTTGGCCCCATGGAGGGAGTGAGTAGTGACGTATCACCTAGAATGAGACTTATATCATGTTAATGAAACCTAATATTGGTGTTAGAGATTCTTCTTACATTGTATAATACTTGAATGAATCATAGGAGAGAAAGAGACATTTTCTGTGAAGCGGTTAAGATACACAACATCTACTGAGTTTTGGTCTTCCTGTAGGTCTCATATAAGATACATTGTTTCACCATTCATCAGAGATGTCCTCAATGTCATTTCTTCATCTGGAGATTCTCATGTCTCCAGTGCTGTATAAGCAAGACTCCATGCTTTGCTCTTTCCCAGTACTGAGATCTTTTCTGTGTCCTCAAGAGAGAGCACTAAATGAATAGCAAATGCTGAATTCAGCTATGGGTTTTCACAAGACTGTAGCTATTGATTACTAACCACATGCTAAAATTACTAGCATACATGTCTTAAGATTCTAAATCTTGTGTTTTTTGTTATTTTATATTATTTTTCACTGAGTATGTATATGTGTTTGCATATGTTTGTGTGGGGGTGACCTTAAAAATGCTGCCCATTTTCTCTTGATATAGCGTCTCTTGTTTTCCTGGGGTCATCAAGTAGACTAAGTTTGCTGGCTACCTACCACATCTTAAAAATGAGCCTGTCTCTGCTTCCCACATGCTTGAATTACAAGTGCCTTAAATCCAGGACATATTACATCAACCCAGAGAAAAGTGTTCTACTTAGTGGCTATCCAGGGACATATTTGAATAGCACATATGAGTGTATGAGTGTGTGTGTGTGGGCATTCTCATTTGGTATGAAGGCTGTGCTAATTAGAAGAGGACACCCACCTTCCATGCATAGCTATGATATTTTTTCAGGGAGAAGTTTAAGATTTTCATTTAACTAATTTTGGTACTGACCTTGGAAACTGCATCTTCTATATATCTGTCCTTTGTTACATAGAAAAAAGTTTCAACACAGCTCATTTTGGACATTATTTAAAAACGCATCCAAAATAAATGCTCATTAAGGTTTGTTATTGCTGTGTTCATTTTAATTAGACCTAACTTGTTCCTCCAAATAGACAAATAGTAAAGAAAGAAACTAAGTATTTTAAAGTGAGGTTCAAGGATTTCTAACAACCCAGCAGTTTTCATGTTTCTGTGGTTAGTTTTGTAATTACAAGCATTCAGAGTGTTTGTTTTAATAAGATGATGGGATTTGAAGCTTAAAGTCATCTAAAAATTTCAATAACTTCAAGTTTTTTGTGGATTTTCCTTCTAGAACAAATATGTCCCCACTTATACATTTTTCCTCTCCCTCTCCCTTTAATATAATGAACTGTTGAAAATACCTCATTGTTTACTGACTTCTGAAAACTCTACAGTCACAAAATTATTATACGTTCTCTTACTGAAGGAGAAGAAGAGCCCCTAGACATACAGAATACCTGACAACATGCTGAGGTCCTACCTGTTTTTCAAGATCATGAAGATCTAGCTGTATTTGGAAAAGTTAAATCTAGATATCTTCTTCAATACTGTGTTCTGTTCCAAACTGAGTCTTATTCTAGGCTTAACAGTTAAGATATATAAGGTTATTGGTGAACATCAGATGAGATTAAACACTATAGCAACAATGGCTAAGAATCTCCTTTGAGTTGGCAATATTCTCAGCTGTAGTGAACTAACTCAGCTTCATACGGCCTTAAGCTCAATGATTGCTACATACAACACTATCAACTTGGACAGCTTTCTGGGATGGAGAGAGGAGCCTCTCATCACTTCATATTTCTCTAAGAAAGACCTCTGGAGTCTGCAACCAGGCATCCCCTCTGAGACCCTGTATGAACATATGGCAGGCCATCTCTGGGTTAAGATTTCTGTGAGCAGACAATGAGAAAACGTCCTATACATGCATTCTCTGGAAACATTCAACACTGAACTCTTTGTTCATATGGGCTGTAATATCTGAAGAAGATAAGATTGGTGCTCTTCCTTATACAATTCACTCATTCCCTAGTGATCAATAACAGATGCCATATACAGACTCATGTTTCTTTGACATGATAACCCACGTCAACTGATAATGTCTACCTCCCTGAGAGAGAGAGAGACAGAGAGACAGAGACAGAGAGAGAGAGAGAGAGAGAGAGAGAGAGAGAGAGAGAGAGAGAGAGAGAGAGAGAGAGAGAGAGAGAGAGAATGATCAACTTTTGGGTTTGTGACAACTAAAGAAAACAGAAAGACACCTGAAGTTGACAGGAGCTCCACAAGTAGACCAACACAGTCAACTGGCAAGAATCCAAAGTGGCTCGATGTCTCTGAAGCACCAACCAAGTACCATGCACGGACTTGACTGAGTTCCCTTACACAGATGTAACCAATGGGAAACAGATGCTTCATGTGTGTTTCTAGTAATGAGAGCAGAGACTGTCACTGACATGGACTCTGTTGGCAGCTTTTTGATTACTTCCCTCTGGCAAGACTGTCTTGCCAGACCACAGGGGATTAGGAGGACATGGTCATCTGTGGGGTAGCTTGATGAACTGGGTTTGGTGTGAAGGGAGGCTATATTTTTCTGAGGAATAGAAAAGAAAGGTGGGGGAAGAGGGAAGAATGGCAGGACATGGAGGAGAGGAAGGATGCAGCATGTAGTTAAGGCCAGGATTTAAAGTGAATAAACACATAAACAAATGAAAATAAAGGAAAAGAGAGAGAGAATGCAGAAGGAACTATACTGTCCTCAAATACAAAAGCAAAGCTGTATCTTAAGATCACAGTGGCAAGTCTCTGCATAACTGCAACAAATACATCCACTTCAGCCAACACAAGGTGTCTCAGAGTAGATGAGAGAATTCGTCCATGAGACAATAGGAGGGAAGCAAAAATGTCTACCAAGGGCAACATATGTCTAAAGTGATATAATAAAATGAAAAGGATCATTTAGAAAAACTAAAGAAGCAAATGAACATATTTATTTTTTGTTTGCTTTTTGGCTTTTGTTTGTTCTGGAATAATTATGACATTCAAAGTTCTTTGGGCACCTACCAGGAGCTAAATGTGACTTGATAGGCAGGATGATTAGAAGAACCACTGAGAGATGACAGTGGAAGTTGGCAATGTCGAACTTATAAGTACTCTGTCAGCTCTTAGAGGCAGAGGGGACAAAGAGAAAACTCCATCACAGACTCACATATTTGCACACTTGGGCCATTGCTGGTGTTGCTACTTGGCAAGTTGTACAACTTCTAGGAGGTGGAGTCTTGCTGGAAGTGGGCCACTATGAGTGGGCCTTGAGACATTATAATGAGTCTCACATTTCTCTTTTTACTGTGGGCTTCCTGAATATGGATACAATGTGACCAACTGCTTCCTATTCTTGCTACTTTGTCTTATATGCCTGTTGGCATGTAGTCCCCACGAGGATGGATTGTATCCTTCTGAAATGGTAGAGAAAATAAATCTTCTCTCTCCTGTTTTGTGAGGATATTTATTACACTGTTCATAAGGTAACCCCAAAAAGGAAGAGGATATAGTGTCCATGTAGAGTTAGGAAAGGCAAAGAAGAGAGTGATGAGGAAGAGGAATTTAAAAACTAAAATAACGTCATCCTACTAATGAATTTGTACTGGTAGATTTATAAACATATATTTAATTTTTTTCATTAATAGACTAAATTTGAGCACGTATAGTATGGCTATTTCTGATGTCTATAATGGTCAGTGAGATGGTTTGAATATACCTTTCTGTGGTGTTAAATCACCATTGAACTTGGTGAGATATACATTACCAGGCATATACACTCTTCTCTATGAGGGTGTTCCAAAAAGATTTGAGTAAGGAAGATTTTTGAATTTTTAAAAGGTCATTCATGGACTGCTATCTCATGATAAATGAAAATGAGAAAGTAAGCTAAGCATTAGCATTTATCTCTCACTGCTTCTTGACCTTGGATGCAATGTCACAGAAAAGCATCATGTGTCTACAACTATGAAATCCCCAAGAGGATGCATTATACCATCAAAGTGTGACATAAAATAAGCTTTTACTTTCTTCAGTTGATTTGGTTAGGTGTTTTGTCACAGAAATGGAAAAATAACTTTTGTATAGCCAATTTCTTTCTTTCATCTTTACTTATCATTGTTTTGAACCCCTGAAGTCCATTGCCAGACAGTGGAGGTGCTCATGCCTCTCTGCAGGAAAGTGCCTTCACTGCATCTCTCAAGTAGGGAGAGAAGCTGCAGTTTGGGAAGTGCAAAGGGAGCACAATCATGAGGCAGGCAAAAAGTAAGGAACTACACTTCAATGTACAATCTAAGTTTTGCTTATTCTGTGTAGACAGACAATCAAAAAATCAAAGGATACAAAAGGCAAGACAGAAAAAGAGCACAGAGGACTGAATTTCAAGAAGGAGGGTGATGGAGAGAGACCAAAAAAAAAAAAAAAAAAAAAAAAAAAAAAAAAGACAACATAAAAAGGTGCTTGACCCTACTGGAGAGCTTGAGAGTTTTAAGCCCTGGGTTGTAAAAAAGAAGCTGAAATCCTAGGATGTGGCTTCTGTTTACAGTAAATATACTGAGAGCCTGGTAATCAGAGGTGACTCTGAAATTTGTTTTTCTTTGTTGTTTGTTTGTTTTATTAGTGCAGAACCAGGTCAGTGGCATTTCTCACCAAATAGTATCTACACATCTGCTGGGAAGAGAAAGGAGGAACTTCCTTTTCTGAGCTCCTTTAAAACAGCTAATCTGGAGGTACTAGGACTCAACATTTGTTTAGGAATGCCCCACAAAGATTAACTCAAAGAAATCAGTAGCCCTTTTATATACAAATTACAAACAGAGAAAGAAATCAGGGAACCAACATTCTTCACAATAGCCTCAGGAATTATATTTTGGGGTACCTCTAACCAAGCCAGTGAAAGACTGGTATAAGAAAAATGTCGAATCTTTGAAGAAAGAAATTGAAGAAGAAATCAGGAGATGTAAATACATCTCATGCTCACGTATAAGTAGGATTAATTTAGTAAAATTGGCCATTTTATTAAAAACAATCTACAAATTCAATGCAATTACCGTTACAATTCTTCATAGACTGAAGTGACAATTTTTAACTTCATATGGAAAACAAAATCCCAGGAAACCTGAAACAATCCTGAACAAATTAAAAAAAACTGCTGGAGATATCACTGTCACTGATTTCCAAGTTGCTCCACTACAAAGCTCTTCTAATAAAAAGTGCATGTTATTGGCATAAAAATAGACAAAATTATCATGGAAATTGATTTGAGGACCAAGTCATTACTTTATACTGATGGAGTATTGACTTTTGAAACAGAAGACAGAAATAAGCACTGGCAAAGAGAAATCATCTTCAACAAATGAATATGGTCAAATTGCATGTCTACATGTAGAAGAATGCAAATAGCACCATATCAATCACCCTGCTCAAAACTCAAATCCAAATGCATTAAAGAACTCAACATAAAGCCAGACACACTGAACTTGATAGAAAAGATAATAGAGTATAACCTTGAATGCACTGGCACAGAAGACAACCTTCTGAATAGAACACCAACATTATAAGCTATAGTATCATCAATTAATAACTGACATCTAATGAAACCAGGAAGGAGCTGCAAGGCAAAAGTGAATGTCAATCAAACAAAGTGTCATCCTACAGAATGAAAAAAATATTTTTACCAAGTTCAGTAGTTCATCTTAATGTGTCTTCTTCCTCCTGGATGAACTGCTTCAATTTGGAGGAAACAACCACACAATGGCAGGTCCAAACTACACAAGGCAACCAGAGCCAAGAGCAGAGTACTCATTGCAGAGAATAAATGCTCAGCTTTCACCTACAGGTGGGAGCTCTCAACTGCATCTCAGTTTTAGAGGTCATGTACTGATAGAAACAATAGCTGCAAACACTATTAATATCTATACTTTTTCCATTCTACTGCCATGGATTCCCAGTAGGTGACTATTCTGAAAGTTTTCTGCATACATGTGCATAATTGAGAACAGAGGTCACATTCACATAAGCATAAAAAGCTTAGTGGACATAGTAGCCTTTACCCTCCTATAATCCCGGTATGTAGGAGGCCGAGAAAGGGAATTCACAGAATAAACTGGCTTGCCTGGCTAGCTAAAACTGAACTCCAGTTCATTTCATAATGTAGAGTGCAATTGATAAATACAATGTGCTGCACCCTTGGGTCTCCTCATGTGTAAGTGCATAATGTCCATGGCCCAGGCATAGACACACCCTTATACACGCAAGCACACATACATAAGCTTCTCTGTAACACACACGCAAAGAAACAAAATATTTAAAACATTACTTTTATGGATATTTTTGTGCTTTTATGAAAATATCATGCCATTTATATTGTCAGGTTGACTTTGGGGCTTTTTTAATTAAAGTGAATTAAAGGTATTTGTTTGGATCTTCAAGTTGTTTTGTGTTCTCTCTCTTTTTTAAAAATTTGTATTAATTTATTCTTGTTACATCTCAATGGTAATCCATCCCTTGTATCCTCCCATTCTTCCCTCCCACCCATTTCCCCCTTATTCCCCTCCCTTATGACTGCTAAAATGTTGGGTTTCTTTCTTGCTATTTTCTCTTTTTCTCCTCTATGATTTATCCTTCATTTGAATTTAAGTGTTATTTGTCATGGTTATTTCAGAGAACACCATGTCAAGTCCTCAAGCTTAATCAATAGCCTGTCTACTCCAGATTATGTTTTTATTTTTCTCAGCATTCTACTGCATATCTAGGAACCCTGCCTGTATATTTATGATCTCTTTGTTTTAATGTCTTGAATTAACACTGTGCAGATGAGGAAAGAAAAAATGAAAACTGTATCCTGGAAAATAAAATCCGTTTCTTCCTATTAGTAATTTTTTTATTTCTAGATTATTTAGATTCTTCCAATGAACATTAATAGCTGCGTTGAGTTTGGCAGTTCAGTACTGAGCCAGGCATATTCTAATGAAAGCTCAGATCCATCTGCTCTCTATATTGCTGCTTTGTTATCTTGGACAAAAAAATATTCTGGGTTTCCAATTTTTGGACAGAAAAGGCTTGTAAACAATCTCTATATTTATTAGTCTTGCTAGTGGGTTTGGGGAAATGTAAAATCAGCTAGCTGAGAGGCTTAGTGAGGTATTGCCTACATTAGGTTGGACTGTGTACCATGTTTCATGGAGTTTTGAGGGCTGAGGGTTGGTGGTGGGGTTCAGTGGATGAATGTGGCTGCCTGTGCATTCTCCAGCAGGAATAGAGACAGATTCTTACCCTGTCCTCTTGGAGGAGTGAGCCGTCAGTCACTTTTGGGTCCTTTTGAGCCTGTTTCAGCCCTGTATATGAGAAAGAGCAAGGTAGCTATGCACTTATCTGAAATATAACACCTAGAATTTGCTACTCTCTATGTATCTCTTTCAGCCAGGAAAGGGAGCATTGGAACTAAACTGATGAAAGGAAAACAAAGAGAAGCTTTTGAGAACAGAGGAAAGCCTTGGTGTTGAGATGAGAAAGAAAAGTGATAAGAGAGAGACAGCTCTCATTGATGAGAGAGAGACAGCTCTCATTAGGGACCCTGGGTTTTGAAAGCTGCTGGGTTGTAAAAGGGACAGCCCCAGGATATTCAGAGGCACCTGTCTTAGGTCCTTTGAACTGTCTGAATGGAGCTAGGATAATTACACCATCCTTTTATCTGCAGGGATGAAACTGACTCTTCCATAAGGAGCTGACACAGACTTCTGCCCAGAAAAATCCAACAGGTCTATTGGTAAACTTGTGAGGTTTGTTCTTACTTAGGTTGAGTTGGGATGATGACCTTGAATTTAAGCAGCATCATTCCATGTAGTAGGCCCCAAACTAAATGAAGAGGAGGGAGTGATCTGAGCAGCTAAATGCATGCAGTTAGCCATTTTCTCTGCTTGTTCCTTCCACTGTCTGCTGCACAAGTCCCTTGACGTTGCCATGATATCAGAGTGTACTCTAACATTATTAGCCAAGTCAGTCCTTTCTCTGGTAAGCTGCTCTTCTCAGGGTGTTTTATCACAGCAGCAGAAAACAAATTAAGACAATCTATGTAGAAAAGTGCACTTTGTACTCAACTACATTTTGGCCATAAAATTTTCATTGACTGGGGATATTAGATAAATGAGCACAATGGGTTCCAGTAGTAAACAATGTAAACTGGGAAATTGCCTCAATGAAAAAAGCAAAACCAGTTTTAGAAAAAGAAGTATATTGAGAATTTAAAATGAATGGTTATAATAATAAATTAGAAAATTCAAAGAGCTTGAATATGAGATCCATACCACTGTCAATTCATGAAAGAAAGTTATCTTGCAGTTGGAAACAGAGGCACAGGACTGTAATCTCAGCACTTGCAGAGGCAGAGGCAGACAGATCTCTGTGAGTTTAAGGATATTCTGGTCTACAACCAAATCTAGGCTAGCCAAGGCTACACAGAGAAAATCTATTTTAAAAATAAGTCGACCTGCAATAAAGGTCACTGTATTAAACCCGTCACTTCCATAGTCATTATAAACACACAGGGATTTCTGTCTTCTGGAGGTCAGCCAACTTTCAGTACACTGATCCATTCAAGTGGAAATCATGTTTGGAATAATAAATGGTCCGAGGTCACTGAATATCTTGGTCATAGGATCTAATCCTTACCCTGTTCTCCAACTATTTTCACTTTTCTGTCTTTGCTACTAATTTGGTTATATACAGCAAGTAATCTGGCATGGTTTCTTAATAAATCCATAAAAATAATAAATTAACCATAAATTTTTTTACTCAAAACAAGACAAGGCAACAATGAGGAGCTAGTTCAGTTGGTAAAGTGCAATACAAGCATAAGAACCTAAATCAGATGCTCAAGAACACACATAAAGGAGCCCCAGAATCTTTTGTGCAAATCTTACACTTAAAATCCAAACTTTGAGGATGGAAGAGACTCCTGGGCTCACTGGCCTGCTGCCTAGATGAATTGATAATATCAGGCCCATATAGGATTTTGCCTCAAAATCAATATGGATAGAACCTGAGAGACAGCACACAATATTATCCCCTGGTGTATACATGCAAGCCCAGAAACATGTGAACACACACATATACAAGCAAAACAAAGAATATAAGTGGCTTTAGCATTTAAAAAATATACACAGATCAGAGAAAGAGTACTTACATTTCATAGAAATTGATTTTTTATGATTATTTTCATAAAAGAAAATCATTAAAATCATACTTTTGGGGTATCATAAATGTCAGTAACACCTATGTAACTTCCTGATTCACACTTTAATCAGTTTCATTTAGCCAATGCTGGAGAAAATTAATGGATAATCGGAACACCTCACAGTTGGGGCATGGAGTTTTGAGTCACCAAATCTCTACTTAGGGTGAAGCAGTCAGCAGACCAATATTAGATCCACCTCAAAATACAGCTTGCTCTAGCTGACAATCATGGATGAAATCTTTTCTCGTTTCACTTACCAGGCTTAACACTATACTCACTTGGTTCTCTTCCACACTTATCTAATTCCCTCTTCCCTACAAATCTTTTTTTCTCAGATTAATGTCTGAGACTCTCGCCTAAAGTCTCAATAGGATGTCCTCTCCTCTGACCCACTTTCTTGGTATGTAAAGATTTTCATGGTACGTATCCCTTGGACTAGTTTTTTGACATAAATGAGTATATACCGATTGTCCCTTTTTGCTTTTGGGTGAACTCACTCATTATGATAATTTCTAAATGTACCACAGTTTCTCAGTCCATTCTTCTACTGAGGGACACTTAGGCTGTTTCCATGTCCTGGCTATTATGTATAAAGCAGTTATGAAGCAAATGGATCTAACAGATATCTACAGAAATTTCCACCCAAACGCTAAGGAGTATACCTTTTTCTCAGCACCCCATGGAACATTCTCTAAAATTGATCACATAGTTGGACATGAAGCAAACCTCAACAGATATAAGAAGATTGAAATAATACCTTGTACCTTATCAGATCACCATGGTCTAAGGCTGGACTTCAACAGCAACAAAAATAAAAAAAAAATCATTCTAATATGTGGAAACTAAACAACTTTCTACTTAATGACACATGGGTCACAGAAGATATAAGGGAAGAAATAAAAGACTTCCTTAAATTCAATGAAAATGATGGAACAACATACCCAAATTTGTGGGACACATTGAAAGCAGTGCTAAGTGGAAATTCATAGCACTAAGTGCCTTTAAAAAGAAAATGGAATCATTCCACATAAACAACTTAACAACACATCTGGAAGCTCTAGAAAAAAAAGAAGCAGAAACACCCAAGAGGAGTAAATGCCTAGAAATAATCAAACTCAGGGCTGAAATCAATAAATTAGAAACAAAGAGAACAATCCAAAGAATCAACAAAACCAAGAGCTGGTTCTTTGAGAAAATTAACAAGATAGACAAACCATTAGCCAATCTAACTAAAAGACAGAGAAACACTATCCAAATTAACAAAATCAGAATGAAAAGGGAGACATAACAACAGACACCGAAAAAATACAAAGAATCGTAAGAACCTACTTTAAAGGCATTTATGCCACAAATTCGAAAATTCAAGGGAAATGGACAAATTTCTCGACTGATTCCATCTGCCAAAATTGAACCAAGACCAGATAAACACATTTAATAGCCCTGTTATGCCTATAGAAATAGAAGCAACCATTGATAGTCTCCCAAGAAAAAAAAGCCCAGGGCCAGATGGTTTCAGCTCAGAATTCTACCAATCCTTCAAAGAGGAGCTAATACCAATACTATTCAAGCTATTCTGAAAGATAGAAATCAATGGAATATTACCAAATTCCTTCTATGAGGCCACAGTCACATTGATACCTAAACTTCACAAAGACACAACAAAAAAGAGAGTTTCAGACCAATATCTCTTATGAACATTGATGCAAAAACACTGAACAAAATACTCACAAAGCAAATACAACAGCATATCAAGGAACTAAGTTTTAACTGTCTTACTTGCAAACAAAGTCTTCAACCTACGAGGCATATTTTTCCTGTCTTGTCTTCCTATTAAGTTGCAAAGTATATTTTCCTATTTTGATCTCAAAGGTAGAAAGAGAGGGTCATTAAGCTGTATTATATTCATGTATGAAAGTTTCAAAGAATAAGCTTATTAAGAAAAGGTTTTAAAAGTACATCTTGAAGTTGAAAAATCTTTAGAAGATAGGAAGTAAGAAATACTGAGATGTTTGTGAGCTGATCTCTGACTGTAGAGCTATGACTGCTAGACTAAGTTATCTCTTAGTCAAACAACACCTCCTCTGTGGACAAACTTCTTTTATTTATTATCTTTAATATTCTGTCTCCCATGCCCTAAGACCTTCTTATGAAATAATCTATCCTCACAGTATTTAACAACAATGGAGAATGTCACCACTATTGAATCCAGACAAACTTTTCTTGTTCTATGCATAATTTTCTTTGGCCATAGACAGCACATACCTTGGGCTAGGGTTATGTTCCATAATAAGGCTTCTCATTCTGAAATCATCTTTAAATGACAATGCTAGATAACATACTGCCTCTCACTTAAATATAGAGAGCCTAGTCTTGCTGACTGGTAGAGAAAAGATAAGCTCTTTCTGAACCACGTTATTGAAAACACACCTGCCTAATTTTATACCATGGAACTTTGTTTTTGGTGGTTTTATTTTGGTTTCTTTTGAGCTCCTTTGGGCCAAAACAAAAACCAAACATGTGAAAGAGGATGAGCGATTGCTCTCTGGGCTTTCCTTTGTTTCAGACCAAAAAAAAAAAAAAAAAAAAAAAAAAATGGCACCAGTAACGCTCCATTTATTCAAGATCATGCAGTATTAAGATTCTGCACAGCAAGACAGAAGAGTAAGTCCCTAGTTGTCTCTCCCAGAATATATTAACATTAATAGTCTGAATTATAGGAATAAATGGCTCTCTGGAGCAGAGTTTGTAGCCTTTTGCTTAGATTCTGATTTGGTTGGGGAGTGCTTCCAAACGTCTCTTTCTGGAGCCTTGTCTTCTCTATCATCCTGTTGCTGTATTTGGAAATATGTATCCAGGGATTTTATTCTTTAGTCATTATTTTCCATGATGTAATTTATTTGTCTGAAACTGGCTGAAGTGTTAATTTTGTAGAAATAACACACATTTGCAATTTTACCACCTTTGGGATTTGCCTACAGAGAAGCATACCTTATGTGGCTTCATAATTCTGTATGTAAGGACAGGAGTTTGTATATAAACAGAAGTTGACATGAGACGTCAAGATGTGTCACTTGCTATGATAGTCCCTTGAGACAAGATTTCTCATTGAATGTGGAGCTAAGCTGGCAGCAAACAAAGCTAATGACCCTCCTGTCTGTGCCCTCACACTGTCACAGGCACTCACCCATGCCTGGCTTTTCACACTGTTACTAGGAATTCAAAGTCAGACCCTTATACTAGCATAGCAAGTGGTTTTCCACAATCAGACATTTTCCATCTCTTCATAGTATTATTTTGTTAATATCTCTTTTTGTGTAAAGTAAAACTTAAAGAAACATATCAATGTCATAAAACATTTATTAAATGAACCCACCATTTTCTATGGTAAAGCACACAAGAGACACATACTTGGTGACCATTCATGCCACACTTCTGCAGGAGGCCAACATTCATGGTGAGCTGCATGTTCTTTTATGAAGACACAGAGAGAAAAGGTATGCAGTCTCTGTCAACTGCATGGTCTTTAAAAAGTTTTCTTTATACTTATTTTTGAACAATTGTTAGTACTTCTATGCTTGTTCTCTATTAAAAAGATTCATTTATTATCTTGTTTTCAGAGTTCAGATTTAGTATTAGTGTTAATGAAATTACAGTAGTTGCTTTCCATCTTGACTTCATTCATGAGAAACCATTGGTGTTACAGATGTTTGAAAGGCCAGAGGGCACAATGTATGTCATGCTCTTGTCCTCAGTGCACCTCCCCTGACAAATAAATGTCTAGTTCCAATGACTCAAGTGACAAACCTCTGAACATCTTCAGGGGGACTCAACGCTCCTTTTTGAGACCTAATATTTGTGAAGGCAAAAGTTGCTGTATCACATAATGAATCATATTTGTGCACGGAAAGAAAAACAAAATAGATGTGGCAATATGTGGTGATGAAGGATTTCTAAATTCCCAAGATCTCCCTGGACTTGACTGATTACTGTGCAATGACATTATGAAGAGAACTCAAATTGAATATGTGAGTTTTTTTCAGATGTCTGTGTATTTTATTTTTTATTAATTTATTCATATTACATCTCAATAGTTATCCCATCCCTTGTATCCTCCCATTCCTCACTCCCTCCCATTTTCCCCTTACTCCCCTCCCCTATGACTGTGACTGAGGGGGACCTCCTCCCCCTTTATGTGCTCATAGGCTATCAAGTCTCTTCTTGGTAGCCTGCTATCCTTCCTCTTAGTACTACCAGGTCTCCCCATCCAGGAGTCATGGTCAAATATGAGGCACCAGATTATGTGGGAAAGTCATACCCCACTCTCCACTCAACTGTGAAGAATATAGGATTTTTAAACTGGTCATTTTGCTTGTGAAATTTCTTGCCTTCCGGTCCTGTAAAATTCTCAGTTCTGTCAGCTTTTCCACCACCACACTAGCATCTGAGCTTCAAGGCCATCTCAAAGCCTAATAGTTTTCTAAATGATCTCTCCACTGCCATCCTTTCAAATTCTAATGCATCTATATACAAATGGCAAATGATCTCTTTAATATCTAAAGATTTTCCTTAATACACTGCTGTAGGTGGCCCAAAGTCCCATCCTTACCTGTCTACTTCTCAGCAGCCCATGTTTCCAACATTATATACCAGGCCTTTTTTTCTCTAGGTGATATATCTTTCAGGTTTCTTGAGGCCTTATTTTTTGTTTAGTTTGGTTTTCCTGATGATCCAATTATCATTTACAGTCATGCTCAAATGCTATCATTTCTGTATATGCTATATGACATTATCATCAACAACGTGGTCCCAGATTCTTCTCTTTTCCTTCTGACAATGTTTTAGAGAAAATTACCACATTTGTGTGTCTCCCTTACCTAGTTATAGCATATTAAATACTATGCCTTTGACCCTCAGTGGCAGTACAGGCATCACAGCACCTACCATGATGTATCCAGTGATTCTAATCATTTCCCATGTGTTGCTTGCTTTTTAAAACTTTTTAGATGATGCATTGTCATTTTGGTTTACATTTGTTGCTATGCTACTGGGCTCAACAGATTCATTAAAGGGCTTTTGTAAAATGTCTCTGGAGGGATATGTGTATAAAATTACTTTGTTTTCTTTTAAAAATTATTGTTAAATGATATATATATATATATATATATATATATATATATATATATATATATATATATATATATATATATATATATATGCCAGTGTGTTTATTTCCAGGTGAGTGTGTGGCACCTGCATGCAGGTTCACAAAGTGGCCACGCAAAGAGGTTCACAAAGAAGGTGTCAGATGCATTGAAACTGGGATTGAAGATAATGAGGAGCTGCTTTATGTAGGTTCTGGGAGCTGAAAAAATTGGGTGCCCTGGGAGAACAATTTCTTTTTACCCCTAGTTCATCTCCACAGCCATAAGTATATAATTTCAAAGGACCAGGACAGGAAACACTTTTGAAAAAATAAATAAATAATGGGAAATTATGAGGGAAAAAAGAAAAAATAAATCTAAGTGTATAGAAAGACATTGTAACGAAGAAACTTGTCCATGCAACAACTCTTCTTGACTGTTGAAACAACAATAACAACAACAACAACACATCAACATGGGCATCCTCACTACGAAACATTGCTATTAAATTGTTTTTATTGTGGGATTTTTTTTATAATGCTATTACTATTAAAGACATTTAGTCATTTTTCAGTAATAATAAATGACTTCTAAGGACTGAAATAGCATTCTGTATGCATGTGTTTGTGTTCTTAAGCTACTTTTTATCCTAAATTGGATATCTCTATCAAACTTCTCTTCTTAGAACTCAGGAAACCTGGCAGAAGAATAGTCATCAAGAATGTAGGCACCAGAGGGAATGGAAGACAGCAAAAATAAGTATGTGAAGGAATCCATGGCTCAGTGAGATACATCAGACAGTAAAATATTTATTGTACAAGTACAATACCTAAATTCTGCATTTTTTGCACACAGGTTAAAAAGCCTAGGATGTTTTCAAGCTTTGGTTACCCCAGAGCTAAGTGAGTCAGAGAGAATAGACTGTTAGCTCATTGCTAATCAGCATAGTCAAACCGTTGAGCTCTAGACTCAGTAAGAGTCCCCACTCAAAACATAAGATATAATATGAGAAAACAAACATTATGACATCAGAGATGGATAGGATAAAACAACAGAAGGAAAAGAGCCCCCAGCCCTAGAAGTCACAACAATCGGTGACACAATCATTCACATACGCAGGAGTTATATAAAAACAGTAAACTGGAAACCATAATATATATACAGAGTGTCTGGTGTAGAACCATACCATCCTGAGCACTGGGCATGCTCCTGCAGTATTTATAATTAAATATGGGCTTTGCTCATATTGGAATAGAGTTCCTTGTTCTTTTTGTGTCCTCCATTATGTCAGACTCATACTGTCTTTCCATCTCCTCATCTGCAAGTTTCCCTGAGTCTGAGTGGAGAGACTGATGAAGATATTACACTTAAGAGTTTTTATTCCAACGCCTTTTCTGCACAATATCTGGTACCCATACCGATGTATATATAAACAGAACTAATTGGACATAGTTGGTTACTAAAAGAAGGCATGCACCCACCAGTCCAGTTGCAGAGTATCCAACATCCTCTCCTGGATCTGCAGGTAACTGCATACAGGTAGCGTGCATATATGTACTCAGGCATATCCACATATAAATAAAATAAAAAATATTAAAAAAAAGAAGGCATGAAACCTGCTTAATTATATGTATATACATGTGTATGTATATATGTATATGTATGCAAATTGGTTTGTTTGTGTGTATATGAATATAAATAGTAGGTATTGGAATGTAGAATTAACTTTTTGGATAAACATTTCACATCAACACCTGTGTCTGGAGAAACTTCAGAGCTGAGTAGGGCATGTGCATTTTCTTGATTACTTCACCAAAGTAGTGGTGACTTTATATTAGTGAATATTCTTTAATGAAGCAATTTAGGAAACATATGGGGTATGTGCAATATATCTTGCTACGGATAAAAATACCTTCAGTGACTTAATTAGAATATTATAGAATTTGTGAAAAAAGTTTAAACACTAAAAATTCTAGAACTGGAAACCAATTTCACATTTAGTCAATGGTAGGCTATCATTGTGTTACTATTATCTGCAATACTACCTCTCAGCCTTGCTGTATGACAAGCTTCTATTCAATAGATCTCAAGAAGAGAAAGCAATCATTTTTGTTTGCTAGACAGCTTTCTTTTCTGTGATAAGGAACTTAAATGTAACAACATGCACCTCTTACTGTGAGGCTTCCAGGGAGCACAGTTAATCACATGTAGAGTCACAGATACTCTTTGTCATTTTCTTTATCTGATTTTTACAAAAATCCATTCCAGTTGCATTAACTTCATTATTTATGATTTTTATTTCATCCTACTTCAAGCCGTTCCAGCAAAGAAGTAGCACATGAATAAATAAGTAATAAGGCATGCTTCACATATAAATGTGACATTAAAAAGTTCACAGACCCTAAAAGAATCTCATTGTTAGAATTTGACATGTAGCAGAAAGCTAAATATGGTCATAAGCAATGTCACTATGACTCCAAGCCAAAGTCAAGATCTATACAAAATCTAGAGATGGCTGGGGTTGCATATGCTGTGTGTTAAATATAGTGTTGTTTTTAACTCAGGAAGATTTCAGGACATTAAGTAAAGAAAAACTATAATGAAGGGCAGACAGCACCATTTTATAAAACTGAATAGTCAATCTTCCACAAAATTTGTAACACAATATACTGTATAAGTTTTGGTAAATCGCAGGACAAAAGGGAAAAATTGGGACAGGAGACTCAATGGAAATGAGAACAAAAAGGAGAGGAATGGGGAATTAGAGAAAGGAATGTTGAGGAGGTAGATATGGCTAGTTATGAAGAGTTATGACAAAGAATGGTAACCAGAAAGACGAGGCATGGTGGGTTGGAGGATGCATAGTTAGACACGTATATAAAAGGATGGAGTATTTGTGTGTGTGTGTGTGTGTGTGTTTGCATGTGTGTGTGTGTTTATGTGTGTGTTTTGTGTATAGGCATACTTACTCCTATGTGCTGGTGCAGTCTGTCATATGTGAAAATGCAGGGACCAGAGGTTAATATCAGGCTTCTTCAATCATTTATTCACTTTATATTTTTTCTTTTATTTTTTGCCACATCCATAACTAATGAGAACAGTGAAAGTCAGAAGACCATCACAGCGATTTTCCAAAGCTTTAGGAAAGCTGAGCTGAGTGATGTCATCACTGTGGTATGGTCCCCATTTTTTGGCCTTTATCTCTATGTGTCATATTGGGGATATTGAATTTCCAATTTTTTTATGAAACGTTTATGGCTTCTCCCAAAAACAGTACTTCTAAGCTTCACAGGTAAGTCCTGATCATACTACCCCTCCCACTTTTAGGGAGTTATTCTTACCTGTTCCCACTTGAAAGACTTACCTTTTGCCCCAGAGGCTGTGATTCAAATAACTATATGACTTTCTCACGTACTCTGGTGCCTCACATTTGACCATGTCCCCTGGATGGGGAGACCTGGTAGCACTCAGAGGAAGGACAGCAGGTAGCCAAGAAGAGACTTGATACCCTATGAGAATATACAGGGGGAGGTAATCCCCCTCAGGAACAGTCATAGGGGAGGGGAATAATGGGAAAATGGGAGGGGAGGAATGGGAGGATACAAGGGATGGGATAAACATTGAGATGTAAAAAGAATAAATTAATAAAAAAAAAAAAGAAAGAAAGAAAGAAAGAAAGACCTCTTTGTACTGTTCTGCCTCAAAGTCTCTGTTCGGCAAATCTGCCCTGGATGTTCCTAACTCAGAATCAAGGTAATCAAGGGAAAGTAAACATAAAAATGTAAACAATATTCAGTAGGTTAGAGAATTTGGCAGCAGATCACATTAAAAGACTCTTTCTTATAAAGATGGACAAATAATGGTGTGGATAAGTGATAAAAGAATAAAATATTAAGACTTCCCATTCTTAGATAAAGTTAATTGATTCAGAGACACTGTGGCACTGTATGACAAAGAAACAAAATATACCAACGTTAAATATGTAAATAAATTCTACAAATATGTAAATTATAAACATTGCATTATAGCAGATATTAGATAATATCTGCAGTAACATTGGCTTGAAGATTTTTCTTAGGCCTAGTGACAACTTTCACAGTGACTATTAAAAGTTGAAAATACACTGCGTGGGTCATAATAATCTGCCCAGGGTAGCTGGGAGATTTTCTTTCTGTCTAGTGTCATGGAAATCTCAAGAGTTACCAGGCTGATAATAGGCTGTCATGTTTTGAGGAAAAATGCCCTTGAAACTTCAATATTGTTAAAAGTTGTGTTATGGAGTTGATGAGGAAAAATAATTTTAAAAGATAATTTTGTTATGTCACAGATTGTCATGATGACTAAACTTATGACCAAGTGGCCATATGTTTGGGCATAAAAATGATATGAGCTATGTTTTGGAACATGCTTCTATCGCTGCCCACTGAATTCTATATAAATAAAGAAGCACTCTGACTGCTTGGCAGTCAATCTGTAAAATCCTCAAGATCCCTGAAACTATGCTTGCTAAGATTTTTTCCAATTGGAATATAATTATACATATTGCCAATGTGTGCCTACATGCTAATTGGGCAGATGAGGAGGCCTCATGGGAGGCCCTGACTTACACAAGCCACTGCAGATTATAGACCTACACATACAATTATTTTAGCAGAATGTATCCCTGATGGATAGATGACTCCTGGTGATATAGAAAGAAGTCAAGGCTTGATAAATTTTTTTAGCCATTATTAATGGCTTCTGACCCATTATTAGAAAGCTGAGATTCCTATATGAATGGAGTAATGGCTCCTAACTACAGAAAAGATATAACCAGGTACAGATTTGTTTAATGAATAGTTCCAATTGGGACATATACAAATTCCCAGTTCTCAAAATATACCTATATTTGAAAAAAAGAAAAAGGGAAATCAGGAAAATGGAGGCTCAAAGAAGACTTGAGAAAAGTTAATGGGTTATTCTTTTTTCCTGTTCCAAGGAATGATAATATCATAGTTATTGATTTATAGGATTGTTTCTTTACCATTCCTTTGTGTCATTAAGTCTATAAAATATTTGCCTTTAGCCTCTCTCTACAAATTTAAAGCAGCTATATCCTAGATATTAATGGAAAATCCTACCTCAAGGTATGGAAAATAGATCTACCTTTTTTCAAAAAATTTAGATATGGCTTTGCAAGAAAAATCAATAATAAACACTCACAGATTTATTTAGTTCATTATATGGATAATATTCTAATTCCCCACAAAGACAGAGCCTACCTACAAGTCTTACAGGTTGTCTCTCAGCTGTCTATGGGCTTAAGATAGCTCTAGAAAAAAATATAGATACAATAATCATTTAATTATTTGGCTTGTGTTTTAAGGATGCAAACAGTAACATACCAGCCTTTAGAAGTAAAGTTAGGTCGAGTGTGGTGGTGCAAGCCTTTAATCCCAGCACTTGAGAGGCAGAGGCTGGTGGATTGCTGTGAGTTCAAGGCTAGCCTGGTCTACAAAGTGAGTACAGGACAGCCAAGGCTACACAGAGAGACCCTGTCTGGAAAAACCAAAGAGAGAGAGGGGGGGGGGAGAGGTAAAGTTAGATAAGCTTATAACGTAAAATGATTTTCAAAATCTTTTAGAAGATAAATATTGGATTCTCCCATTCTTAAAAACCAAAACAACACAAACAAACAAATAAAAACAACTCCTGAGATTAAGTCCCTATCTGACATATTGCTAAGTGGAGATTCTGATAGTTGCTTGATTCTTGCTTTGTGCTTCATCTTCAGAGGAATATGCTAAACATTATTTGCCACATGTTTACCTCTTGACTTAGCTTTAATTCATTTCAAGGATTTTCAGGGAAAAAGCAACTGAATTTGAGTGCTGTGCATCAGATCTCAGGCCCATATGTTTCCACAACAAGTATTTTATCTGCAAAGAAATCTCTCAGGTTCCCAATGCATTATTTTTATAGTGAAATAATAGATATATAGAAATAAAAGGCTGTGTTCTATATGGTTTACAGCAGGAGACATCATAAACTACACATAAAAAGGAAATTATTTTGCCAGAGATGCAGAACGAATTTTCTCTCACAAAATTTCTTGAGTCATCAGCTTCTCTCTGTTTACACTCCAAACCAGAAAAGGTAGCTGATATTCTTCCCAATGAAATTCTCAAAACAATTCAGGAAAGGTATTTACAACCAGTACTAGTTATTTTTCTTCATACTTCAGCAAAATATGTGACATAAGAAACTTAATGAGTAAAGGGTTTATTTGGGCCCACACTTTGAAGACATCATCTTATGAGGGAAGACAGAACTGTCGAAGCTTCAGACTCCTCCTCACAATGCACCACAAGCAGAGAAATAAATGCTGTTCTCAGCTTACTGTCTCATTTGCATTTAGTTTAGGACTGACTTAAGCCCATCAAATGGAGCTGCCCACATTCAGAGTGTTCTTCACACCTTAGTTAGGCCAGGCGTAATACTCTCTCAGAGTCATCATCCTGTTTCCTAGCTGATTATAGTTGTTAGTGAGTTGACAATTAATATTAACAAACACATCATCATAGCTCAGTATTTGTATATCTCATACTTTGTGAACCTAATTAATTTTTTAATTTTATTAATTTATTCAGATTTTAACTCAATTGTTATCCTATCAGTTGTAACCTCCCATTTCTCCTTCCCTCCCACTTTTACCCTATTCCCCTCCACTAGACCGAGGGGGACCTCCTCCCCCACTATACGGTCATAGGATATCAAGTCTCATCTTGGTAGCCTGGTTATTCTTTCATTCAGTGCCATCAGGCCTCCCCACCACATTAGAGTCAGTCCCTGCTTTCCACATAACTGTGGAGAATGTCCTGCCCATAGGTAAATCAGAGTAGGGGTTCGATTTGAACCTAATTTAAAAATGAATTAAATACATTAAGAAATTAAAAGAGTTGTTTTATAACACATTGAGAATTGGAGACCAGCTGAGTCATGGAGACAAGTTAGAATTGTTTCACATTATACTCCTTTGTCTTCCTTGTGTGAACATATAATGGAATAAATTCCTAAAGGGGAAGTCTCACCACCATGCAGAGATTACTGTGTAACAAGCAGTGTTTTAGGATTTTTCTTTGCTCTACAGTACAGAAATATGATCTCCATCTTAAACACTTAACTTACTTATTGTGTGTGTTGGGGAGATATGTACACAAATGCATCATGAAAATGTGAAGTACAAAGGAGAACTTTTAGCAGTCACCCTTCTCCCTCCATTATGTGGGGCCAGAGCTCAAGCTCAAGGCAAGCTAAAACTCAGATAATCTAGTTTATAGGCAGATGCCTTGACCAGGTGAGCCATCTTGCTCCACTCTCTTCCACAGTACAATTAGAAAAAATGGGAAGGCAAAGATATAATTACACAACTTGAACATTTATAGAAATATCATCCTAAACCACCTCATAGCATCATTATACATATGTTAAACAATAAAACCTAAAACAATGACAAGAAACACATGGATCATTGTTCATGACCATCCAACAGTAAAACATACACATATTCTTTCCTAAATATAGATTAAACCATTACTCATGGTTCATAAACACTATAAACTTTTACTTATCAAGCCATAACTATGAAGTCCTGAAATTTGGATCAAATCTTCTTATTCTTTGTTTCCCAGAATAATATTTTAGCTTACTTCATTTATTAAATCCCCCATAATTTTGACATTTTGTGTCATATGATGAGTTCATATTGCTAAAAGAACTTTAATTTTCTTTATTTCTGACAATTTCTTTTCAACTTGTCAATTTTATTGTGCCATTAGTGATGACACCCTTTTTGTAACATTTATTTTTTTTTTAATCCCACAGTTTTAGGTTATACAGTATAGCACATCCATCACACATCTGATTGAAAAAGAATCCCAGGCACATAAAAACTTCTGTTCTTCTGGAGAAGGATTTCCCCATAAACCAGCCTTGAACACAATCTCTTTATTAATGAGAAATCACAGGCTGGAACCTGGATTTTTTCCTGTTTATGATATACTTGGAAATATTTTTTTTTAATGGTGTAAGCTTGCACTGGCTTCTGTACTGATTCTTAGATTAGGTCAACCTCACAGAAAGCACTTTAGATAAGACCAAAGAGTTATTTGAACCATAGCTATAGAATGGGATATCAGGGCATCAGTGGGAAAGGCATCCACTTAGATAATGGAATTTTAACACATTGTTACACTGATTAAATGAAAATCATTGACATATATGTCACTCAAACCAGGCCATACAAAAGTGTATGTGTGTGTGTGTGTGTGTGTGTGTGTGTGTGTGTGTGTGTGTGTGTGTGAATTCACATGCATGTACACTTGCATGAGGAGGCATATGAAAACTTAAGGTACTATTTTTCATGTACCATTTACTTTTTTCTTTAGATAGTATCTCATCCTCCACATAGAACTAACCAACTCTGATAGGCTGAACCATCAGACATCTATGCATGCATTTCCACATCTCTGAGTTTGAAAGAATATACCACCACATCTAACCTTAAAATATTTACTTATCTTTTTATGTGTATGTGAGATGCTAGCTGAATCTAGGACAGCATTACAATTCCCTGGGTATAGAGTTATAAGCAGTTGTGAGCCACCTGACCTGGGTGCTAAAAATCAAATTCAGGCCTTCTGGAACAGCAGGAACAACTCTTTACTGTGGTATCATCTCTCTATCAACATATTTTATTTCTAACAGATAAAAATATGATTTAACATGGTTGTAGCATCAACCTCAGGTCCTCATGCTTTAGAGAATAGCTCTTTACTACCTAATCTATTAACATAATCCTAGTCACTAGCTTTAACTGGGAATATAAGATATGAAGAGAGAACCATCAGGCATGAGATAGTCACCACCTATTACAGATATCTTCATGACTACTTAAACATAGTCGGGATTAGCATGCTTATAATTGTTCATGTACATGAATTTTTCTAGAGATAGAACTCATTAAAACATGACATTTCTTTAAAAATATTCCATAAGTGTATAGCCTTTTAGTTCTTTCTTGTCTCCACCTGGATCATTCCTGATGCTTTATGGACCTTGTCAATGCCTGAATCTCCAGCTTTCTTCTATACCTTGTCTTCCCCTGGATGACAGGAAGTCCAGCACTATTCTCTCCCCTGCTCAGTGATTGGTTGCAAGCTGCTTTACTGGCATATCAGGCAACAATTGGGGAGCAGATTTTACACAACAATGAGACATAAGATTCTCAGAACAAAAATTGGAATCAAATATCAGGGCACAGAAATAAGCATCTGAATTGACAATAATGCTATGCCTATATCACCTCCCTTTAGTCTAATAAAATGCTCTTTATCTTACAATAACATTCTATGGGTAATAATAATAACAATTATAAGAATTATCAGATAAGATTTATATTTGTATTTATGACACCCTTGATAAAATATTTTGTCTATCAATTTCTAGCATCTTAAACAATTTAACTATGAGACTATAACTATCTAGTCTTCAACCACATCAGGGACTTAAAAAACATTACCTAATTTGTACATAGTGCAGGCAAGCACTTCTAACAATATAGAAATGACAGAGACATTTGGCTGCCTGGACAGTCCTTCAAAACCCGCTCAAACTAAGGCACCAGCCAAGGACAATACAGGAGGTAAACTTTAAACCCCTTCCCAGATCTAGCCAATGGTCAGAATATTCTCCACAGTTGAGTGGAGAGTGTGATACGACTTTCTCACATACTCTGGTGCCTCACATTTGACCATGTCCCCTGGAGGGGGAGACCTGGTGGCACTCAGAGGAAGGACAGCAAGTAGCCAAGAAGAGACTTGATACCCTATGAGAATATACAGGGGGACGTAATCCCCCTCAGGAACAGTCATAGGGGAGGGGAATAATGGGAAAAATGGGGGGGAGGAATGGGAGGATACAAGGGATGGGATAAACATTGAGATGTAACAAGAATAAATTAATAAAAAAAAATGAAAAAAAATTTTTCTATAATGTTTGAGCATTATCTGTACCTTTCTGGATCTGAATATCTGACTAACTTTTAAATGAAGAAGGCAGTATAAAGGACTTTCTAACCTGTCATTCATCTCTCCTGCATCCAGTTTGTTCAGTTTTGGACAGTATTCTGTTTGTAATTGGTACAAGGACATTTTCTTACCCAGTGGCTAATACGCTACATATGAAGTGTTTGATGCTCTTTGAAGAAGAATGAGGATACTTCCAGGAGCAGACCTGTTTCATTGAAAAAAAAAAAAAAAAAAAGCTTTAAGCTAATACAATTTTAAATTAACATTTATTTTAAAAATTTTATTCACATTTCATCCCAATTATTAATCTTTGACTTTTATCCTTGCATTCTTTCCCTCTCTCCCTCTTCCCCATCTATTCCCCTTGCTTAGGAGGATCTTTAAATGCCATATTCTGTAGATTTCTGAGTGTCTGAAGACCTTCTATCTATTTCTCGTATCTGAATTGTTTGTTTTTAGCAATTTTGTGTGATCTAGAAGACATATTTTTAAATTAACAAAACTAGTATCTAACATGACCAAAAGTTTGATTGTCTGATTACTAATATGCATCACTTAGTTACCTTAAACAGTTGGAAATATCAGCTTTCAAGAGATCTAGAATTTAATATTTCAAGTTTTAGAATTACATATGAATAATACTCAGTACCTTAACATATTATATCCAAATATAATCTTAAACCTGTATTAATATACAAAGATTAATACCAATGTAATTTTTGCCTATAAATGTTCTTTGATCTAAAAGTAAATTCAACGATGTACCTTTTTACTTATCATTGTTATATTCTACCCCTTTAAAACAATAAAAAACATCTATCACCCATAGAATGACCAAAAACCATCCTGTTTCCTGATGAATTGGGACATAGTTTTTCCTTTTTGAGGTCCAAGAAAATTGGGATATTTTCCAGTCCTAAAAAAGGTAGCTGTAACTTTTGCTGTCCAATCTCTGAATGCTGAGAGAGTTAAGAGCTTAGCTGAAGTCTTGAAAAGAATAATCTGTGATGTTGGACAATTTAGCTAGCTGCTTTCAAATTGTCCTGGATGCAGATTTTCAAGGAAATAATCATTGAGATCATTTTTGTGGTATCATTACCTGGACTACTACTTGTCTTGTTTATTTTTGTTTATTGCTTTTTTTTGTTGTTGTTTTCTGATTATTTTTTCTTGGTGTCTGGTTCTCTTGCACAGGACAGCCTAAGATGATTCTCTGTGAGATAAATTTGTATCTATGTCATTTCAAAAAATGGCACTATATGTGTCTAATATTCTGTAGCCAAAGATTTATCAGTCATGCATAGCTAAAGTCCTAGCTGGAGAAATGTTTACATCTTAAATCATCTCAGAGTTGTTCCCATGTGGAGATATCAGCAAATTATGTTATTTATCCTATTTAGTCATGTTGATTTCTTTCCTTTTCTCTTCAATCAAGATCTTCAATAGGTCTACCCCTGTCAAATCCTGTCTCCAACAGTTTAGATGAGATAAATAGTTTTTTCTTTCCTATTGATGGAAGAACATACTCTCATCCTCAACACAACATATTTTCTGTGCTCCATTTTAGAATTACAACCTTTCTAAGCTCATCTAATTCAATAGTACTTTCTAAACCCCATTGTATTTTAGCAGGTGTGCTACTTCTTTCATTTAAAAGTTTCAAAATCAATAAGCCACGATTTATTCTATTTTTGGGAGATATTATATTCTCTTTATGCTTTATGATTATTTCAAAAATTATTTTTAGATCATTGTATAATTGTTTAACCTATAGAATTATATATTATATCTCTAACAGGTTTCATGTCATAATGTCTCAAACATTGTTGCATTCCAAGGGATATACATGCTGAAACACCATGAGCCTCACTTTGCAAAAGCATCTCCAAAACAGGCATCATCTCTCTCAGATGTGTAAGTATAGAATCATACTTTACAGAATTTAAGGCAAAAGCCTACTACTGGAATTCTGTACATGAAAGCATTGTATGGTACATACATTTCAATTTCCTAAACTCTGCAAAATGAAGCACATGAGCCACTGTATAACCTTGTTACAAGGCAATATAAAACACGGTCTGCATTTCTACATTAGCATATAGACTTTCATCCAGCCATTCAACCTCGACATTACATACGCAATATCCAGTAGTTGAAGCCTTATTATTCAGCATCTCAATGGAAGGCTATTCTGAAATTTATTCAATTCTGTATCTTTTTCTCATCTAGAAATATGTCTATTGGTGTTAGGGTAAGTTTCAAATCTGGTTTCTCTGAAGGTTCTCTATTTTGATTAAAGATTCATTCAACCTTCAGTCTACGGCTTTTAACTGCACATCTAGTTTCTCAGCCTTTTTGCCCCGGCCAGCGGGGTCTGCAAAGAGAACCTGGGAAGGGGTGTGGGTGTGAAAGAAGGACAGGAAACATGAAGAAATTAGGGTAATTCTGGATTCTTATCAAGCCCGGTTTATTGAAAATTCTTACAGGGTTTTATAGGCAAGCTACAAGGGCAAGGGCGGGGTTGCTGTTGGAACCTAATGGCAGATATCCTGTCATCTGTTTTTGGCAGAAAGAACTCCAAGATTAGGGAGTGAGCTCTGAGGGAACACAGCTACAGAAGCAAGATAAGCAAGCAGCCTCCCAGGACACGGAGGAGCCCGCTATGTGTCAGGCAACAGATACCAGAGTCTGGGTGGTGTGTCCTGGGCTGACCCCAGCCTGCTATGTGCCAGGCAGAGGTATAGAAAATGGAGTCTACAGACAAGATGGAATTGCCCAATGTCTTAAGCCAAGAGCCACTAAGGGCAGCTCCCCACAAATCCCCTTTTTCTATATATTTTAAGCTGGATGGGGGGGTCCAAGCCTGTTTTAGGAAGTATTAACCTCATCAGACTATTCCTTACCTATCATCAAGAAGCCAACAACTTAATGTCTTTAAAAATTGGTTGGTATCTCTCTCTTAGTTTGAATATGGTCCCAATATTGCATAATCCCATCATAGGACCTGGATCCCCTGGTGCCCTCTATAATTTGTCTTTGGGTCTAAGGGTTGTTTTTTGACCTCTGGTGCTGTCCTAGGCTGGGTCACTTGAAATATGGCCTGCTGTTTATCTAAATAGCCTTGGTCTGCCAACTCCAGTTTGTAATAATGGAATTGTATGTGCTTGACCTGTATGGCATCCACTTGCTGTTTTATGAATAGGGTCATTTTTAAAAGCCCAGGGCCACAAAAGTAAGAGAACTAACAAGCCTATCAGGAATCCTAACAAAGAGTGTAAAAGAGTTGTTAGCCAAGGAGAGGTGGAGAACTAACTTTGGAACCAGTTCTGATCTTGTTCCCTCTGTCTTCTTCTATGCTCCAGGCCTTCTTTAACCTTGGCCATGGAGTCCTTGACCACACCAGAGTGGTCCATGTAAAAGCAATACTCTTCTTTTTTTTTTTTTCCTATTTTTTTTATTAATTTATTCTTGTTACATCTCAATGTTTATCCCATCCCTTGTATCCTCCCATTCCTCCCCCCCCCCATTTTCCCATTATTCCCCTCCGCTATGACTGTTCCTGAGGGGGATTACATCCCCCTATATATTCTCATAGAGTATCAAGTCTCTTCTTGGCTACTTGCTGTCCTTCCTCTGAGTGCCACCAGGTCTCCCCCTACAGGGGACATGGTCAAATGTGAGGCACCAGAGTACATGAGAAAGTCATATCACACTCTCCAATCAACTGTGGAGAATATTCTGACCATTGGCTAGATCTGGGAAGGGGTTTAAAGTTTACCAGCCAAGGACAATACAGGAGGTAAACTTTAAGCAATACTCTTCTTTAAGAGCTGAACAAAGGCCTGCTTGATGGAGGAGAAGGAAGTCTAAACCTTTTCTATTTTGAAGAACAACCTCAGCGAGTGAAGAAAGGGATTTTTGAAAGTGAAAAATGGAAGATTCCAGTCATTCAAGGTCTTTGTCTATTGACATGAGGAGGTCTGAGTAATGTTAATTAGAAAGAACAAGAGAGTTTATACCCACCCCGTGGCCCCAAGGTCCAGCAAATATCGCAAGTGTGACAGCTGTTACAGGCTCTTTTTTTGTTCTTAAAAGGTCATGGTCATTTTTCGGATCCCAGGCTACGGAAAACTGTTCTTCAGAGTAATAAGTTAGCCTGGGAATTAATTGGACCAGGATACAGTACATATTTTGATTTTTTTTTCAGTCAGATCCCCAGATGTGCAAGGTGCCAATCCGTCACTCAGGCCCACCAAGAATTATCAGGGGGAATAATATAAGGACCTGATTGAATCAAACTGAAATTGGTGTTAATCTGGTTAAATAACTGGAGGTGAGTATCAGGTACCTTTCCCAAGCATGGACCAGAACCAGTTACTGATTGTAGGGTATGTCTTGCAGTTCCTTGTTGGGACCACCGATATTGATGATGGTTTGTACTGACATTATAATTACAAAGGATTGCTACCCCTTCATAAAAATGGATGATGGCATTGTAGCGTAAGCTCTCATTTGGAATGATTCAAGATTATGAAAGTGTAGCTAATAATATCTGTCAGGACATCTCGGGTATTAAGTTGGACGTCCTTACAGGTATCAAGTCGAATGCCCTTATCAGAGGCACTGGCAGTAGTGTCAGCATGAGTTGGTTTTGGGGAAAAGGTAGGAGAGTGGAGAAGTGGCTGAGATGGAGGGAGAGGTAGAGCTCCGTTATATCCTATTGCCACTGGCTCAATGATTGGTTCCTTACTTAGCCGAATATGAAAAATAGACCCATAAACTTTTTCTTCTCTCTATATTTTAATGCCCCAGGTCTTGCCCGTGTGCCAACTCTCTTTTTACCAGCATCAGTGAATTTAATGATTTCAAGGTGGATATTTCCATCAGTGCAGGGGTAGTATCCCTCAGTAGGTCGTTCCATGGAGGCAGTAATAAAATCTTTCTGTACAGAGGCCTTCCATGGAATGTGTCCCAAGGAAACACAGTCCCATGAGCCTCCACATTGCCTATGTTTGTTGCCGTAAGCATGGCAAATGTAAAAAGTACCTCCCCAGGCTCTGTGAAAATCTAGGAAGGAGAATATTTAATCAAGTTTAACATGAAGGTTTGGAACCCAAGAGGGTCACGAAGGTGGTCTGGCTGATGATTCATTTCTCCTCGTCTAAGACTTTCCATATAAGTTTGAATGTCATGTGGGGGTTATTACCAGTTGCAAACAGCAGAGTCAGCAGGATCACAATTGTTTGCAGGCACTGTCTCATTTTCTCTTTCTTGTAAAAGAATAACAGGGAGGCTTCTCAGATTCTATGTTCTCCCTGTGTGTAATGTTAGTATCAACCTGTTTTACAAGTCTTTCCGGCAGCTATCTTGCTGATCTTTGCACACTGACCCTCGGCCCCATATGAGCACTGGGTCAGGGCCAGACCATTTGTAGGCCAATGGATCTTTCCATAAGGCTGAGGCAGAATTGTCTTTTGATGAACGATGCCAAAGACGATCTGCAGCAAATTTTTCTTTCACATCCAGATTTAGGAAATTTAAAAAAAACAAAGCATGAGCAAGAATGCTCCTGGGATATCCTTTAACAGGGTATAAGTCTCCCCCTTTTATTTCATTGATTGTGTTTTTGTGTGTCTGGTGTGCTCTCTCCATGATACCTTGACTTTGAGGGTTATAGGGGATGCCAGTGATATGTTTTATTTGTAAGGAAGAACAGAAAGTTTGAAAATGTTTGTCAATATAGCCAGGCCCATTGTGTGTTTTAATCATCCTGAGTTTTCCCATAATAGACAGGCAGGTGAGGACATGTGCAATGACATGTGTACCAGCCCCACCAGTTTGTAGAGTGCCAAAAATAAATCCATTAAAAGTATCAACAGTATCATGTAAATATCTGAGGTTTCCAAGTTCTAAGATGTAGGTAGCATCCATTTGTCAGATTTCATTAGGGACAAGGCCCCTAGGGTTAACAACAAAATGAGGAGTGGGCAAATAGATAATTCAGGTAGGGCACTGTTTAACTGTTTGACAAGCCTGTTCTCCATTTATTTTAAATGTGAGCCTCAAAGTGTGAGCATTGGTATGATGTAATGAATGTTTCTGTTGGGCCTCTTATAAGGCTGAGTCAACAAGAGGACAGATGGTATGAGATGCAAGGTCTGCAAGCATGTTTCTTTCTGAAAGAGGGCCCAGGAGTCCAGTGTGGGCCTGGAGGTGGCCTATAAAAAAGGGGTGAGATCTAGATTTAGTGGCAGCTTGGATTTGTAGGAAAAGTGATATAGCATTAGTAGAGGGTTTAATGAAGGCCATGATCTCCAAAAAAGGAACAGAATGAGCAATATAAGCACTGTCTTTATACAAATTAAAAGTAATATCAGGAAAGGTCTTAAAGACAATAACCGCAATATACAATTCTACAAATGGAACTGATGTATAGGGAGCAGTCATAATAGTGTACTTTTCCAGTGGAGGAACCATTTATAAAAATGGTCAGAGCCTCTGGTAGAGGTTCTAGAGAGGTATTCCTGGGGAAAACAAAGGTACGAGATTTAATAAACTGAAGTAACTTATCAGTAGTAGTCTATTTGTCTGATAAATAAAGAACAGTCAATTGGCTAGTCTTCAGTGGTTTGAAAAAGCCAATTAATGTTAGCTTTGGAGTACAGCTGTATAATAATATCTAGTTCCTTGCCAAAATAATGTCTTTCATGCTCTCTACCTTGAATAATTAGCTCGGCTACTGGGATCTAATAAGGGGTGAAAACCTTTTTGAGGGAAGAGAGGAAATGAACTCACAGTAGTGGGCCAGACTGCCAAAACACCCCAGTGGGCGTATGAGGTGTAGCACAAATGACAAAAAGAAAGGGTTTCTTATAATCTGTAAAAGTTAAAAATTGTTAACTTATAGCTTTTTCTACTTTTATTAATGCAGCCTGAGCCTCAGGAGTCAGAGACCTGGAAGATTTGGCGTCAGTGTCTCCTCTGAGAATGTCAAACAATTGTTTGAGCTTTCCAGTAGTAAGATTTAAGGATGGTCTTATCAAGTTGATGTCTCCTAATAATTTTTGAAAATCATTTAATGAGATTAAATGATCAGTACTTAATTGAGCCTTCTGAGTGTTAACTTGGGCACCTCTTAATTCAAAGTGTAAATAGCTATAGGGATCCTTTAACTGTACCTTGTCAGAAGCTATCTGGGGTCCCATTTTGATAAGACCTTGGGTAAGACAATTACAACAAAGTAAGAGTTTCTCTCTATCTTCCCCAGCCAGAAGGATATCATCCATGTAGTGAATGATATAGATTGAAGGACATAATTTTCTAAAAGGGTCAACTACTTGAGCAACAAACTTGGGACAGAGAGTGGGACTGTTGGCCATACCCTGTGGGAAGACCTTCCATTGGAAGTGTCTCATGGGCCCTTTAAAGTTGATTACAGACAAGCTGAAGGCAAATCTTTTTTATCTTCAGGGTATAGGGGGATGGTGAAAAAGCAAACTTTAAAGTCAATTATGACTTTTAAATAATGAAGAGGGATAGCCACCAGAGTGGGGAGGCCTGGCTGTAACACCCTCATTCATTTCATTGTTTTTTTTTTTTTTTTTAACTTCTCTTATATCTTGGAGAAGCTTCAATTTTCCTTATTTTTTCTTAATAACAAAAATAGGAGTATTCCAAGCAGAATTAGTGGGTTCTATATGACCTCAGCAAGTTGTTCCTGCACTAACTGTTCTGTACCCATCAGCTTTTCAAGGTGAAGTGGCCATTGATCGACCCATACAGTCTCATCATTTTCCCATGAGATCTTATCGGCATAGGTTGCAGGCACGTCAGTGACCATTAGGGTAGATTTCCCATTCCTGAATGGTGTATTCTTTGGTGAACTGGTATAGGTTCTCTTATGCCCTGAGTTTGTTTCCCAAGACTCTGTCCAGGGAGAAAGCCTTGGTTTAACATCTGAAGTGACCACTTCATTAGGACTAAACATCCTCTATTTTATTTGTGAGAATACGTCTCATCCTCATAAGTAAACAGGTAGGCTGGGAATAACAAAGGGTTTAAGAGTCCCTGAGTTTCCTTCTTCATCTGACCATTTTAAATGTGAAGTACTCTGCTCTGGATTTTTGGTTTGGCCTATTCGTTTCAAATGAGTGAGTGTGACAGAAAGGGGCCAGGATGTAGGCCAGGCGTCTTTTCTGAGGACTGATGAATCAGCATCAGTGTCCATAAGACCTTCAGATTTTTTACCATCTAGTTTTAATTTTAACATAGGCTTAAGTAGAGTAATCTTTTGGACTCAGTAAGTATC